>NC_140170.1:188055127-188367055 GCF_963971535.1 Notolepis coatsorum
AATAGTTAGTCTGTCAGTAAGTTACAATAGTTAGTCTGTCAGTAAGTTACAATAGTTAGTCTGTCAGTAAGTTACAATAGTTAGTCTGTCAGTAAGTTACAATAGTTAGTCTGTCAGTAAGTTACAATAGTCGGTAGTTACAATAGTTACAACCCCCAGAGTTTGCACTGAACTCTCCTCCCCTCTCTCCTCTCACTTTCCCCCTCCCCCCTCTCCCCTCTCCTCCTCCCCCCTCTCCTCTTCTCCTCCTCTCCTCCTCTCCTCCTCCCCCCCCCTCTTCTCCCCCCTCCTCCTCCTCTCTCCTCTCCCCCCTCTCCTCCTCTCCCCCCCCTCCTCCTCTCCTTCTCCCCCCTCCTCCCTCCTCCCCCCCTCTCCTCGCCTCCTCCCCCCCTCCTCCTCCTCTCCTCCTCCCCCTCCTCCCTCCTCTCCTCCCCCTCTCCTCTCTCCCCCCCCCTCCTCCCCCCTATCCTCCCTCCCCCCTCTCCTCTCTCCTCCTCTCCTCCTCTCCCTCCTCCTCCTCTCCTCCCCCCCTCTCCCCCTCCTCTCCTCCTCTCCTCCCCCCCTCCTCCTCTCCTTCTCCCCCCTCCTCCTCCTCTCCCCCCCCTCTCTTCCTCCCCCCCTCTCCTCGCCTCCCCCCTCTCCCCCCTCCTCTCCCCCCCCCTCTCCTCCCCCCTCCTCTCCCTCTCCCTCCTCCTCCTCTCCTCCCCCCCTCTCCTCCTCCCCCCTCTCTCCTCCCCCCCCTCTCCTCTCCCCCCCCTCTCCTCCTCTCCTCCCCTCTCTCCCCCCCTCCTCTCCTCCCCCTCTCCTCTCTCCTCCCCCCTCCTCCTCCTCTCCCCCCCCCCCCCCAGGTCACAACATGTTGCTGGTGGGGGTCCACGGCCCTCAGACCCCATGTGAGGAGGTGCTGGTGAAGCACCAGGGCAGCCTGCAGTACAACATCAGCTACGTGCTGCGAGAGCGCGGCAACTACGTCCTGGCCGTCAAGTGGGGCGACGCCCACATCCCGGGGTCCCCCTTCCACGTCTCCGTCCCTTAGACCCGCTTGTTTTCACCTGCCCGGAGTCCGGCGGGGGGGGGTGGGGTTTACTACCCCACCAGGACAATAATTAAGACGGAGGTCCGGGTCGTCAATCTACAAAAAATGTGCACTAAATAGACTTGGTCTAAACGTTCTCGTGCTCCACTGCATTGTCCATTTTGACAAACTCCACCCGGCTGGGGCACCTAGCAGGATAAAACTAACTATAAAAACTATAAAAAAAACAAAAAAAAAACATGATTTTAACTTGGTGCGGTTATCGGTTTTTGGATGACGCACCTTTTTTTGCTCATAAAGCGTTATAAGGCATATTCTAAATGCATTGTTAGAACACTATTATTGGGTAATAATATGCTGTAATAAACTCAAATGGCAGGTATTGAATGCTTTCAGGGCTGACCGACCGACCGTATGACCCCTGACCTTGATGATGATAATAAGCGATACCAGATTCACAGTGTGTTATTATAATGCATCTCTCTCTCTGTGTCGTGACACCGGTCATGTTCTGCTCTGATGAAGGGGTGAGAATAGAACATACACTTGATGAGGGGGTGAGAATAGTACGTACACTTGATGAGGGGGTGAGAATAGTACGTACACTTGATGAGGGGGTGAGAATAGTACTGAACACTTGATGAGGGGGTGAGAATAGTACATACACTTGATGAGGGGGTGAGAATAGTACATACACTTGATGAGGGGGTGAGAATAGTACATACACTTGATGAGGGGGTGAGAATAGTACACACACTTTATGAGGGGGTGAGAATAGTACTGAACACTTGATGAGGGGGTGAGAATAGTACATACACTTGATGAGGGGGTGAGAATAGTACTGAACACTGATCGCTGCTCTCGGGACAACCTGTGTCTCCAAAAGACAGACTCTATCGCTGCACGCAAATGTAAGCATTTTCTTTTGAAAGTGGTTACCAGCGGTTACAGGCAGCCATGTTGGAAGAAAGAGGACCACAGAAACGAAGCTTGTATTTGGAGACGCCAGGTTTTGTCCCCGCAGCAGCGTTATATATATATAATAAATTTTTACGACGCCTCCTAATCCACCTCAATTAAACGCATTACACCGTTTGGCGTTCCCAGTTGAATTAAACCTGATGTTCCCTAGTAGCAGGGACACCAAATGGCCTCGTATGGGAACTGGGGACCCTCAAGTGAACATAAAGATGTATCGTGGGTTTAAAAAACGATCAATCTCTTTGATTTTCCCACAACAGAATTGTTCTAAATTGACGGATTTGCACTTGACTTGATCTGATCGACTGGTTTTCTACTAAAAAAGTGTCACATGTCCAGGTCCCCCTGTATCTCGCGCCGTCGCTGCGCGCTTCGTTGGAGGTCGATTTTTGATGTTAAAGGGACGTCTCCTAGACGATCGTTGCATCGTTGGCGAGTCATTGATGAGTCGGTGATGAGTCACGCCAACTGGAACCTTAAACTGGACGCTGTTATTTACTACTGACGTGTATTGATGCTGTTTTGTTTTTCTTCTCTCCGTGTTAATAAGGGACACTGTGACGTTTCCAGTCTCAGTCTTGTTATTTCTGTCTGAACATTTTTAGAGAGACGAGGTTTTAGAACCTCGTCTTTGGGCCGTCGTAAAGCCAGCCAGCGCGTCGGCGCTGCTAACGTTTCTCGTTGAAACGAATGGATGCGAGCGCGTTAACTTTTCAACCATATGAGATGGAAAGTGTTAATTGGAAAAGCCCAATTATTAAGTATTGAAGATTAAACGGACTAAAATGGAAAAGGGTCACTGTGTCCCCCCCCCCCTGCACTGTGCGTGTATTTCCCATAATTCCAAGCATACATAACGTTGCCATAATGATTCTGTGATGATTAATTGTGATCCTTCTATTTCAAACTACCGTTTCTTCTTCTTCTTCTTTCGCTGACCGAAAACACACTACTAGAGAATATATTCACTGCTGTTTGATAGAAACCGTGTGTCTTACAAACTTAAGGCATTATCCCTTTTATTAAACACTGCAAACAAAAGTGTTGCGGAACTAATGATGCTAATGATGGAGCATCGCCTTCGGTTGTGTGATAGTAAAGGGCTAACCTTCTGTATTGTCACAGTGAAAGGGTTAACCGGCTCGTGTGGCAGTGAAAGATAAAAAAGACCCAGTTCCTCCTCTTGGTGTCCGTTTCAGGCATTACTGTATACCGGTTAAGTTTAATGGATGGGTTTCGCTGGGGCAATGGGGTCGTAGGTCAAGGACCACTGAACGTCCTACAACTACATGGTTCTCTCGGGACCGCAGTCCTTTGGGTTTGTTTACTGATCTGTGGTATGTTTTCAACAGTGTCTCCCCCTGGTGGCTGCTGCTCTGTGGTGTGTTTTCAACAGTGTCTCCCCCTGGTGGCTGCTGCTCTGTGGTGTGTTTTCAACAGTGTCTCCCCCTGGTGGCTGCTGCTCTGTGGTGTGTTTTCAACAGTGTCTCCCCCTGGTGGCTGCTGCTCTGCGGTGTGTTTTCAACAGTGTCTCCCCCTGGTGGCTGCTGCTCTGTGCTCCCAGCGTCTTGCTGAATGTTAATAATGTTGTTGTTGTTGCTGTTGCCTAATCAGCGATTAGCTATTTTTGATACACGTGGTTGTTGGGTGAGAGTATTTTGTAAAAGTGTTTTAAATGTCTGGATTTGGAATGAGCTCTCGTCATTTTTGTATTCGTAAAAAAGCGGGAGCCCGAATGTGAAAAAAACGGCACCCTCCCCCCCCCCCCCCCCCTGGTCAGAAATGGGTGTACATTTGATAATTCAAAGCAAATGGAATAAAAAAAAAAGAGGAAATAATCAGTTGTCGTCTGGTGTGTTTTTGTTTGTTTTATTTAGAGCCACATTATCCTTTACATACCAGCCGCTATTCTTCCTGGGGTTCAATCGTTTACATGGTGAGGACTGATGAAATATAGCACATAAATATAGCAGAGACGTTACAAACACACACTTGTCTGTCTGTCTCTCTCCACACACACACACACACACACACACACACACACACACATTGAGAGGCTGGACACCAGTGTCGGGTGAGTTCCAGGTCACAGACAGTGCATCCACTCAACCTTCAGGCGAGGATTACAATTAAAATAATTTACACCAAACGGGCGGCTGGGTGGCGCAGCGGACATTGCGCTCGTCACCAATGCGAGAGACACCGGTATCGAATCCGGCTGTCGGCGTTGCCTCCGGCTTGGGCCGGCCGTCATACTGACTCAATTGGCAGAGTCGGCGGGAGGGGAGTCGATGGGGTGGTAGTCTGATCGTTGTGGACAGCGACTCCTACAGGTCGGTCAGGGCGCCTGCACAGCAAAAGACAGGAAAAATGGCGGGCGCAGTGTGAGCCTCACACGTTACACCTCGCCAATGAGAGTCCGCGCTGGCAGGTGAAAAGATGTGACTGGCTGCCTCCACATGTATCGGAGGGGACACGTGATGCAAGGCTTCTATCCTCCCTACGACCGGCCAGTGGGGGGCACATGCGAGCAACGATCAGGACAGGGGGAGGGAGAATTGGCACGAGAGGAAATTACGATGGGAGAAAAATCACAGAAAAAAGGGGGAGAAAAAGTAGATAAAAAAAATTATAATTGACACCAAACTTCACAAATCGATTGCTGGCCGATGGATTACAGCCCGGGCCGGACGGAGACTCACAGATCGTTATCAATGACACACCCCCTCTCTCCACACCCCCTCTCTCCACACCCCCTCTCTCCACACACACCTCCCCCCTCTATCTCTAACCTGACCTCAAACTCATCCTATACACACACACGCTCTGATGTCCTCGTTTGCCCCCAAAACACACAGCCCCCCTCCCCAGTACACATGAACAGCTAGCCATTCCGGAACACACAGACTTATCTAAAAAGACGACAGAGCTGGGACAAGGCCAGACGCCACTTTAACCACAGATCACAGCCGAGATAAGTACACACACACACACACACACACAGACACACACACACACACACACACACACCGCTCAAAGAAACACACTGCCCCCTCCCACTCTCTCTTTCTCTCTCCCTCTATTTCAACACACACGCTCACAGACACACACACATGCACACACGCTCACAGACATGCACACACGCTCACAGACACACACACATGCTCACACGCTCACAGACATGCACACATGCACACACGCTCACAGACACACACACATGCTCACAGACACACACACATGCTCACAGACACACACACATGCTCACAGACACACACACATGCTCACAGACACACACACATGCTCACAGACACACACACATGCTCACAGACACACACACATGCACACACGCTCACAGACACACACACATGCTCACAGACACACACACATGCACACACGCTCACAGACACACACACATGCTCACAGACACACACACATGCTCACAGACACACACACATGCTCACAGACACACACACACGCTCACAGACACACACACATGCACACACGCTCACAGACACGCACACATGCACACACGCTCACAGACACACACACATGCACACAGACACACACACATGCTCACAGACACACACACACGCTCAGACACACACACATGCACACACGCTCACAGACACACACACACGCTCACAGACACACACACATGCACACACACACACAGACACATGCACACACGCTCACAGACACACACACATGCTCACACGCTCACAGACACACACACACGCTCACAGACACACACACATGCTCACAGACACACACACACACACACAGACACACACACATGCACACACGCTCACAGACACGCTCACAGACACACACACATGCACACATGCACACACACATGCACACACGCTCACAGACACACACACACGCTCACAGACACACACACACGCTCACAGACACACACACATGCTCACAGACACACACACATGCTCACAGACACACACACATGCACACACACATGCACACATGCACACACACACGCTCACAGACACACACACATGCTCACACGCTCACAGACACACACACACGCTCACAGACACACACACAGACACACACACACGCTCACAGACACACACACATGCTCACACGCTCACAGACACACACACGCTCACAGACACACACACACACAGACACACACACACGCTCACAGACACACACACATGCTCACACGCTCACAGACACACACACACGCTCACAGACACACACACATGCTCACAGACACACACACATGCACACACGCTCACAGACACACACGCTCACACACACGCTCACAGACACACACACATGCACACATGCACACACACATGCACACACGCTCACAGACACACACACATGCTCACACGCTCACAGACACACACGCTCACACACACGCTCACAGACACACACACATGCTCACACGCTCACAGACACGCTCACAGACACACACACATGCACACACGCTCACACACACGCTCACAGACACACACACATGCACACACGCTCACAGACACACACACATGCACACACGCTCACAGACACACACACATGCACACACGCTCACAGACACACACACATGCACACACGCTCACAGACACGCTCACAGACACACACACGCTCACAGACACACACACGCTCACAGACACACACACATGCACACACGCTCACAGACACACACACATGCTCACACGCTCACACACACGCTCACACACACGCTCACAGACACACACACATGCTCACACGCTCACAGACACGCTCACAGACACACACACATGCACACACGCTCACACACACGCTCACAGACACACACACATGCACACACGCTCACAGACACACACACATGCACACACGCTCACAGACACACACACATGCACACACGCTCACAGACACACACACATGCACACACGCTCACAGACACGCTCACAGACACACACACGCTCACAGACACACACACGCTCACAGACACACACACATGCACACACGCTCACAGACACACACACATGCACACACGCTCACAGACACACACACGCTCACAGACACACACACATGCACACGCGCTCACACACACACAACAAGGGGAGGAGACCCCTTTGTTTGCACGCTGATTTTGGACTTTTGACCGGCCGGTCAGACAACTCTGTGCTCCAGAACGTGTGCCCTGCTTGTTCACTTTTTATAATAAATTACCTCAAAAGTGTTTCACTCTTTACTTCCTTTTAATCTAATTACCGATCGGGGTTTCCTGTTTAAAAACCCAACAGGACACATGCATTTACACTCATCACAATATATTGACAAAACGCATTAAAAAAAACCTATGAATAACATGCTTAAACAAATCAAACGCACTGCAATCAGACAAAGCAAATGGACAGGCTCTGACTGAATCCATCATGATTGATTTGCCTGGTTAAATAAAGGTCAAATATTATTTGATCTGTTTGTTTGTGTGTCTATGCATATATGTCTGGGTCAGAATAAATGGTAAATGGCTGCATTTTATACATCTCTTTTATCCAAAGCGCTTCACAATTTGTTCCTCACATTTTACCCATTCACTCACACTGACGGCGGAGGCGACCATGCAAGGTGCCGACCTGCTCATCGGGAGCAATTGGGGGTTAAGTGTCTTGCTCAAGGGCACTTCAACAGGTTGCCCGGGAAGAGCGGGAATCGAACCAGGAACCTCCAGATTACCAGACAACTGCTCTACCTTGTGAGGTCCACAGTCATGATGGACTGTGTTGTGAAGTGACTGTGGCAGTAAGCGGTACTGCGAGTTAAACTCACTTCCCCTTAAAGGAACACGCCAACTTTTTGGGAAATTAGCTTATTTGCCGTCTACCCTGGAGGTAGACTAGCAGATACATACCCTTTTCTTCTGTGCATGCATTAGGCTTAGGGAACAGCCGCACTGTTAGCCTAGCTTAGCGTCATTCACTGGAAGTAGATGTGCCAGTGTAGCCTAGTTCCCAACAGTCACAAAATACACTCCAAATACAACTCCAAAACATTCCTGTAAACATGTTGTGACCTGTGTATTTACCACGTGGAGAACATTTTTATTTACATTTTAGTTTTCTAAGCAGATATATACTCTGAAATCTTTTTTGCCGAACCACTGCTGCCTGGGCGCAGTGATTTCATCACCTCAACAGCCCAGTTTTTCAAAGTATATATCTGCTTAGATAACGAAAATGTCAATTTTTTTATTTCTCCATGTGGTAAATACACAGGTCACAACATGTTTACAGGAACGTTTTGGAGTGTATTGATGGTGACTGTTGGGAACTAGGCTACACTGGCACACCTACTTCCAGTGAATGACGCTAAGCTAGGCTAACGGTGTGGCTTTTCCTGTCACAGGAAAGATTTGCCTCTAGGATGGAACCCAAGTATGTAATTTCATCTTTCCTTGTGACAATATTGTCACCCACTGTAACAGAGAAGCCGTTTGTCTTGCTGAGTTTGTTATTTGATCCGAAGAGAATGGACTCTGTTTTACCCAGGTGTAATGATAGTTGATAGAGCCAGGTGCAGATTCTGCCTAGTTCCGAGCTGAGGGTTTTTTCAACCTGTAACTTGTTCTTGTCAGAGACCAGCAGGGCTGAGTCGTCCGCGAACAGGAACAAGTTGCAGTCACAAGCTGACGACATGTCATTTGCATAAATTAGGAACAGTAACTAATGCATGCACAGAGAAGAAAATGGTATGTATCTGCTTGTCTGACTCCAGGGTAGATGGCAAATAAGCGAATTTCCCAAAAATTTGGCGTGTTCCTTTAAAAGACACAGACACATTACCAAGCAGTGAGTTCCCCTCTTGGTACAGCGGTCTGTGCTGTTGCCCGCGGTGCGGCCGACCCGGGTTCGAAAAACTAACACAGCGCAGAAGGTGACGCGTACGATCGGTCACACATGCATGCCTATACATTTCTGTTTCAACTTGTATGTTGTGTGTGCGTGCACACGGCTGTTAACCCTTTCACTACCACACTACCAAAGGGTTAACCCTTTCACTGTGACAATACAGAGGGTTAACCCTTTCACTGCCACACGACAAAGGGTTAACCCTTTTCACTACCACACTACAGAAGGTTAACCTTTTCACTACCACACGACAAAGGGTTAACCCTTTCACTACCACACTACAGAAGGTTAACCCTTTTCACTACCACACTACAGAAGGTTAACCTTTTCACTACCACACGACAAAGGGTTAACACTAGCACAGCCGACAAGGGGTCACATGACCCCGAGGCATTTTCAATAAATGTATCCTCGTCACTCGGTCGAGCTCCTGCTCTGTCACTCAATGACTTTTCCTAAAAGTACCCGTTTTATCTGCAGCACGGTTTCTGAAATTTCAAAATGACTTCAGGAAAATGTAATTAGAACGTTATTCCACATATATATGGAATATATATGTGGAAAGTCACAGCACTTTGCGAGCGTCTAGCGCAGGGGTGGCCAACCCGTGGTTCGCGAGCCGCATGTGGCTCTTTGCCCATCAATGTGTGGCTCTTCCATCCAAAAAAATAATAATAATAAATAATAATATTTTTATTTATTATTATTCTTTTAAAAAAAAAATTGTTTGTCACTCAAACCTGTGGTAAACCTCATATTTTTATATTAAGAGGTAATTATATAGTTTACACTGTTTATTTTTCTCATATTTCTCATATAAGCTGTCGGGTCATCTGACCCGTTCCGGCGGGAATCGGTGACATTTTCTCCATGGCTGTTCTAGGGTTAACCCTTTCACTACCACACTACAGAAGGTTATACGGGATGTCTACGCAGCACTGTGTGTGTCCATGTGTGGATAGCTGTTCATCTGTCCACCGGACTCTGTGGTCTCGGGTTACTCTGTGCTCCGGTTGAACTGCAAAAAATGACAAACGTAGCAAGTGTTTTTATCTGGTGTCCAGACCCATCAAGCTTAGTTAGCAGCCACCACCTGTTTCCAGACCCATCAGGCTTAGTTAGCAGCCACCACCTGTTTCCAGACCTATCAGGCTTAGTTAGCAGCAACCACCTGTTTCCAGACCCATCAGGCTTAGTTGGCAACCACCTGTTTCCAGACCCATCAGGCTTAGTTAGCAGCCACCTGTTTCCAGACCTATCAGGCTTAGTTAGCAGCCACCACCTGTTTCCAGACCTATCAGGCTTAGTTAGCAGCCACCACCTGTTTCTAGACCTATCAGGCTTAGTTAGCAGCCACCACCTGTTTCCAGACCTATCAGGCTTAGTTAGCAGCAACCTGTTTCCAGACCTATCAGGCTTAGTTAGCAACCAACCACCTGTTTCCAGACGGAACTGACTTGTTGGGACACTTCTCAGCCCAAAACACCTTCTACTGTTGCATAGAATGGAATAGAATAGAATAGAAGTACTTTATTAATCCAGAGGGAAATCCAGCACCACAGATCGCTCACAGTAAACATTTAGGTTGTCAAACATCACAAATCACAAATAAGAATAAAAATACAGTGGGGGGATATACATTCTAAGATATGTATATATACATTCTATGATGTACAGCTGGATATATTGGAAGAATATTTTTTGTTAACAATATAGAAGTTACATCTGGAGTATAAATAATAATGTTTTGTTAACGATACAAGTGTAAGTCTGGAGTATAAATAAATATGATTTGCATGTCTTAGAACAAGCACATTCCAGGAACATGATGGCAACATTATGGGAAAAGCACTTACTGTCTTCTCCAGAGTGGGACAAAACGGACCAGCTGGCCTCGCTATTGGCCAAAAACACCTCTCCCAGAGTCTTAAGCTAGGCTAGTGGTCCGTATCCGCTTCCATTCATTTGCGCTAAGCTAGTAGCTTTCTACTGAACGCATAGAAAGCAATTGGCATCTATCTTCTAAGCCAGGGGTTCTCAAACTTTTTCATGTGGGGCGGTCAGGTGGCGTAGCGGAGATTGTGCTCGTCACCAATTCAAGAGACTGCGGTCTCGACTCCCGGAGAGTCAGCATTGCCTTGGCTTGGGCTGATCGCTATACTAACTCGTTTGGCTGAGTTAGGGGGAGGGAAGCCGTGGGTGGGTCCTGGCCGTTGTGGACAGCGACCCCTACAGTTCGGTCGGGGCGCCTGCACAGCGAGGGTAGGACCTGGCGAAAGATGGTGTGACCTCCCACACGTTACACTTTCCCGGTGAGAATCTGCGCTGCCAGGCTGGCTGCCGGCTGGCTGCACATGCGTCGGAGGAAAGCATGTGACAGTCTCCGGCCTCCCGGACCAACAGTAGGGGGGGAGGTGCGCAACAACCAGGAAGGGGGTTGGGAATTGGCATAACGACTAACAGTGGGATGGGAGAAAAATCAGGAAAAAAATTAAAATAAAAAAAAACTTTTTCATGCCGCGACCCCATTTAATTTAGGATTGTTTCAACGTGGAATTTAGGAATATCAAAATAAAAAGCACAAGTTGTTGAACTTGATCACGCATATTTATTGGAACATTTGACTACAGCACTGTTAACGATACACATTTATAAAACGAGGCATATTTAGCCAGAATATGTTGCCAGAACATTAAAAAAAATTAAATTAAAATGTTTTACTTTAACATTTTTTAACCAAACCCCACTGTCAACCTACCCGCGACCCCAATTTGGGGTCGCGACCCGTAGTTTGAGAACCACTCTTCTAAGGCATGACTAGAAACAAGACACACAAACTTCTGCTGAGCTGACGTTTCCTGCAGCGTGTGATCTGACCCCCCAGGCTGTTTAAACTGACACCAGGCTGGTTAATAAATAATATACAGCTCTACTGGGCTGTTTAAACTGACACCAGGTCAGTACACAGCTGCACTGGGCTCTCACTAGCGAGCAGCTCATCTAAACACCCGTCACTGTGTTGGGCAGCAGCGGGGAATACTGTGAAACCTCTACTGCGTTCTGTGGGTCGTTTGTGTTCTGGGTACGTTTGATTCGCTTTCCTCTTGTCTCACGCCGTTGGCCAGACTGCAAGGGTGGAGTCGTCATCTGCGTCTCTACACACCACACACGGCAGAGGCCGCCCGGAGAGGTCGTCTGAGGGAGACGGGACGACGTGAGCTGGAATCGAACCCGCGGCGGCGCTGAGAGAGCGTGATCTCGGCCGGCCCGGTCAGTCACCCACCAGGACGCCCGAGTGAGTCTATAATCATGGGGAGCACAGCTGTCTGTCTGAAGAGGAGACTAACGAGACCTGAATGAATGAATGAATGAAAACTTTATTAACAGATTGCAGAATGGGTACAATACAGTACGGCTCAATACACACAATTGTTAAGGGGATGCAGACCAGAGAAAGACTTTCGTCTTTCAGGGTCCCCCATTTTCAATTAAAAGTGACATTTATGACATACACGACATACATGACATTTATGACATAGGGACATACATGACATACAGGTATATAGTGCTGTTACATTTGTGACATATATACGATATGCAAATATACAGTACTGTACAGAACCTGACCCCCCTGTCTCCTGGAATGTGGAGTCTTCCGTATCTAAAAGAACCTGTAATTCATATAATTTTTTCTTTCATACACAGGATGGTTAATTTCGACAAAAAAAAAAAAAAAAGGCCAAAAGATTTCCACTTGGAGCAGCTTCCGCACTTCTAGCGGTTTCTGGAGAATCCTTAGTTACCATGGCAACCGCTCGCCGCGAGATTCCCAGCCTTTTGGCGGAGTTAAGATTAACGTGATTTTAAATTTTTTTACTTACATTTCACCTTTGAATGCATTATGATTTCACTCGACATAAAATCACGTCACATTTAATTATTTTGTCTGTATAGCCTACGTTTGTTTTGTAGGAGGTTTTTGTCTCGCAGTGTTCCGTCTTCTCGTTATATATAGAGACGGTTTCACTGGGATTCTGTTGCTAGGGAACTGTTTGGACCCGAGTGTACTGCGTCAGCAAACAGGAAGTACACTTGGGTCCTTTCAAAGTGTTACTGTCGTCTACGGACGTCTGAGCCAGTGTTGTAGGACTGATTGATTGAAAACTTTATTAACAGATTGCAGAATGGGTACAACACACACAATTGTTAAGGGGATGCAGACCAGAGAAAGACTTTCGTCTTGTTTACATCAGGGTCCCCCATTTTCAATTCATCGTGACATTTATGACATACACAACATACATGACATACAGATAGACAGTACTGTTACATCCAGACATTTATGACATACAAGATATACAGGTATACAGTCCTGTTTAAGAGACAGAGATCCTAAAAGAAAATATATACATTCGAGGGGGAAGACACTGTACATCAGGAGGGGGTTGGGTGGGTGGGTGGGTAGGGGGGGGGGGGGGGGGGGGGGGGGTTTGGACATTTACGGGGGCCAGTTTCGAATTGCAGCCTCCCGTAGGTGTTCCTTGAGAGTGGTTTTGAATGTGGGTAGTGATTCACATTCCTTTACAGCTGTGGGTAGGGCGTTCCACATTGATGTGGCATAATTGCGAAACGTGTTTAGTCCCTTGTTTGTGCCGAATCTGGGTTTAACATGATTTGTGGAACTCCCTCTGGTGTTGTGATCGTGGTATTCACTGACCTTTGGGAAGTATTTCGACATGTACATGGGTACCTTAGTCGTATAGTGTATCTTGTAGACCAGGCCCATTGCAAGTTGCTGTACTCTGTCGTCTACTCTAAGCCATCCTAGGTTGTCACTTGAGTCCAGAACCGTCTAGGGTAGAGCTGTGAATCTTCACTGGCCTCACGATTCGATTACGATTCAGCTGTCCACGATTCGATTCGATTCTACGATGCATCTCGATGCAGCTCAATAATATATTACATCGTCAATTTTATAATCTATATTACTGCACATGGCTACTTTTTCATCAATTAATACAAGGAGTCAGATAAATTAACTTTTATTTAGAATGCTCATAAATCAGAATGTTCTTAAATCAAAGTCTTTACTAGTGTTGCATGATACAGATACTAGAAAGGTATCTGTGAAGTGCCACAGAACAAGTGACACTTTTGGACAATGACATCCTGGGTCGTTCCTATATGACCAGTATAAATAGCTCTATGATGGCTCTACTTATAAAAAATTGAACTGAGCCTTTAAATGTCTCCATAGAAGGGGCCGGTGTCTGTGAAAAGGGAGTGAACCTGCGGAATGTGAGGCCATGGAGAAGAGAGGGGCCACTATAGCCGTATAAACTATTTTTCACATGTAATAATTATGGAAACATATATACTGTTGGTATAAAGGTATATATATATAATGCTATATTAATTATATGTTTCATAATTCTCTGCTTAAAAAGAATGATATGCTTGGCGATGATACCTACAGAAGGTATCATAACCCTTGCCTGTCCTGCCTGCATTCTCTTACTGTTCTGCCTGTTCTGTACTGTTCTGCCTGTTTCTCTTACTGTTAGAGTGAGTCAGAACGAAAGAGGCCCCATGCAGTAAGGGAGTGACCGGCTGGAATGCAAGGCCAAGAACAGGGAGTCCTGAATCTATAGAGGGAAATCTTAAAAAACTATATAACAATTAAATGTTTAATGTGTACAGTAAAAGTTTTCATAAATGGCATGCTTATAATTAATAGGAATTAACTGTCATTAGAGAATAATACTAAAAGAATGATGGGTAAAAACTGCTTTCTGGAGGAGATCTTTTAGGAAGCTTGATAAGAAATCCTAGGGATGGCTTCGTGCCCGGTACCAGGTCACGTGATCCCCACAGACAAAGCAGTTGTCTGTTCTGAAGGAATAAGGGACTTTCTGTTACTTAAAAACCACTAGGTAACGAGAAGTAACGTTAGTACCAAGAAGGAGGAGCTCATACGAATTACGTATTGTACTCTGGTTTGCTAAACAAAAATGACAGCCTGTGACTTCACTGTGTTTAGACCAATCGGAAATATTGTAAGATGGATATAAAAGGGACGGTTGCCCTTTCAAGAGCCTGACTTTTTGGGGAGAGAAGAAGAATGGTGCTTGACACGGGGCACAAGCCGTGCAGAGATGAGATGTTCTGTTTTCTGCTTATTTTAAACTGAATGGAGATCCTGCTGCCAGACACGGGGCACAAGCCGTGCAGAGATGAGATGTTCTGTTTTCTGCTTATTTTAAACTGAATTGGGTGCTTTCCACTTCAGTCTCTTCTTGTAACTAGCTTTTTCTAATTAAAATTACCTCTTTATAAATATGATTTGTATCCTTTCTTCTGACCAGACGACCGGGTAAGCATGAAATGTGTTTTGCCTTGTAACTTCACCCTATTGCGTTTTGATTAATGATAAAAACTTTAGAAGTGGGGCTTTATACATATGGAGGCCTAAAGAGAAAAATGTCAACCACGCGGTCCCGTGTTGCATTTTTGATTAATGATAAAAACTTTAGAAGTGTGGCTTTATCCCTACGGAGTAAAAGGAGACATATGATTATGCATTAAGGCAAAATAGGATAAGTGGCTTTATCCCTAGCTATAATAGGATTATGCATTAAGGACTAAAGGTGGATTCTGTATAATGGGATTATCAAGTAAAGCCATACAGTGATAATACGTGTAACGGATAAGGGAAATGGACCTCATCTAATTAAAGAGAGTCCGTCCCAGTGCAAATAAAATAAAAGATTCCGCAACTTCAATCACTCGACCTAAGGTCGATGACTGACGGGGGTCGGAACGGTGCATTCGCTGTCTCTTGTCGGTCAGTGGTAACAACAACATTTTGTAGACTCGTTCGGTTCTGCATGTCAATCACTTCGCAGGACGCTGTTTGAAGTCAAGATGAGCAGACCAATGAGTTATGAAGTTATCGATCTGACCTAAGAGATGGCGTGGGCATTCAACAGTATCTCAACACCCAGCTGTTAAAAACAGTTCAATACTCCTTTTTATTAGCATCAATACTTTTAGAATAGCCTGATGCTGTATTTTCTATGAGTTGAGTGGATGCATGACCAGAGCACTAGCTTTAATAATAATAATATATTTGATTTGTTAGGCGCTTTATAGTTGTGGAGCAAATCCCAAAGCGCTACATTGTAAAAGAACATAAAAGCTAGTAAGAAAGAGAGTGTAAAGTTTTTAATTTAATTTTAATAATCGAATATGTTCTGTCACTGCAGCGATGCAGAATCGTCCACGTCCGCATCGCGATGCGTCTTAGAATCGAGAAATGTCCACAGCCCTCGTCTCCAGACGTCTCTGACCCCTCGTCTCTGACCCCTCGTCTCTGACCCCTCGTCTCCAGACCTCTCTGACCCCTCGTCTCCAGACCTCTCTGACCCCTCGTCTCCAGACGTCTTGGACTCGACCACTGATGACTCAGACTTGGACTCGAGCACTGATGACTCAGACTTGGACTCGAGCACTGATGACTCCACTTGGACTCGAGCACTGATGACTCAGACTTGGACTCGAGCACTGATGACTCAGACTTGGACTCGAGCACTGATGACTCCAACACCTGCAGCATTATCTACAAACTATAACTTCACTCACACACCTCGACCTTCCAGACGGGGTGGAGGCACTGCCCTCATGACATCTCCTTCATGGGCTACAAACGTAACACCACTCCCAGAACTGTCACTCTCCTCTCTCGAATATCATGCAGTATCTGTCTCTAATCCTTTCAATCTCACCATTGTTACACTCTACCGCCCTCCAGGTACACTCGATCACTTCACAGATGAGCTGGACATGCTTCTTAGCTCCTTACCGGAAGATGGTACCCCTCTCCTTCTACTGGGCGACTTCAACCTGCCTGACTCATCTCAGTCAGTCATAGTAGTCTCCCTCCTACAATCGTTTGACCTGACTCCCACTGCCATGCCTCCCACCCACAAAGCAGGCAACTCCTTGGATCTCATATTTTCCCGTAACTCCAGCATCATTAACACCACGGTAACTCCCCTACATGTATCTGACCATTCCTTCATATCCTTCTCACTAACTCTCATGCTTAACCGAAAGGTCTTCACCCCAACTCAAACAGTCTCACTCAGACGCAACCTGCCCTCCCTATCCCCCTCCACCCTCTCCTCTGACATACTATCCGCTCTACCTTTGAGTGACACCTTCTCTGCTCTCTCCACAGAGATGGCAACCTCCACCCTGCTTTCAGCCCTTGCAACCTCCTTCGACAAGCTCTGTCCCCTCGTTGAGAAACCTGCCCGCCGTTCCCCACCCAGTCCATGGCTGACAGATCCAGTGAGAGAACAAAGACAGGTCCTGAGAGCAGCTGAAAGGAAGTATAGAAAGTCACGCCTCACTGCTGACATCGACACATATCACAACCTCTTGTTAACATTCTCCAAAACCATCACTAATGCCAAAGCTTCTTTCTTCCACCATAGGATCGAGGCCTCTGCCAAGAATCTTCGCAAACTGCATGCTACCATGTCCTCCCTCCTCACTCCCCCCCCACCCCCCCCTCCCTCATCTTTCTCTGCCGAAGACTTTGCGATCTTCTTTGAGGAAAAAGTGGAGAACATCCGCAGCTCCTTCTCCCAACCCCCACCCATTCCAAATGCTGAATCGAGAACCTCATCCTTCACTCTGTCATCTTTCTCTCCCATTACAGAAGCAGAGACCCTGACACTGGTAACGTCAAACCGTCCGACTACTTGCCAGCTGGACCAGCTACCCTCCCCACTCCTCCAGACCATAGCACCAGACATCCTCCCATTCCTAACTGCAACCATCAACTCCTCACTCAACTCGGGGGTGGTCCCCACCTCCCTAAAACAAGCCAGAGTCACGCCGCTCATAAAAAAACCAACCCTGAACCCTACCGTCATAGGCAACTACCGTCCTGTCTCTCTTCTCTCCTTCCTTTCTAAAACACTTGAACGTGCTGTATCCAACCAACTTACTGCTTATCTCTTACAGAATGACCTCCTAGACCCTAATCAGTCAGGCTTCAGGACTGGTCACTCCACAGAGACAGCCCTCATTGCGGTCACAGAGGCACTTCACTTAGCAAAAGCGAAAGGCCTCTCCTCTGTCCTGATTCTCCTAGATCTATCTGCAGCCTTTGACACAGTCAACCACCAGATCCTCCTTGCGGCCCTCGCAGGAATGGGAGTGGCTGGCTCTGCGCTGACATGGCTGTCATCATACCTCAATGACCGCTCCTACCAAGTGTCATGGAGAGGGACCCTGTCGGCCACCCGCCCCCTGCGGACGGGTGTCCCCCAGGGCTCGGTTTTAGGACCCCTTCTCTTCTCCCTCTACACTAAATCACTGGGTAACATTATCACGTCTCATGGCTTCTCCTACCATTGTTATGCCGACGATACTCAACTCTTCCTCTCCTTCCCTCCCTCAGATATCCACGTCTCTGAGCGGATCTCGGCCTGTCTGTCCGACATCTCAGCCTGGATGACGTCCAACCACCTCAAACTGAACCTAAGCAAAACAGAATTGCTCCACCTGCCGGCCAAATCCTCCCCCCTAACCGACCTTTCAATCACAGTCGAGAATACAGCTGTGACTGCGTCCCCGACCGCCAAGAACCTTGGTGTTGTCCTCGACGACCAGTTGAACTTCTCTGCTCACATCGCAGCGACGACCAGAACCTGCCGATTCCTCCTGAGCAACGTCAGAAGGATACGCCCCTTCCTGACAAAAGAAGCCACCCAACTCCTCGTCCAATCAACAGTCATCTCCCGCCTCGACTACTGCAATGCACTGCTCGCTGGCCTCCCGGCCACTGCCACTAAGCCTCTCCAACTCATTCAGAACGCAGCGGCCCGCCTGATCTCAAACCTACCGAAGTCGGCCCATGTCACCCCACTTCTTAGGGACCTGCACTGGCTCCCCATTGCTGCACGAATCCGCTTCAAGGCCCTCGACCTAGCATACCGTGCGGCAAAGGGAACCGCTCCCGCCTACCTCCGGTCAATGGTCTCTAACTACACACCCTCAAGACCCCTACGCTCTGCATCTTCTGGCCGCCTCAGACCTACTCCTATCCAAGCTCCGGGAGGGTCATCAAAGAGAAGTCGCCTATTCTCAGTCCTTGCCCCACAATGGTGGAATGAACTACCCACCCCAGTTAGGACAGCCGAATCACGTCCAATCTTTCGCCGTCGACTAAAGACGCACTTCTTCAACCATTATCTGAATTAAAAAAAAAAAAAAAAACAATAAAAATGACTCGGACTTGGACTCGAGCACTGATGACTCAGACTTGGACTCGAGCACTGATGACTCAGACTTGGACTCGAGCACTGATGACTCAGACTTGGACTCGAGCACTGATGACTCAGACTTGGACTCGAGCACTGATGACTCAGACTTGGACTCGAGCACTGATGACTCAGACTTGGACTCGAGCACTGATGACTCAGACTTGGACTCGAGCACTGACTGCATTCGGACTCGGAAGGTGCAGACGAGGACTCGGACTTGTTGATAAATACAGTTATTAATTTTGTATATATATTATTTTATAATAGGCCCTAATCATTTGGCTACATAAGATATTGATGGCCGATGCATTTTTGTTTGGCTGTTGTGTCACAAAGTAAACAAACTCCCTTTGAAACGGTGACCGCTGTGTCATTTGTGTTTAATGTAGAACTTCTTTTTATTTGTACGTCGGCTCTCTGACGGCCAGAGTGGAGTGGACTCGACCTCGATGACTTGGACTCGGAATCGGTGTAGGGTGACGGGGACTCGACTCGTGCTCTTCTTTGGTGACTCGGACTCGAACACCGGGGACTCGAGACTCGACTCCAGATTTATAGTGACTCGACTACAACATGTTCTTGGCCTCACCTGGTCTCCTTCAGATCCGGTGAGACGGTTGAAACGTTGATTCTGTCCACATGCCATAACCGCAGGGGTGTAAAGTACTCCAGTAATTGTACTTTGTTACAATACTTAAGTACTGTTTTTGGGGGATTTGTACTTTACTCAAGTATTATTAGGTTTGTATACTTGTACTTTTACTCCATTACATGTCAGAGAAAAAAAACATACTTTTTACTCCTTACATTTAAAATGCAGACGTACAAAGTACAAATCTCGCAGGTCCAACTATTTTAATTAGTATATTTGTTTCTCTGGCCGAACTAACGTTAACGGAACAAGCTGCCTATCCCCATCAAGCAGAGCTTGAGCCTCCACAGCTTCAAGAGAAGCGTAAGGAAGTGGCTCATGGACAGAATAGAAGAATAGCCCCCTATAGTTTGAATGGGTTTCCAATCAGTTTTTAGTTATTGTGGGGTATACAATTTTAGCGATAGGTTAGTCTTATAATGTTTTAAATGTATGAGTGTTGTGTTATTGTCGTGTTTTTTGTTGTGGCCTAACAGCCCTGGGACCATGACGGAAATAAGGGTTTTACTCTTTCTCATGTTATCCTTTGGATCCTTGTTGTGTGTTTTTAATCCATCAATAAAATCAAATCAAATCAAACGTTATTAATCCTGCGGCCGCTCTTTATTTAAAAACAGCCAATCAAATCCCCATCAATGGAAAATGAACCCGCCCACACCCATGCTGATTGGTCCTTGTGCAAGACTAGAAAGCGGGGATCTTTGATTAAACACCTGCTATCAGAAGAATAGACAGTCAGAAAACACGTTTTTACTTTTACTTTTTAGTACTTTTTTTTTTAACTTTTACTCAAGTGTGTTTTTAGCCAGATACTCTTGACTTTTTTAGTACGATTTTGAGATGGTACCCATACTTTCACTTGAGTATAATTTCCGGGTACTTTTTACACCCCAGCTGCTTCCATCTAAACCTGTCTGCTGAGCTGATGGTGGGATAACATCCAGACTGTCTTTGAGCTTCTATCTAAACATTTGAGCTATTTCTTGTTTTGGGATTATTGTTTGCGTCTCAACATCCAGGTAAATTTTTTTTTCAGATTTTGCCACAAGGATTGTCTCATCTAGTCTCCTCCCTCTCCCCTCCGCTCTTCTCTCATTTCTTCTCCTTTCCCCTCCTGTCCTCCCTTCATCTCCTCTCCTCTAGTCTCCTGCCTCCATCCCTCCCTCCCTCATCCTCCATCCCTCCCTCTCCCCTCCGCTCTTCTCTCCTTTCTTCTCCTTTCCCCTCCTGTCCTCCCTTCATCTCCTCTCCTCTAGTCTCCTGCCTCCATCCCTCCCTCCCTCCCTCCCTCCCTCACCCTCCCTCCCTCCCTCCCTCCCTCCCTCCCTCCCTCCCTCCCTCCCTCCCTCCCTCCCTCCCTCCCTCCCTCCCTCCCTCCCTCCCTCCCTCCCTCCCTCCCTCCCTCCCTCTGCCACCATGCGGGTGGAGATGACCACCCAGCACCAGAACTGCTACAGGGAGCAGATTGAGAAGGAGTTAGTGAGCCGCTTGGCCTGGAGGAGGCGCTACGCGGGGGACTACCCCTCCTGCTTGGCCCCTCGCAGCATCGCGATCCCCAGGGACTCCACACCAGAGCCCCCCGGACGGTGAGTTCCCCAGCAGGGCGGCGCTAGAGTGCCGTGGCCGGGTGTGGCTACACTATAGGCTTGTTCTACAGAATCACTTACATCCTGTGACCCTCTCTCTCCCCCAGGACTGTCCTGCCACCGGTTACCAAGCAACCAGAGAAGCCCAGAGCCCCTCCTCCTCCTCCTCCTCCCCCTCCCCCGGGCCCTGTGGGGGGGCAGCGGAGGCCCAGCGTGGCGCCTCTAATGAGACCCATCTCTCCCCAGACCAGAGCAGCTCTCTACCAGACCTCCCCACACCAGGTAATGCTGCTGCTGCCGTCTGCACCTGAACTGGGTGATGAGGAGGGGGGCTGGGTACCGTAACTAGGGCTGTACCCAATGTCTTTATTTATTTATTTTTTATTTTACATTCGAAGCTTCTATTGACGTTTTCGAATGAAGCTTCGAACGTCTGTCGTCATATTTTGTGACATAATCATAAAAAAATATATATATTTTTTTTAAATATCCTCAAACAAAATCCTCAATTTGAATAAAGTGATTCATCTGATAAAATTAGTCTTTTAAAAAAAAATATTTATATCAACCTTCTTAGCATATTTTTTAATACAATATATATATATATATCGAATTAAAGCCCTATCCGTTCAGCGGCTCTCGAGTTACAGGCCGATATGTGAGGCGTGCGCAGAAGTACACGGCAGACTTTTTATTTTTCAAGTACCACTCCCGACTCTCGAGCCTCTACCTCTGTCAATCATTTGGCGATCTCGAAGATTATTAGACAGGGTTGTAACCGACGAGTGGGGCTTTACAATGGTACCCCACGTGGGAATGAGCGAATCAGGGATCTAGGTGAAAAGTCACAAGCCAAAACAGGAAGAGAATTCTCTGTCGAATGCATTGGAGTCTATGAGAAAATCGTTTTATGAGCTCTCTCACCTTTTACCAAAACCGCTTCTAATCGCTAATTTCTGAACGGATCTTTATGAAATTTTACTTCAGGCTATGGACCCAGCGTGTCTTTTCAGCCATACCAATTATTTCGGAAATACTACTTCTGGACTACTAACTACTACAGAAAAATCTGAGTAACGGGGTTTTCTACAACTCAAGTTCAGACCTATGTTACTCTATTTAATTAGCGCTAAAAGTGAATTTCTTTTATTTGATCAGAAACCTCAGAATGTCATCTTTCAAAAGAGACCAGGCTGATGCATGTGCTATATAAGTATAAAGTATAGTATTTTCGGTTTGCAAAGAAAGTATGCAGTCCTCAAAAACTAAAACTAAAATCGCCACTTTTGGGGGGCGATTGTTAAGAGGTTGAATATAACTTGTCAGTTTCGTCAACATAAATAATGCAATAAGGGCACGGTTGGTACGAAAGTGATGGTGTCGTCTTGATGGAGCACAGAGCGCCAAGCGGATGCAGATAGGCTACATAATTTATGATAAATGTTTTATTTTCATTTTTATGACGAGTCATATATTATAATAGTATAATACTATGGGGGGGCAGGTGGCGCACGGAGATTACGTTCGTCACCAACACCGGGAGACACTAGGATTCGCCTGTTCGAATCCAGCTCCCGGCGTTGCTATCAGCTTGGCTGGCCTCTCACACTGATACAATTGGCTGTATCAGGGGGTGGGAAAGCTGAAGGGTGGGTCCTGGGCGTTGTGGACAGCGACCCCTACAGTTCGGTCGGGGCGTCTGCTCAGCGAGGGTTGGAACTGAGGAGAGATAGTGTGGCCTCCCACACGCTACACTCTCCCCGGTGAGAACCTGCGCGGCCAGGTTGGCCTGCCCCAGGCTGCACATGCGTCGGAGGAAAGCATGTGACAGTCTCCGGTCTCCCGGACCAACAGTAGGGGAAAGTACGCAACAACCAGGAAGGGTGGGATGGGAGAAAAATCGGGAAAAAGGAGGGGAAGAAAGATAAAAAAAAAAAAAAAAAAAAAAAGTATAATACTATAATATTAGTGCAGCCTAGGCGGCTACGTGGTGCAGTGGGCAAGGCGCTCACCACGAATACTGGAGACGCTGGGTTCGCCTGTTCGAGCCCAGCGCTCCACATTGCTTTCAGTTTAGCTGGTCGTCCGTACTAATACACATTGGCCGTATTAGGGGGAGGGAAACTGATGGGTGGGGATCGGGCGTTGTGGACAGCGACTCCTACAGGTCGGTTGGTGTGCCTGCGCAGTAGAATCGGGAAGCGACTGGGGCGGCGCCCCTCCAAAGCGCAGACCCCTGACGCTGAAAGATCGCGCCGCGCAGGTGGAAAGATGCGACTGCTGTTACCTCGAGTACCGGAGGGGACTCGTGCTATGTATGACTTAGTCCACATTGCAGCCGGCTTGTGGGAGGCAAGAAACAGCGTTCGAGACAGGGGAGGGTTCAAATCAAATCAAATCAAATCAAATTTATTTATAGGGCCCGACAACACACGTTAATGTCCCCATGGGCCGTACAGGTCTTCTTTAAACAAGTCAAGAAGACAACATAACAATAAGTCAAGAACAGAACAAGAACACCATAGGGTCCAAACATTTTTTAGATGAATGCAAATAAATGAAAGAATGCAAGCACTCCCAGACATACCCCACGCGAAGGTAAGGAAAAACTCACTAAAACCTAACAATAGGGAAAAAAAGCTCCACAGGCAATGTGGAGGAGAGAAACCTTAGAAGGGCCGTTCAAGGGGGGATCTCCCTTCTTAGATGTCGGTGATAGTAGTGTTGCAGACGGACAGTTGGTAAGCATGCACTCATGTGTGTGGTGAGACACAGATGAGTGCATGCAATAGCAACTGTACATTTTGAAAAATTAAAGATAGAGCTAATAGCGATAGCAACTGAACATTTTGAAAGATTAAAGATAGAGTTGATAGCGGATCTATTTGAGGCACAGGGGCGGCGCAAGAGGGTCACGTCCTCCCCGTCTTAGTCACGGGACATTCAACACTCCGGTCGTTGCTCAGGGACAGCCGGAGACAGGGGGAAGGGGGGTGGCGCAGAGAGGGTCGCGAACTCCCGACATCATCGCGGGACATCCGGCACTCCGGTCACCACTACGAGACCTCCGAAGACAGGGGGGCACGCAGAGGGGGTCGCAATCTCCCGGCCTTCGTCACGGGACGTCCAACACTCCGGTCAACACTCCAGGACAGCAAGTCATAGGAAGACAGGGAGACAGGACAGGCGTTAGACAGCTCATGAGATTGTAGTAGGCGGACATAGCAATAGATACAAGTGGTAGGCATATATGTGAATGGAGTAGATATATGAAGTAAGCGTATTATGTGAATAGAATAGAAGTACTTAACCCAGCAATGAAACCGCGTTGACTGTTAATCTGTTAACAGTCTGTTAATCAGTTGACAGGACCACGGACAGACGGCGGTGAATAACTGATCCAATGCCTCGGAGGTGCATGTAGAGCAGTCACTACAAGCTTGGCCAAGACCCCGAGGCATCCATCACCTTGGTCAGCGCCAGGAGACGGGTACTCAGAGAGAAGGGGGGAGGGAGGGGGGGGGGGGGGGGGGGGAGAGGGGGGGGGGGGAAGAGTTAGAGAGTTCCCATGTTTGTGGTGCTGCAAAGGAGCAGACATGTAGTACCCTGTAGTGCCATGTAGTACCCCGTAGTGCCATGTAGTACCCTATAGTACCCCATAGTGCCATGTAGTACCCCGTAGTATCCTGTAGTACCCTGTAGTGCCATGTAGTACCCTGTGGTGCCATGTAGAGCTATGTAAGCCATGTAGTACCCTGTAATGCCATGCAGTACCAAGTAGTACTCTGTGGTACCATGTAGTACCCTGTACCCTAACTAAACTACCCTATAGTAAACTACCCAGTGGTACCATGTAGTACCCTGTACATAACTAAACTACACAGATTAATCTAAAGGTCAGTCCCCGACCAGGTGAGATCAAGGTAGGTTGAAGGAGAGAGAGAAAAGATGAGTCTTAAGCAGGGATTTAAAAGCTTCGACAGAGCAGGCGCCCCTGATGACGGCAGGTAATTTGTTCCACAGGTAGGGAGCGCGGTAGACAAAGGCTCTGTGGCCGGCGGATTTCTTTTTAACCCTAGGGGTCGATAGAAGCCCCGCATTTTGTGAGCGCAGAGCACGAGCGGGCGAGTATCGGGAGATGAGATCAGATAGATAGAGCGGTGCAAGCCCATTTAAAATTTTGTAGGTGAGGAGTAGCACTTTAAAGTCAGAGCGGGCTTGGATAGGAAGCCAATGTAGGGCGGACAGAACTGGTGTGATGTCATCAAATTTTCTAGTTCTAGTTAGTATCCGTGCAGCCGCATTTTGCACGAGTTGAAGATTTGAATTGAAATTAGGTAAGCCTGAAAAAAGTGCATTACAGTAGTCCAGACGTGATGAGACAAAAGCATGAATCAGGGTTTCAGCATCAGCCAGAGTTAAAATGGGGCGTATTTTTGCGATATTACGAAGATGGAAGAATGCAATTTTGGTGACATTTTTTATATGTGCATTAAATGAGAGGGAGGAATCAAAAATGACTCCGAGGTTTTTTATGGTGGAGCTCTGGGATACATGACAGGTATCAAAGTTGAGGGAGATGTCCTGAAACAGGCCTCTGTGGTTTGGGGGGCCAACAATTAACATCTCAGTTTTATCTGCATTAAGGAGTAGAAAGTTTTGCGACATCCATTTTTTGACGGCAAGCAAGCAGGCCTCAAGGTTTTGTAGTTGGGAGGAATCATTTGGCTTAATAGGTATATATAATTGGGTGTCATCAGCGTAAAAATGAAAGTTTATGCCAAATTTGCGTATGATATCGCCGAGGGGTAGCATGTAAATCGAAAATAGCAAAGGGCCCAGGACAGAGCCTTGTGGGACACCACATTGCACTGGGAGGGTCTCAGATGTTAAATCATTATAGACCACGCAGTGTGTTCTATCAGTTAAATAGGATTTAAACCAAGCTAGTGCGAGACCCCGAATGCCAACATGGTTCTCAAGCCGACCTAGAAGAATCGAGTGATCGATAGTGTCAAAGGCTGCACTGAGATCAAGCAATAAGAGCACAGAGGTGAGGTTTGAGTCAAGAGAGAGCAGTAAGTCATTTGTGACTTTGGTAACCGCCGTTTCGGTGGAGTGTAAGGCTCTAAAGCCAGATTGAAATGATTCATTAAGATTATTGTTTGATAAATGGTCAGTAAGTTGCGTTGCGACGATCCGTTCTAATACTTTGGATAGGAATGGGAGATTGGAGATAGGTCTGTAATTTTTCAAGATTAGAGGGTCGAGGTTCGGTTTTTTAAGTAATGGTTTAATGACGGCTGATTTAAAGGCCAGGGGCACCACGCCAGTAGACAAAGAGGTGTTGAAGATATTGAGTAGGGCAGGGCCTAGAGTTGGGAAGAGTTTTTTGATGAGAGTTGCTGGGAGAGGGTCAAACAGACAGGTTGAAGGTTTAGCCGCGCCAACCAGTTTAGAGAGGGCACTAAGTGAGACGTTTTCAAGGCAGCATAGCGTATGACTGGAATCAAAGTCAGGGGGAATGCCCGTCAAAGGTTGGGAGGGACTCTGATTGTTGAGTAAAGCAACAATTTCATCTCTAATGAGGTCAATTTTCTTGGTAAAAAATGTCATGAATTCGTTAGCCGAGAACGCATGGTTTAGGGCACTTGGTTGTTTCTGCGTAAGTTTTGCAACTGTGTCAAACAGAAACTTTGAGTTGTTTTTGTTTTCATTTATGAGCCTGGAAAAATAAGAGGTTTTGGCAAGTGAGAGTGCCTTTTTGTAGTTACGTAAACTATCATTCCAGGCAAGGCGGAATACTTCGAGTTTGGTCGAACGCCATTTATGTTCAAGTTTGCGACAAGCCTTTTTAAAGGAGCGCGTTTCCTCCGTAAACCAGGGAGTTAGTTTTTGCGGAGCACGTTTAATTTTAGGTTTAAGGGGAGCGACAATGTCGAGGGTGCTACGAAGGGCGGCATTAAGTTTGTCTGTAAAGAGATCAAGGGGTTGAATTGGATGATACGAAATTGGGATGGGAGAAAAATAGAAAAATGGGAGGAAAAGTGGATCCAAAAATATTAGTGCAGCCTAATCTGCAACTGTGAAGAAAACCCCCATTGGTTTAAAACAGAATGAATAGACGACACATACAAATAATTCGAAGGTCAATGTTATGAATGAAGCTTCGAAGCTTCAAACTATTCGGTGCGGCCCTAACCCCGATACCGGCACCAGGATCAGTTTCTGGAATTCGGTATCTGTACCCAACGGTTGTACTTCTCAATTTCAACATTGTTTTTTTATTTAGAACATTTTGTTATCTATTGTAAGTAACACACCACACAAAATAAATTGCACGATCATGCATTATTTTTTAAATATCAACATTATCTGGCCACACTATCAACCTCCTCTGACCTCGTCCCTTTATAAGAGTATATTACACTTGTACTAAACATGTAAAGGTACTGAAATCTGGTACAGATTGATCCAGCGTGAATCGGTCGACTAAGACAAACTACAAATACCAGTTACTTTTAATGAAAAGGGTTTTTGCATACAACACATGCAATCAATTCATCAACATTTGTATTTATATTCCCCCCCCCCACTACAGTGGTGGATGACAGAGAAGACGTTGGATAGAAAGACTTTGTTTGATGAGTAAAAGTAATCAACCGGTCAACATATGATATTTAATAATAGCAGGTTTATTGTGCCGCATGACTTTGGATTTCTTAATTATACAAACCCAAATCCTGAAATTCTTGTAATTTTGCAAATAAAACTTAAGTTAAGAGTACTACTTGCTAGCTCACATACAGTACACAAGGACCTCACATACAGTACACGAGGACAGCATGTCAAACCATAGACGGAAGATGATCAACCTATATCAACCAATAAAAACGTTTTGTCCCGTGGACCAGCAGGGAGGGGGGCGGAGCCTGTACCTACAGAGGCGTGGCCAGAAGGGACCCGAGGAGAAGTTTGATTTCCCTGTCCTGTCCTCGTGGGACTATGGCTGGAGACTGGGTAAGACTGTCTGTCTGTCTGTCTGTCTGTCTGTCTGTCTGTCTGTCTGTCTGTCTGTCTGTCTGTCTGTCTGTCTGTCTGTCTGTCTGTCCTCATGGCACTATGGCTGGAGACTGGGTAAGACTGTCTGTCTGTCTGTCTGTCTGACTGACTGACTGACTGACTGACTGACTGACTGACTGACTGACTGACTGACTGACTGACTGACTGACTGACTGACTGACTGAGGGTTTCTATTATGCCTGTCTGTCTAGGTGACTGGTTTGGACAAGAGTGTCTGTCTGTCTGTCTATGTGACTATGGGTTAGAGACTAAAGGTGTCTGTCTGTGTGTCTGTCTGACTGTGGTTCTAGGTGACTATGGGTTGGACTACAGGTGTCCAGCCAGCGGCAAATCGTCTGTGGTGCGGAACACCTTCTACGCCAGGAATGGCATCTTCAACGTCCCCTCAGCTACTGACAGGCTGGGCTGAGCCACCCTTTAAAACTACTGACACTGGGCTGAGCCACCCTTTAAAACTACTGACACTGAGCTGAGCCACCCTTTAAAACTACTGACACTGAGCTGAAGCACCCTTTAAAACTACTGACACTGAGCTGAAGC
Source organism: Notolepis coatsorum (assembly GCF_963971535.1). NCBI lineage: Eukaryota > Metazoa > Chordata > Actinopteri > Aulopiformes > Paralepididae > Notolepis > Notolepis coatsorum. The sequence goes on from NC_140170.1 coordinate 188,084,203, forward strand.
ACCCTTTAAAACTACTGACACTGAGCTGAGCCACCCTTTAAAACTACTGACAGGCTGAAGCACCCTTTAAAACTACTGACAGGCTGAAGCACCCTTTAAAACGACTGACACTGAGCTGAACCACCCTTTAAAACTACTGACACTGAGCTGAAGCACCCTTTAAAACTACTGACACTGAGCTGAGCCACCCTTTAAAACTACTGACACTGAGCTGAAGCACCCTTTAAAACGACTGACACTGAGCTGAAGCACCCTTTAAAACGACTGACACTGAGCTGAAGCACCCTTTAAAACTACTGACACTGGGCTGAGCCACCCTTTAAAACTACTGACAGGCTGAAGCACCCTTTAAAACGACTGGGTTAGGGTCTTTACTCTTGGCTACATTTGGAGGGGAAAAAAAGCAACATTAATTCATACGGTCTGTAGAGATGGATTTATGGCCGCTCGAGCTTAACCCTTTCACTGCCACACTACCAAACGGTTAACCCTTTCACTGCGACAATTCACGGAAGGTTAACCCTTTCACTGCGACAATTCACAGAAGGTTAACCCTTTCACTGCCACACGACAGAAGGTTAACCCTTTACTATCACACTACCGACGGTGTAGTAGTGTGATAGTGAAAGGGTTAAGAGGATAAATGCCACTCATGGTCTCGGTGGGCAGCAGGCCTGGGTTCGAGGGCATCGGAAAACTAATTTCTTAAACTAGCTTCACACATTCTGATGTATCCACTCTGTGATCTTTTTAATTTGTCTTTATCTACTTGTGAAATACCCTCTATTTTTAAATGCTCACGTATCACTCCGTTGCACAAAACCGGCAGTGAATTGGATCCCAACAACTACCATCCCATTTCCATAATCTGCTCTATAGCAAAGTTTTTTTTTTTAAATTTAATTTACAAACAATTGTCTGACTATCTCATTAAATACTCTTTTATATCTCCTTTCCAGTCCGGTTCTCGTTCAGATCACTCTACAACTACTGCTTTATTAAAACGTACAAACGACATATTCTCTGCATCTGATAACGGCAAAGTTACAGGTGCAATATTTATTGATTTAACTAAAGCGTTTGATCTAGTCGATCACTATCATCTCTTGGACAAACTTTATTCTATTGGTCTTTCACGTAATGCTCTACTCCTGTCTTCACAACAGAAAACATTGTGTTGCAATACAATTTGGTTGACACGCGTCATGTGAAATGTGCTTTATAAATAAATTTGATTGATTGATTGATTGAATACAACGTAACACATCTTCAAATCTAACGGTGCAACAACAAGGTGCGCCTCAAGGCTCAACTTTATGTCCACTTTTGTTTTCTATTTTCAGCAAATCTTTTCTGAATGTAGTGTTCAATTATACGCAGATGACACAGTTTTTTACACATCACAAACTAACTTGTCAAAAATTCTGTCAATTTGGGGCGCCCTCGTGGCGCATACCATAGTGCCTCGTGCACCTACGCGGCCGACCCGGGTTCGATCCCAGCTCCCGTCGTTATTTGTCGCATGTCCTCCCCACCTCTCCTCCCGTTCGCCCTCTCCTCTGTCGGTCCTGCGTGACCAATAAAGCTGTAAAAATTAAAGAAAAATATTTATAAAAAGTCAATTTTACTTTTTAATCAAACTTCAAGGGTCTTCAATTCTGGCTTGCAGCTAACAAATTAATTCTCAATAAAACAAAAACCTATGCAATGCTCTTTGGTACTTTTCAGAATGTTAAATCATTTTTTTTAATCAATTTTGTCTCCTTATTTTCAATTCTTCTACCATCCCAATTTCGTGTATCCAATTCTCCCCTCCCCTGTCTTGAACGTTGCTCAACTATGCCCCCCACTGGTCGGTTGTAGAGAGGATAGAAGCCTTGCATCACGTGTTCCCTCCGGCACACGAGGAGGCAGCCTGTCACATCTTTTCGCCTGCCAGCGCGGACTCTCATTGGCGAGGTGTAACGCGTGGGAGGCTCACACTACCCTCGCCACTTCCTGTCTCTGCTGTGCAGGCGTCTCCCAACCCACCTGTAGGTGTCGCTCTCAACAATGTCCAATCCCCACCCATCGACTTCCACCCGCTGACTCTGCCAAATGAGCCAGTACGACGGCCGGTCCAAGCCGAAGGCAATGCTGAGACTGGGATTCGATACCGGAGTCTCTTGCATTGGTGACGAGCGCAATCTCCGCTACGCCACCCAGCCGCCCCTCAGAATGTTAAATCTAAAACAAAAAATCTATCTTATAATATTACTTGTCTTGACGGTACATCACTGCTTAGAGTTGAACACTTCAAATACCTTGGCGTCTGGCTTGATCAACAACTATCTTTCAAATGTCATGGATAATATCATGAGGAAAATTTACTTTAGTATGGGTGTTCTTTACCGCAACAGAAATAGTTTCACATTTACGGTTAGAAAAAAGCTTGTTTCACAACTCATACTACCCATAATGGACTATGCTGATATAGTTTATATGACTGCAGCGAAAACTACCCTTGTTCCTCTTAACACCATCTATAAAGGCATATGCAGATTTGTTCTTGGCTGTTCAACACTCATCATTGTATTATGTATGAAAATCTCAACTTCCCTTCTCCCACAATAAGAAGACAACAACATTGGTTACAGTTTATTTTTAAATGTATGTATTTGAATTATCCTCAATACCTTAAACAGTATATGGTACCTTTCACTTCTAATTATCAACTTCATCATTGTACTCAACACTTTTTTTCTGTTCCAAAAACCTTTAAATCAGCTGGTATTTTTTTTTTATGTTTAACACTTTCAGCGCCGAACCCGACTATAGTCGGGTTTTCATCGTTATTTCTTTTATTCGATATTTCCATTCATAAAACATCCAGGCAGCCTGTGTTATCACTGGGGATGAGTCTGAGATCGCAAAAGTCCAATACCGCCGCCTGCCGCCTTGAGGCCGCTATTGCACTCCATTTGAAACGATGTGGTTTGGTGTGTGGAATTCCTTCCTCTTGCGGGCTATGTTCCTTATATTAGCAAATTGCATGTAGCATTCTCTGTGGTAGGCTTTATTAGCTGGCACATCTGGAATTGGGCTGTTCTCTTCAATGTTATATGTTTTAACAGCCAATTGTGCAATGTTGCTTTCTGGGCCATCTAAATTAGCCCACTGCAACAAACTGTTAATAAATTTCAACCCACTTGTCTCTGAAAATTTTATAATTTTGCTTGGTTCCTTGCAACAATTACACACATGCATGCAGCACTCCATCTTTCCCACTGTGAATACCCCCCCCCCCATACCAAACCGTGGGGAAATTATTCAATGTAACCTTTTGGACTCTGGGTTGGGGGGGGGGGGGTCATTCATTGGGTGTTTATTGTGTCATACTGGGGAATAATATTAATAATATTATGTCCTATTGGGGACATAATATAAAATTCTGAGCAATTCAATCGTTTTTTTTTATGGAGAGGATGTCTGACATTGATTGATTGAAAACTGTAACAGATTGCAGAATGGGTACAATACAGTACAGCTCAATACACACAATTGTTAAGGGGATGCAGACCAAAGAAATACTTTCGTGAGACTCCAACCAAGTGAGGCATATAATAAACTTGAAATCAAATTGTGCTCGGATAGATCTAACGTTAATATCACGTTAGCCATATAATGGCTAGCAAGCTCACCTGTGATGTCGGTATGGCTTAATACAGTGCGAAATACAAGAGTACAATCTTAGTAAAATTTTCTGAAAACAATACACAAGTTGGAACATAGTTTTGAACGTTTTATTAGAATAGTATTTACTGTCTTTCAAGTTTCAATGCATAATCCAGACATAGCTAGCGTTCCAGATCCATCCTCCGTTGTTGACATGTTGGGGGTCCTTAATCCCCGTATGCAAATTCGTATTGGTTTATCGGCTAGATGTGTCCAAAGATATGCATGAGCAAACATTTAATTTAAATGTAAGATTACGAAAAACGATGACCGCAAAACGGCTGTATTTTGACTTAACATAATAACTAGATATCACACACAAAGCATTGTGTCCTCTATCGATGCAGATCAATCAAGTTCACTTTAGACACACTCGGCCCGCCATCTATTGTTGTTGAAAAACCTTTCAGCTTTGGAAGAACGTTTGAAATCTCGGTCCCGCCTTTTGTTCGGTTGGCCGTCCTGTCTGTCATAGTCATCCTCCAATAGGGTGTCTCCGCTGAGAGTGTAGCTGATCAGGTTCCAAGTGAGGACGGAACCACGGCTGGGCCTGACGCACACAGACACACACACACACACACACACACACACACACGCACACAGACACACACACACACGCACGCACACACACACACACACACACACACACACGCACACACACACACACACGCACATGCACACAGACACACACACACACACACACACACACCTTGAATCACGTGTTTATGTTAGCATATCTAGATGAACAAGATATACACATTCAGTGTGTTTTCATGCACATTATTTATCTTATAATGATTATTTATCTTAATAATATATCAAATATAATAATGATACTGGAGTAATCTGTCTTTGAGATGCACATGTAAACACCATAACCCTTTTCCAATGAGCAGGATAAGCTCATGCTACAACAAGGAGACACCTGGTGCGGCCGGGTAGCGCAGCGGACTAAGCGTCTGTCTACCACCGCAGAGACACTGGTATCGAATCCGGCTGTCAGCGGTGCCTCCGGCTTGGGCCGGCCGTCATACTGACACAATTGGCGGTGTCAGCGGGGGGAGGGAAGCCGGTGGGTGGTAATCTGGTCATTGTAAACAGTGACTCCTACAGGTCGGTCAGGGCGCCTGCACAGCGAGGAAGGGATCTGGGTGAAGTAGTGTGCCCTCCCACGCGTTACACTCACCCAATGACAGTCCTCGCTGCCAGGTGAAAAGAGGCTGCTGGCTGTCTCCTATGTATCGGAGGAAGCATCCGATAGACTTCAGGGCCCTCATTTATCAACGTGGCGTACGCACAGATATGTGCGTAACCCGTGTGTACGATAATGTGGGATTTATCAATTTGAACTTGTGCTTGACTTTGTGCGTATATTTAAGCACAGGTCGGACCATGCGTAGCTGGCGCCGGTGGTAGAATATTTTTACAACGTGGAAATAAGCACTGACTGCGCTCCGCGTAACTCAACTTGTTATTATTTTGCGCATATATTGCAGAAATACGGGAACGTTTTGATTATATTTAAAAGGCTTTGCCATTGTTAAACGTAATAAGTGGAACCCCGAAGCTGTAAGCAGAATACAAGTCATATGAACACCCACGATATAGTGTTCTTCCCCCTTCCTATAAGAAAGAATAAAAAACGCATTGCAACGAGAACAGACTGAGGTTATTTGTTGAGTGTATCTGTATACAAAACCCTTGCAATAAATGTGTCTTAAATGAATGAAAAGCATACATGCTCTGGACACAGAGCATATATCGTGTGGGTGATATCATGACTTGTATTCTGCTTACAGAATTTCACTTATTTAGTTTTACAATGTCAAAGCCTAAATCAAAACGTTCCCGTATTTCTGCAATCTATGCGCAAAATAATAACGAGTTGAGTTCTAACAAAGAACGTATTACATGCTGGTAGGCTGATAGAGTAAACTATGATATGAATATGAATATGATATGATATAAAGGTATACTGGTCCGTCCGCGAGGATATCGAGGACTCGAGTAGGATAGCCATTAAATGCAATTTGAGAATATAGGCTAAAGCGACGGTCTATAGCCTATACATATTATTTAATGTTTTCATAAGCGTAAAGATACAACAGCTAGATTAATGATCAAGTTAGTTTACTGTATGCAGGCTTCGCAGGGCTGTGTTATTATATATGCGCAAGTTATTGTTGCATAATGTAGGCTATGGGCTGGCTGCTATTATATGTAATTCATATAGGCTACCTAATACCAACAACAAAATAGATTGTATCATATGCCTCTACACACATTATATTATACACATCATATTATATCTTGGTTCGGCAGCGCCTCTGTGAACAATCTCTCAGAGTTTGCTCCATCAATAAACAAATCCAGTAATGTGAACGGGATTCCACTCGGTCAATGTACAGATAATCTGCGATGCACATTTTGGCTGATAATGTGCCGGTGGCCGGAGTCTCATTCAGGCCTAATTGTATTTAATTCAATTGTAATGTTATTACTGGGGTATCTAAAACATCACAATGCAGATCAGGGTTATCCACTGAAGCCATAATGACTCTGACCAGAACCACGGGCTCATGACGAGCGCACATAATAGGCATTGTAGAGCGCAGAGTTGGCGTGCTGAAATTGATTTAATTTCAGTCATTACAGTGCTTAATGTCGGGTCAGCTTGTCATTTATTTCTGTCAATGTGCTGGTTCTGTAGCAGGACTGGGTCAGTCAACATCCTTGGCTCCCGGCGCACCGAAGATAGTCTACACGCTCCCTCCTCCTCAGTGGAGTTGTCTGTGAACTTGGCAACTTCATTGGATTTATTTATTCTCTAAAAATATCTATAATCATACGATTAAATATTGTTTAAAATAAAACGCTAAATACTATTATTCTGTGTGTCATGTTTCCAAATAAGATTGTTCACAACGGGAAATGCTGTATACGTTCAATTTGTTGGTTGGACCTCGGTGATCAATCTCGCTCTCAGTGAAGTCTCTCACAAGTTCAAATAGATAAGTCCCACACTTTGCTTAGAAATGATCGTACGCACGGCTTAAGCACATATCTGTGCGTACGTCAAGTTGATAAATGAGGGCCCTGGATGTGATCACTGGGACAGTTCACCTTATCCTGTTTATATACCATAAACATATATTAGAAGAGTGTTATTTTCATATATTTTCCTCAAAAACACTATGTTCATGTAACACAGGGCTCGGGAATAAGAATACAGAGTGGCTCGGGAGGTAGAGCACTCGTCTGGCAATCTGGAGGTTCCCGGTTCGATTCCCGCTCCTCCCGGGCAGCGTGTCGATGTGTCCTTGAGCAAGACGCTTAACCCCTAATTGCTCCCGATGAGCAGGTTGGCACCTTGCATGGTCGCCTCCGCCGTCGGTGAGTGAATGTGTGAGTGAATGTGTGAGTGAATGGGTCAAATGTGAGTAACAAATTGTAAAGCGCTTTGGATAAAAGCTGCTATATAAAAAAGCAGCCATTTACCATTTAACTGACATCAAGCTGATCCTACTTGCTATAACATATAGCATAGCATGCATTTGAATAATAGCAATATATATTCATCAAAAAGGTGGGTAACTCCGACTCGCCAATAAGAAAGTTGGGTAAACTGAGGTTAAAGGTGCTATAGATAACATTCAGCCACTCAGCATTCCACGTGGGAAAATGGGAAGTAGGGAGGGGATACATGCATGCAACATGTAAACAGGGAGGGGAGATACTGTACATGCCTGCAACATGTAAACAACTACATACATTTTGGACCCACCTAAGTATCTATAGCACCTTTAAAACTCATCTTTGCATGTATCCCCCTCCACACTCCCCATTTCCCCACGTGGAATGCACCTGATTGGATAAATGACAGGCCGGTGCTCTCTAGTGCGACATCTAGTGGTTGAATGTTATCTATAGCACCTTTAAAGGAGGGATTTAAAAGAGTCCAGATTATCCACAGCTCTGCCACTAGGTGTGGAGCAGCAGAAAAAGTGTGTTCTTCCTGTGACCATGACAGTTCAGTCAGTATATTCTCCCTGTGCTCCAGGACAGTTCAGTCAGTATATTCTCCCTGTGCCCCAGGACAGTTCAGTCAGTATGTTCTTCCTGTGACCATGACAGTTCAGTCAGTATGTTCTTCCTGTGCCCCAGGACAGTTCAGTCAGTATGTTCTTCCTGTGCCCCATGACAGTTCAGTCAGTATGTTCTTCCTGTGCCCCAGGACAGTTCAGTCAGTATGTTATCCCTGTGCTCCAGGACAGTTCAGTCAGTATGTTCTTCCTGAGGACAGTTCAGTCAGTATGTTCTTCCTGTGCCCCAGGACAGTTCAGTCAGTATGTTCTTCCTGAGGACAGTTCAGTCAGTATGTTCTTCCTGTGCCCCAGGACAGTTCAGTCAGTATGTTCTTCCTGTGCTCCAGGACAGTTCAGTCAGTATGTTCTTCCTGAGCCCCAGGACAGGTCAGTCAGTATGTTCTTCCTGAGGACAGTTCAGTCAGTATGTTCTTCCTGAGGACAGTTCAGTCAGTATGTTCTTCCTGAGGACAGTTCAGTCAGTATGTTCTTCCTGTGCCCCAGGACAGTTCAGTCAGTATGTTCTTCCTGTGCCCCAGGACAGTTCAGTCAGTATGTTATCCCTGTGCTCCAGGACAGTTCAGTCAGTATGTTCTTCCTGTGCCCCAGGACAGTTCAGTCAGTATGTTCTTCCTGAGGACAGTTCAGTCAGTATGTTCTTCCTGAGGACAGTTCAGTCAGTATGTTCTTCCTGTGCCCCAGGACAGTTCAGTCAGTATGTTCTTCCTGTGTCCCAGGACAGTTCAGTCAGTATGTTCTTCCTGTGCCCCAGGACAGTTCAGTCAGTATGTTCTTCCTGTGCCCCAGGACAGTTCAGTCAGTATGTTCTTCCTGTGCCCCAGGACAGTTCAGTCAGTATGTTCTTCCTGTGACCCAGGACAGTTCAGTCAGTATGTTCTTCCTGTGCCCCAGGACAGTTCAGTCGGTATGTTCTTCCTGTGCCCCCATGACAGTTCAGTCAGTATGTTCTCCCTGTGCCCCAGGACAGTCCAGTCAGTATGTTCTTCCTGTGCCCCAGGACAGTCCAGTCAGTATGTTCTTCCTGTGCCCCAGGACAGTCCAGTCAGTATGTTCTCCCTGTGCCCCAGGACAGTCCAGTCAGTATGTTCTTCCTGTGCCCCCAGGACAGTTCAGTCAGTCAGAACATACTGACTGAACTGTCCTGGGGCACAGGGAGAACACAACGTGAATTCTTAAAATGGGTGGTATTCCCCTTTAAGTAAATAAATGATGCAGACACACACAGACACATGCACAGGGTTGCATACCGGCAGTGGGTGTAGGTCATGTAGTTCTGGATGTATTTGTAGGACAGAGGGAAATCCCACACCTGCACATCAGTCAGCTGGCCTTCAAAATCTGATACCTTCAACACAGGGTCACCTCTCCACACATACTGACACACACACACACACACACACACACACACACACACACACACACACACACACACACACACACACACACACACACACACACACACACACACACACACACACACACACACACACACACACACACACACACACACACACACACACACACACACACACACACACACACACACACACACACACACACAGATGTAATTCGCAAGGTGATACTATGCGAATTCACTTTACACAATTATGCAAATTAACTTTAGCCCATATGAATGAATGAATGAATGAAGTTTATTTTTTACGGTCTTGTTTACAGACAAATCAAACACAACTGTGTGGACTTGCAAAAAAAAAAATATATATATATATATATATATATATATATATAGAAAATCACAAATGTACATATTCAAGCTCACACACAAAATCCCAAATCAACGACAGAAAAAAAGGAATCATATTTTTGGTGAGAAATGTACGAGTCACACACTAATAATGAGAAAACTGTTTCTTACTGTTGGAGAAAACTCGAGACGGAGACTGGACCTTCGTTATACACGTGCCTTAATCGACTCAAAGAAGCGGAGTTACAAATAGGTCTGACCCTGCGCAGAGTGAGTCAGAGTGAGTAACTGGTGCTTACGCAATATTCACAGATATTTATAATGTCAGAGAGTGGCACGATGTGGCATCATCACTCATCGTGAGACAGGGGGCAAGGGTCAGAGAGAGAGGCCCCCGTGTTCGACAGTCGGCACTCTCCCTTGTCATTTCCCAGAAATCATTGATTGGGTAATTAAGCACTCTTTGTTTAGTCAGTCTGAATAACGACTTTGTCTGAATAGCACAGTATTTCATTGTTATAAGAAAATGTTCCACAACCCTTTCACTGCCACGACACGACAGAAGGTTAACCCTTTACTATCCTTTACTACCCTTTACTACTATGATAGTAAAGGGCTAACCTTCTGTATTGTCACAGTGAAAGCGTTAACCGGCTGTCGTGTGGCAGTGAAAGGGTTCAAATCTATTTGAAGAACGTTTATTGAAGATACGACAATCTTATGGTAAATGAGTCTCTCTGGGTCTAGTCAGGGACGGCACCTTTACCTCGGCCCTAATGCGGCTACCTCCGATCGAGAGATAACTCGGTCGTAAACGCGGAGTAAAAAGTAAAAATCTCTCTCTAGCTCAACCTACCCCAGAGTTCCAATACACCGCACAGCTTCTGGGGAGAGACTGTTTATTTCACAACAACTTCAAGTTTCTATAGTAAGACAAAAAGAAGGAGGTTTCCATTATACATTTGTGACGGCCCCGCCCATCTGTTCTACCAAGGCTGTTTGGCTCTCTGTTCTCTGTAGACGCTGTGTTGCCCACTTCCTGTTTGCTCTGGGGCTCCGCCTGCCCACTTCCTGTTTGCTCTGGGGCTCCGCCTGCCCACTTCCTGTTTGCTCTGGGACTCCGCCTGCCCACTTCCTGTTTGCTCTGGGGCTCCGCCTGCCCACTTCCTGTTTGCTCTGGGGCTCCGCCTGCCCACTTCCTGTTTGCTCTGGGACTCCGCCTACCCACTTCCTGTTTGCTCTGGGACTCCGCCTGCCCACTTCCTGTTTGCTCTGGGACTCCGCCTGCCCACTTCCTGTTTGCTCTGGGACTCCGCCTACCCTCTTCCTGTTTGCTCTGGGACTCCGCCTGCCCACTTCCTGTTTGCTCTGGGACTCCGCCTGCCCACTTCCTGTTTGCTCTGGAGCCCCGCCTACCCGTGATGGCTGACTATCGGCACCTGGGAGAAAAGCCAGGCTTCCTCCATGAACTTGCTCTCTCTCTCTCTCCCTCTCTCTCTGGACAGCCTGACCCCTGACATACTGTGTTTTGTTCTTTTCCTTTTGGTTTGATGATGTTGTTTTGGTTTATTTAATTAGACATATTGGTGCAAGGGGATGCAGACCAGAGAAAGACTTTCGTCTTGTTTACATCAGGGTCCCCCATTTTCAATTCATCAAGACATTTATGACATACATGACATACAGATATACAGTGCTAATAAGTAAAATAATAGCAAGGGTAAAATGAGCAGACATATAAAATCAGTTTTTCCCATTAGGATCTAACATCCCAACAGGCCACCTTGTTTATGGTTTGATTCAGTTTTAGTAGAATGTGAAAGACATGAATGATGAATTGAGCACATAAAGTGCCGACATACTATAAAATCAGTTTCTTTACAGTGCAATAAAATAGTTGTGGATTACTGTTACTGGACAGTCTTCCCTCTTGTCTGACACCCACTCTTAATGGTTTATATGGTATATATCAGTAAACACAATGGGCTAGATCCACAAAGAATGGATTGCACGGTGCAAGTTGCACCCTTACTTACAATTTATTATGGATTCAAAATGGGGGACCCTGATGTAAACAAGACAAACGTCTTTCTCTGGTCTGCATCCCCTTAACAATTGTGTGTATTGAGCCGTACTGTATTGTACCCATTCTGCAATCTGTTAATAAGATTTTCATTCGATCAAACAATCTGCGCTGTGATTGATTGAATGCAAATTTTATTAACAGATTGCAGAATGTGATTGAATGAATCTTTTTTTTATAACTCTTTATTTTGATTCATTTTTCACATCTTTTCCAACGTCACTTTTTTTTTTACATTTTTGCATGGACATTTTCCTTTTCTTTTCCAAAGTCACTTTTTCACATATGCAATTTTTCTTTAAGATAAGATAATATATTCCTTTATTGATCCCCTTGGGGAAATTCAGGCATCATAGCAGCATGGGGGAAGGGGGGAGGTACAGGTAGTAAAAACAACACAGGCAGTGTAAACAAATAGGTCAATATAATTTACTATCTAACTAGCTGAAAAAAAATATTCACAGTATTCACAGTGTCACATAAGGTGCAGTATGCATAAGGTAGTGTTATAATTTACTATCTACTGAGTATGCATTTACAGTATGAATTCCACTTTTTCATAGACAATTTACAATTTTGTTTCAGTGGTTACGAAAATTTGCATAAACATTTTCCTTCACATTTTACAACAACCTTTTCTTTTCTTTACAGTATGATGTTCCGTTTTTGCATATAGCCAATCTACTCATTTTTCTAGAATAAGACAACCACCACCACAAGACAAACAAGACTCACAGGACAGGGCATTGGTATATGAGGGGTAGCCGTTTTCATTCTTGCTTGGTCTGGTCCGTTTATGGTCCTGACATTTCCCAGTTATTGCATTATGTTAGCTGCCTCCCATACCCTACATTCTTCCCAACATTTAACATATAACACATTATTGAATTCGACCTCCAAGCGAGGGGGGAAACACCCGCTCCTCTTGGCATAAACCCCGTTGGTGTGCGAGGGAGAGCCCCTCGTTAGGGGGGGGGGCCCTGCGCTAAGGGTGTGTGACGAGGCGTCTATCCGAAGCCCCTCCATCCCTTGGTCCAACGTTGGCTGCTAAAGAAAACCTACGCTAATAAAATGACCTTACCCCTCCCGGGCACTTGGTAAACATTGCCATGACCACAGAAACAAGAGGAGTCCTATGGCTTCTTTCTCATTGTTCTTGAAGGATGTGTGTACTCGCTGAGCCCCTCTCTCGCTCTCAGTGCAGCGCCCCCTCTGTCTGCCTGGTGCTGGTGCCGTCGGCTCGCCCCGTCTCTCGCGTTCTGAGGCGCCTGAGCCCCCGATTCCCTCCTCGTACTTCTTTGAATCTTCATGTTGGAGTGTGGAGTCTGGAAGCGGGTTCCTTTTATCTTCAGTGCTTTTTTAATGCATGCTTCTCCCGGCACCAGCTCCTTGGTTGTATATCCGTGTTCCGTGCTCTTCCCCGTGACTTGTCGGCACGTTGTCATCTTGCCACATTTTATTTAAGCTAGCGACCACGTTAGCTTCGATGCCGAACTCCTCTGTGGTCTCGTTTTCGAGTTTTTAAAAGTTTTTTCCCTTCTTTTTCGGTCCTTCCCTTTCCTTCTTCCACTCATCTACCTTTTGATTTAGATATTTGTGTTCATTGAATTCTTGAAGTGGAAGAATTACACTTCGCCCGGGAGAGCGGTCTTCTATGCGTCTGTGCCCTCTAACGTCACACCGGAAGTCCGATTGAATGAACATTTTACAGGGAATATTAGCTAACGTGCGTTAGCTAGCTACGGTTAGGTTAGTGCAGAACGTGCGTTAGCTAACGTTAGCTCACCACTAAAGCAAATGACAGACGGAAAAATAGGCCCTAATGTCCGAAATAGCGAAGGTGCCGAGTAGCGTCCAGCTGCAGCTCCGGAGAATCCTCTCACAGGGCGCTGTGGCAGCCACAGAGAGCGCGCGCTGATTGGCGGAGAGGGAACCGTGCGCTAATTGGCGGAGAGGGATATGTCACTCCACATTGGGCCTAGCCCCTCCCCCTTGACCAAGCTCGGTTGAGACGTGCGGTTGGAGAGAGGGTCGTGGCTGCGAAAAGAAGAGAGAGAAGGCGGGCAGGAATTGATTGATTGATTACTTTATTAACAGATTGCAGAATGGGTACAATACAGTAAAATACTTTCGTCTTGTTTACCAATGTACAGTTTCTTCCCCTTCGGATGTATATTTTTTTATGATCTCTTTTTACTACACAGTTCTGTATCTGTATGTCTTGTATGTCATAAATGTCCTGATGAATTGAAAATGGCCGGGGGACCCGATGTAAACAAGACAAAAGTATTTTTCTTGTCTGCATCCTCTTAGCAGTTGTTTTGTATTGAGCCGTACTGTAGGAAGAGAGTGATAGGGAGGTGGAGAGGAAAATAGTGATAGGGAGGTGGAGAGGAAAAGAGAGATAGGGAGGTGGAGAGGGAGAGAGTGATAGGGAGGTGGAGAGGGAGAGGAAAAGAGAGATAGGGAGGTGGAGAGGAACAGAGAGATAGGGAGGTGGAGAGGAGGAACAGAGTGATAGGGAGGTGGAGAGGGAGAGGAACAGAGTGATAGGGAGGTGGAGAGGGAGAGGAGGAACAGCGTGATAGGGAGGTGGAGAGGGAGAGGAGGAACAGAGTGATAGGGAGGTGGAGAGGGAGAGGAGGAACAGAGTGATAGGGAGGTGGAGAGGGAGAGGAGGAAGAGAGTGATAGGGAGGTGGAGAGGGAGAGGAGGAAGAGAGTGATAGGGAGGTGGAGAGCAAGAGGAGGAACAGAGTGATAGGGAGGTGGAGAGGGAGAGGAACAGAGTGATAGGGAGGTGGAGAGGGAGAGGAACAGAGTGATAGGGAGGTGGAGAGGGAGAGGAGGAAGAGAGTGATAGGGAGGTGGAGAGGGAGAGGAACAGAGTGATAGGGAGGTGGAGAGGAACAGAGAGATAGGGAGGTGGAGAGGGAGAGGAACAGAGTGATAGGGAGGTGGAGAGGGGGAGGAGGAAGATAGATAGGGAGGTGGAGAGGGAGAGGAGGAACAGAGAGATAGGGAGGTGGAGAGGGAGAGGAGGAACAGAGAGATAGGGAGGTGGAGAGGGAGAGGAGGAACAGAGAGATAGGGAGGTGGAGAGAGAGAGGAGGAACAGAGAGATAGGGAGGTGGAGAGGGAGAGGAGGAACAGAGAGATAGGGAGGTGGAGAGGAAGAGGAAGAGAGTGATAGGGAGGTGGAGAGGAGGAACAGAGTGATAGGGAGGTGGAGAGGGAGAGGAGGAACAGAGTGATAGGAAGGTGGAGAGGGAGAGGAGGAACAGAGTGATAGGGAGGTGGAGAGGGAGAGGAGGAACAGAGCGATAGGGAGGTGGAGAGGAGGAACAGAGTGATAGGGAGGTGGAGAGGAGGAACAGAGTGATAGGGAGGTGGAGAGGGAGAGGAGGAACAGAGTGATAGGGAGGTGGAGAGGGAGAGGAGGAACAGAGTGATAGGGAGGTGGAGAGGGAGAGGAGGAAGAGAGTGATAGGGAGGTGGAGAGGAGGAACAGAGTGAAAGGGAGGTGGAGAGGGAGAGGAGGAAGAGAGTGATAGGGAGGTGGAGAGGGAGAGGAGGAACAGAGCGATAGGGAGGTGGAGAGGAGGAACAGAGTGATAGGGAGGTGGAGAGGGAGAGGAGGAACAGAGTGATAGGGAGGTGGAGAGGGAGAGGAGGAACAGAGCGATAGGGAGGTGGAGAGGAGGAACAGAGTGATAGGGAGGTGGAGAGGGAGAGGAGGAAGAGAGTGATAGGGAGGAACAGAGTGATAGGGAGGTGGAGAGGGAAAGGAGGAAGAGAGTGATAGGGAGGTGGAGAGGGAGAGGAGGAACAGAGTGATAGGGAGGTGGAGAGGAGGAAGAGAGCGATAGGGAGGTGGAGAGGGAGAGGAGGAACAGAGTGATAGGGAGGTGGAGAGGGAGAGGAGGAAGAGAGTGATAGGGAGGTGGAGAGGGAGAGAAGGAAGAGAGCGAGAGAAGGAGGATAGTGATAGGGAGGTGGAGTTGTTTTGTTCCTTGATTTATTTCCATAATACAGTTTTAAAACCCACAAAGCAGTTTACTCAATAAAGTGTCTTCATATATTAGCCTGTTATAGTCAGATTGCATAAATATTTACCCATTTTCTTCAATATGGGGAACAGCATGAGTGAATATAATCCTATTTTCGATTGAAAAAAGATGTATATTGTGTCTTTGGGCCATATAAAATAATGTTTGATATGGGTACTGGTTATGATGAGCTAATAAGTTAGTAATGAAGTACAAAACAAAACTGGATAATAATCCTTATTTTTTGGGGTGGTTGGTACAGAGTTACACACCGGGTCCATTCGGACCCAGAGTTTTTGTTAACACCAAAATAAGATAAATAAATAAGCAGCGCACAAGGGTTAAGCTGCGAGGCGTAGAGATTCTTACCCAACCCAGCTCCTCCCGGAGTGTTTAAGCTGTGAGGCGTAGAGATTCTTACCCAACCCAGCTCCTCCCGGAGTGTTTAAGCTGCGAGGTGTAGAGATTCTTACCCAACCCAGCTCCTCCCGGAGTGTTTAAGCTGCGAGGTGTAGAGATTCTTACCCAACCCAGCTCCTCCCGGAGTGTTTAAGCTGCGAGGCGTAGAGATTCTTACCCAACCCAGCTCCTCCCGGAGTGTTTAAGCTGCGAGGTGTAGAGATTCTTACCCAACCCAGCTCCTCCCGGAGTGTTTAAGCTGCGAGGTGTAGAGATTCGTACCCAACCCAGCTCCTCCCGGAGAGTCGTAGCTCAGTCTAACTTCCCTGGAAGGAAACTCACATTATAACATTCTCGCCATAGCAACGACAGGCCCGGCCCATCTTCTCGTTGCTATGTGACACGCTGTCTTTTGACCCAGATCACTATGGCAGCGGTGATGTTGATGTTAACTTACCCCAAACAAACGCTGTGGCTATCAGCTCCTAACACACACTCTCTCTGTTATCCTCCTCCTCTGAGATGACTATGAGTAGATGCTGTCATCCACCAATATTTTACATTATATACACATTGAAAAACATCCTTCAGTGGCCAGACGTCACGCATTGC
Source organism: Notolepis coatsorum (assembly GCF_963971535.1). Classification (NCBI taxonomy): domain Eukaryota; kingdom Metazoa; phylum Chordata; class Actinopteri; order Aulopiformes; family Paralepididae; genus Notolepis; species Notolepis coatsorum. Next base: position 188,100,870 of record NC_140170.1, read on the forward strand.
GCGTGATTGTACAGCATTTCTGTCTCTTTTCATGCGTCACGCAAATTGAGACCATGTCCCGCATGATTGGTTGTCATCCACGCTAGCGCCCAGTGCCAGTGTGAATCCCTGGACTTGTGAGTTGTTTTGGTGAGTTACTTTTGTTAGTCAAAAGTCAAAGTCAGCTTTATTGTCACCTCTCGTAATGTGCAAGACATACAGAGAAATGCAATTGCATTTCCCCCTTCCCACGGTGTATATAAAGAACAAGATCTAATATAAACATAAAGTACACTATAAACAAAGTAACATATGGACAGTATACAGGAGTGAATGTAAATATAGAGGTAAACAAGAACTTAATGCAAAACTTTTAGCAGCAGTGGTAGTAAGTATGCATAATAAATAATGGCAGTAAAATATAATAATACAATAATGGCAGTAAAGTGGCAGTGAGATTATGGATATGGCAGTAAACTAATATGATGTATGTCAGACTTTGCAATCAAAAGTTAGGGGGCTAATAACCCTTGCCATAATTTCAGTGTGCCCCCTAACTTTTGATTGCAAGGTCTGACATTGACCCCCTTTTCAGGAGTTGACCTAGAGCCCACCAAGGTCATGCATATCAAGTTTGGTCAATGTCAGACCTTGCAATACACTGTAAGGCACTGTAAGGCTCCGGCCCCTACTCACTTCCAGTGATGAAGCTAAGCTATGCTAACGGAGCGTCTATTCCCAAAGCTAAAATGCACGCACAGAGACAAAAAAGGTATGTATCTTCTTGTCTAACTCCAGGGAAGATGTTAAATAAGCTAATTTCCCAAAATGTTGGAGTTCCCCTTTAACTAATAAATGAACAATGCGCCACGATGCACCTACTAGTGTTTTTATACTCGGGTAACAAAAGAAGTTGTGGGTGTTGACAGAGTTTAATGTCCAGGCTGCAGCTGATGTAGTTTATAAGGTTTATTGTCCAAAGAAAATGATGGTTGAGAACAGAAGTTTGCGTCTTCAGTGAAAAAACATTCTCTCTCAGCAGGTGCATAATACTTGTCCAATCGGTGGCAGTGAACGTATTGTAGCGATCAGTCATGCAGTAATGTCGGGAAGAATGAGGAGATGTTGTATTCGTATATATGGTGGTTTAATTCCAGCTCAATATGGGTTTTACAGGTTAATATTCCCTCGTAAAGCACAACACAGCTACCTGCTAATACGCTAGCTTCACAACAAACTAACATCCGGTCCGTCCTCCCATATCTCCCTCCGGGGGGAAACAAATAACCACACCCCCAGCTAGACAGAGCGACACATTATTATACCTGAACGGTCGGCTCTGGTGTGGGGGGCCAGGCGATTGTCGTTGAGCGACAGACGATCGCATCGCCAGGCGACGTCGGTCGCTCGCCGTGTGCAGACCACTTTATGGCCCCCAAGATGCCTCATGCTCTTGATTTGATTAATTATTTAAGGCTGTTACCTCTCTGTTGTTCAGGCTGTTACATCTGTTTAATTGAATTTAACCAAATCTTTAAAGATATTTTACTTGTCCGAAAGCTAAACTTACTTGTCCGAAATGTACTTGTGAAAATAAAGGCCTATTAATAAAACCGACAAGAGATTTGGACAATTATTATGATTTAATAACTTATACACAGTGTGTGTGCATTTGTGTGTGTGTGGGGTATATACTGTATGATCAGTCCTCCAGCTCATCTTCACTCCCCATCAGCACCAGCTCATCTTTCTCATCTCCCCTCTCTCTTGATGACCAGGGGTTAAACCCAGGTCTACGCCTATAGTTGTTATTACGGTATAGTTGTTATTGCCATAAATAACACCATTCAAATAAATAATTGTATTTTTATTTGAAATCATTTCTTTTAACAATAGGCACATTAGATCCTAGAACAAAACAACCAACTTTTATTAAACATTCTATTAAACATTCTGATATTTTCGCGGGTCTCGTGCCACTGTCAGTGTCAACTAAGGGCCTGGATCCACCTGCCGCATATTTCTGGGCGCAAGCGTCTTTTGTCAATTGTTCCCAATGAGGACAGAGCGTATGCGGCCGCATGCTGCTGCCTATAGGAAATGCGCTGCAGTCGGCTTCTTTTTCCAGCGCCTTTCAGTTTTTTGTGCAGCAGCACCCAGCGTTTAAAGTTGAAACTTTCTGAACTTTTCAGAGCGATGCACTGAGCGCATTTTCACACAACCAATCGCAGCCTATCATATCTACCACTCTGTTTGTAACCTGACACCGGAGTTGCCTGCCTGTCTACCCACAAGAGACGGCACAAATACACTAATAACTACACGAATACACTAATAAAAAGCTAATAAAAAGCAGAGGGTGAACTGTGGTGTCAGGCAATAACTATATAATTAATATACAATAAAGTGTATTAAAATATGCTATATGTGCAAAACCGCGGCAGTAAAATACGATAAAAAGATGGCTGTCGCTAGATTTCTTTCTCTCCGTCATCTTGCTACAAGATGCGCTTCATCCCAGCACTACCGGCGCACTGCCAGCGTTTTTCAGCTGGAAATGTGAGCTAGGTGGATGCATGCCCTAAGCGAGCACTCAGAAGACGCTCAACGTTTGTCCGTGACAAGTAATATTGACGTACAGAGATTGAGAGTTTCCAGTGTGACACTGAGACAGGCACTTTCTGATCAGATGGAATAACGTTACTATTCGTTTGGGGAATATTTATATATATATATATATATATATATATATATATATATATATATATTTTTTTTTTTACTCGTCGTTACAGTCGGACGAGTTAAATTGTATTATGCTTGTCCGGCATTTTTTTTTACTTGTCCCGGACAATAGGACAAGCCATAACCTCTTCCACCGGAGCCTATTTTCTGAAAATCAGCCTAAAATATATACCTAGGTAAATGGAGTATTGCTCCACTTCTACAAGGTCCATTTGCATATTCTTGGTATCTAGGGACATCTACGGATCTCAGGGAATGTATTCAAAGTGTCAGAAATATTGTGTCTATTACTAGGCGTGCTTAAATTGTGATGAAACAAAGGAGAATATGAATTATGATTTTTCTTTGCATCTTTGACAGTGAATAACACCATGCTAATAAATAAATAATGACCAAACATTAAAAACTGCAACTGATCTCGTTCAGTACCTTCTTGAGAGCATGTGTACAAGAAGTACACAGAAAATAGTACACACTATAGTACACATGCAGAGAGCCCTAACCTACTGCAGTACACACTATAGTACACACTCCAGTACACATGCAGAGCCCTAACCTACTGCAGTACACACTATAGTACACACTCCAGTACACATGCAGAGAGCCCTAACCTACTGCAGTACACAATATAGTACACACTACAGTACACATGCAGAGAGCCCTAACCTACTGCAGTACACAATATAGTACACACTACAGTACACATGCAGAGAGCCCTAACCTACTGCAGTACACACTATAGTACACACTCCAGTACACATGCAGAGCCCTAACCTACTGCAGTACACACTATAGTACACACTCCAGTACACATGCAGAGAGCCCTAACCTACTGCAGTACACAATATAGTACACACTACAGTACACATGCAGAGAGCCCTAACCTACTGCAGTACACACTACAGTACACACACTACAGTACCAATCGCAATTTTAATGTGTGCAGTTTGGCAACTTGAGAGAGAGGGAGAGAGAGAGAGGCATTGTATGAATAAAAGGGCAAAAGCTAAAGTTAAGTGAAGTGACTGTTACTTCTGTAGCAGTAGTTCAATGGCACTGCCTTTTTTGTTAGACCTAGTTGTTGGCTACAACTTTGCCACAGTAAGCATTAATCACAGTTAATACATAAAATGTCTGAAATCTCAAATCTGGCACTTGTTGGGAATAAAATATCCTGTTAACTTAAAGCTTGGTGTATTGTTTTTATTGACCTATAGAGTCCATTCATGCTGAGTGAATCAGTTCCCCCAGCCACATTTGTATAAAAAAAAATTGGGGGAATTAACTGTTCGAAAATTAATCGAATCGAATCAAATTCGTGGTCAAATGAAGAGATTTCATGATGCATTGAATCGTTGCCTGAAGAATCGTAATCGAATCGTTGTGGGGTCAAATATTTACACCACTAGTACACATGCAAAGACCCCTAACCTACTGCAGTACACACTATCCCACTACACACTGCTACACATGCAGAGACCCCTAACCTACTACAGTACACACTATTAATTGATTGATTGATTGATTGATTGAAAACTGTATTAACAGATTGCAGAATGGGTACAGTACAGTACAGCTCAATATATACAATTGTTAAGGGGATGCAGACCAGAGAAAGACTTGTCTTGTTTACATCAGGGTCCCCCATTTTCAATTCATCATAAAGAATTGATCCCACTACACACTACAGTACACACTATCCCACTACACACTGCTACACATGCAGAGACCCCTAACCTACTGCAGTACACACTATCCCACTACACACTGCTACACACTATCCCACTACACACTGCTACACATGCAAAGACGTAACCTACTGCAGTACACACTATCACACTACACACTACAGTACACACTATCACACTACTACACATGCAAAGACCTAACCTACTACAGTACACACTATCCCACTACACACTACAGTACACACTATCCCACTACACACTGCTACACATGCAGAGCCCTAACCTACTGCAGTACACACTATCCCACTACACACTGCTACACACTATCCCACTACACAATGCTACACATGCAGAGACCCCTAACCTACTGCAGTACACACTATCCCACTACACACTGCTACACACTATCCCACTACACACTGCTACACATGCAGAGACCCCTAACCTACTGTAGTACACACTATCCCACTACACACTGCTACACGCAGAGACCCCTAACCTACTGTAGTACACACTATCCCACTAGTTTCACTGTGAAATACACCAGAGATTCACTCTGAAATACACCAGAGATTCACTCTGAAATATACTGTGAAATACACCAGAGATTCTATCTGAAATACACCATAGCTTCACTCTGATCACTTTAGAATAGTGTGAACACTGAGAGATACAGTGGATGCTTCACATTCTTGGGGCACTCTTTGTACCTCTGGTGCACCAACACTTAGCGAACAGGGAGGAGGAGGGACTGGGAAAACGTCAGTAACTTAAGCCTGAACGAATCGGTTAGATACATGAAGAATGTGGTCCCCCCCGCAACTTATTCCGGTCTATTGACATGGCTGAGACAAAAGAAGCCACCCAACTCCTCGTCCAATCAACAGTCATCTCCCGCCTCGACTACTGCAACGCACTGCTCGCTGGCCTCCCGGCCACTGCCACCAAGCCTCTTCAACTCATTCAAAACGCAGCGGCCCGCCTGATCTCAAACCTACCGAAGTCGGCCCATGTCACCCCACTTCTTAGGGACCTGCACTGGCTCCCCATTGCTGCACGTATCCGCTTCAAGGCCCTCGACCTAGCATACCGTGCGGCAAAGGGAACCGCTCCCGCCTACCTCCGGTCAATGGTCTCTAACTACACACCCTCAAGACCCCTACGCTCTGCATCTTCTGGCCGCCTCAGACCTACTCCTATCCAAGCCCCGGGAGGGTCATCAAAGAGAAGTCGCCTATTCTCAGTCCTTGCCCCACAATGGTGGAATGAACTACCCACCCCAGTTAGGACAGCCGAAACCCATCCAATCTTCCGCCGTCGACTTAAGACGCACTTCTTCAACCATTATCTGAAATAATAATATAAAAAGAAGAAGAAAAAAACTCTAACCCTAACTAACCTTACTGTCATGCACTTGTCCTACTAAACTAACCTACACTGTAACACGCAACACTTGATGAACATTGTTACTCAGCTGATAGAGTTGTACCCTTCTTGCTGTCTTGTCGTACAGAACTTGTAAGTCGCTTTGGATAAAAGCGTCAGCTAAATGACTAAATGTAAATGTAAATGTAAAGGAACAGAATTAGAGGAAGGAGAGGACAGGAGATCTGGGAAGTACTTTGAACTGATCTAACGTTACAGATTTTCACTCTACACACAAGACTGGGGTCACAATAAATAAAATAGTCTCTCTGCATTTACGTATTTAGTTTAATCTTCAAATGCTGTAAACTGGATTGTATACTGAAGATATGAAGCAATGGGGTCACGGCTTGGCTCAGAGATAATCATTGAAGGCTTAGCCTTGATTGATTGAAAACTTTAAACAGATTGCAGAATGGGTACAATACAGTACGGCTCAATACAAAACAACTGCTAAGAGGATGCAGACCAGAAAAAGACTTTTGTCTTGTTTACATCGGGGTCCCCCATTTTCAATGCATCAGGACATTTATGACATACAGATATACAGAACTGTGTAGTAAAAATATCATTAAAAATATATACATCCGAAGCGGTAGAAACTGTACATTGGTGGGGGGGGGGGGGGATTTGGACATTTACAGGGGCCAGTTTCTAATTGCAGCCACCCGTAGGTGCTCTTTGAGAGCGGTTTTGAAGGAGGGTAGGGATTCACATTCCTTCACGGTTGTGGGGCGTTCCACATTATTGTACACAGGTATCCTTCTGTTGTTTGCTAGCTGACCAAAATGACAAGAAGGGGTCACGGCTCCCCCTCCCACCCACCCCCTCCTAACGTACAGTTTCCTCCCCCTCGTATGTATTTTCTGTTAGGATCTCTGTTTAACAGTACTGTATATTTGAATATCGTGTGTATCACAAATGTAACAGTACTGCATATCTGTATGTTGCGTATGTCATTATGAATTGAAGATGGGGGACCCTGATGTAAACAAGACGAAAGTCTTTCTCTGGTCTGCATCCCTTTAAACTATTGTGTGTATTGAGCCGTACTGTATTGTACTCATTCTGCAATCTGTTAATAAAGTTTTCAATCAATCAAGGAACGATCACAATAAAATGGAGAGCGATGGAATGTGTCCCCCTGTGTGGGCGGGACCTATCTGCACTCAGTCTCTGGCCTTTCAGCCCCAGAACCCCCCCCCCCCCCGCTTCCATGCTCTCACCCCCTATCGGCTTATCATTCTAAACACCTCCGCCACCATGCAGACCATAATAAACCATCCCCCTCACCATCCTCTCACCAACCATCCCCCTGTAATCAGCACAAGCTGCACAATGGCTGCAGACAGAAGCTGCTGGCTGTGATTCAGGCTGGTCGGGATGAGATGAGCATTTCACCATCACCATGAATTATTCTGCTGTTCAGGAGAAACGGTGTTCAATGATGCACCTCTATGGTTTTCATATCACATCATGAAGCGTTGGGTACCTGGGTCTAGTTCATAGACTTGGCCAGGATCGTTAAGATATGAATGTTGTGTCTCAAAGAGGTCAAGTAGCACTTTTATTTGTATACAACCAGTCAGCTTGTGACTAACTTACACATCTACTAGCTAGCTAACGTTGGTAACAATACTTCCAGTGAAACGTGAACATGTGATCACACTCTTCAATGAGTGCAGATGAAACATAACTAATAACTAGCTGCTCCTCTCGTCTTTGTTCCAAACCTCAGAGACAAACAACAACTCAGGACAACAAGCTAGCAGCCGTTAGCCGCACAGCGTTAGCTCGTTAGCTAGGAGAACGTTATCTAGAAGGAATATTGCTACAGTCTCACCTTGAATGCCTTGGTTGAATCCGCAAACAACGTTTAATAATCCCCACAGAAATGTCCAACAGAACACACTTGTTTACTTCTTGTATTTCGCACCTCGTCTTCAACTGGACTGGCGTCACTGATGCGAAGGGGAACTCTGGCGGAGTGAACGAGTACCGAGTAGGGTATATCTGCAGAGCCACAGAGGAGTAGGGTATATCTGCAGAGCCACATAGGAGTAGGGTATATCTGCAGAGCCACAGAGCCCAACGTCTGGGCGGGGCTTCGTGGCGTGGACGGGTTTGAGGCGGGGCTTCGCGACCAAGATACCCATGTACATGTCAAAATACTTCCCAAAGGTCAGTGAATACCACCATAGATATATATAGAACACTAGATAGCTTACCCGCGCTGCCGGCCAATGGAGAGCGACGTCACTGAACCGCCGCCATCTTACCCCAGTCAGCCTTGAGTGAGAGTGAGTGAGCTGCACAGACAAAATTACTCATAACTTGCTGAAATATTGACGGATTTACAAACGGTTTGGTTTATTACAAGCATTATTAACGTGGCTATGATTCAAGCGGTTTGTAAAAAAAAAACTTAAAAAAAAACATTTTTATAAGTATGCAGTATCATAACTACATCTTTGATGTTTATTGCAAACCAAACCGTTTGTAAATCCGTCAATATTTCAGCGAGTTATGAGTATTTTTGTCTGTGCAGCTCACTCACTCTCACTCAAGGCTGACTGGTGCAAGATGGCGGCGGTTCAGTGACGCTGGTGACTCCGCCTTAAGCTATCTAGTGTTCTATAGATATCTAGGGTCTAGGGGGGGACGTGCTTTTGCGGTCGCAGCCCCTGACCTCTGGAACAGCATCCCCATGTCCATCAAATCTGCCCCCTCCATCGAGTCTTTTAAATCAAAACTCAAAACCCACCTATATCGCCTGGCCTTCCCTGACTCACTTTGACTCTTGCCGTACTTGTTGACGTGTTGTTCTGTTTTTCCTTTGTCTATCCGTTGATTTTATTTTATTTCTCTGTTTATTTTATACTTTTCTTTGTACTTAGCTTAGCCATGTGAAGCACTTTGGTTGACAAGCGTCATGTTTAAACGTGCTATACAAATACATTTGATTGATTGATTGATTGATTGATTGATTGATTGATTGATCTATGAATACCACGATCACAACACCAGAGGGAGTTCCACAAATCATGTAAAACCCAGATTCGGCTCAAACAAGGGACTAAACACGTTTAGCAATTATGCCACATCAATGTGGAACGCCCTACCCAAAGGAATCACTACCCACTTTCAAAAACACTCTCAAAGAACACCTACGGGAGACTGCAATTCGAAACTGGCCCCTACAAATGTCCTAACCAAGTTGTACAATAAAGACCAAGCATGGCTTTGTCAGTATTCCAATGTACAGTGCCCTACCCCCCCCCCCCCCCCCCACCTCCAATGTACAGCCCCACCCAACACCACCCCACCTACCTACCCAACCTCCTCCAATGTACAGTTTCTATGTCAAATGTATGTCAGTATTCCAATGTACAGTGCCCCCCCCCCTACCCAACCCCCCCCCCCCCCCCCACCTCCAATGTACAGCCCCACCCCACCTACCCAACCTCCTCCAATGCACAGTTTCTATGTCAAATGTATATACACTCTTTTTCTGTTTTTTTTTAGTATCACAAACAGTACTGTATTTGCAAATCTGGTATGTCATAAATGTATAGATGTAGCAGTACTGTCTATCTGTATGTCGGGTATGTCATATGATGAATTGAAAATGGAGGACCCTGATGAAACAAGACGAAAGTCTTTCTCTGGTCTGCATCCTCTTAACAATTGTATGTATTGAGCTGTACTGTACTGTACCCATTCTGCAATCTATTAATAAACTTTTCAATCAATCAATCAATCAATCAATCAATCAATCAATCAATCAATCAAACGACGCCCGCCCACGCACAGTCAAACCTAGTCCAAGCCACGAAGCCCCGCCCAGACGTTGGGCTCGCGGCTCTGCAGATATACCCTACTCGATTGAGAAGCTAAAGGCTAACAACGTGGCCGAACAATAGTATTATAGCGTCGAATATTTGCAGTTAGAGCCCCAGTTTAGGCATCGAGGCGTCGGTTTAGAGGAACGACGGTCGCGGACCTACGGGAGAAGACTGCTGGAGTGGACGTATTAGAAGTATAGGTCGGTAGCTAATACTAATAGCTATCGTAGCCACACACTTTGGTAAGGATTTCCTATATATTTTTGTTTGAAACAATACAACAAGATCGGGAGGCTAATTTGAGACGTGTCTGGAGGTCACTCCGGGCTCCTTAAGGTGACGGTTTCCGCCTCCTCATGTCTTCATTCCGTGAAACTCTTCTCTGTTCTTCAGCTCAGAACGCTGTTAAAGTACAATAACACACTACCTGCTGAAGAGAAACGTTATGCAGCATGAATGTAGTGAGTATTGATAACTGATGTTAGTATTTTATATAGTATGAATGTGCATAGCGGCATGGCAGGAGCACTCATACAAGGGTACTACGACTATGCTTGCACCTCATGGTACCAAAGCACCTCAAAGGCGCTAAAAACAAAATTACAAACATCTCAAAACAAACTGGTCAGACTACTGCTTGACCTTACTCCTAGAACCCACCTCACCCCTGCCCACTTTGACAACCTAGGATGGCTTAGAGTAGACGACAGAGTACAGCAACTTGCAATGGGCCTGGTCTACAAGATACACTACACGACCAAGGTACCCATGTACATGTCAAAATACTTCCCAAAGGTCAGTGAATACCACGATCACAACACCAGAGGGAGCTCCACAAATCATGTTAAACCCAGATTCGGCTCAAACAAGGGACTAAACACGTTTCGCAATTATGCCACATCAATGTGGAACGCCCTACCCAAAGCTGTAAAGGAATGTGAATCCCTGCCCACATTCAAAACCGCTCTTAAAGAGCACCTACGGGAGGCTGCAATTCGAAACTGGCCACCGTAAATGCCCAAAACCCCCACCACCTCCTAATAGACGGTCTCCTCCCCACCGCATGTAGATATTCCCTCCCCGCCGTATATATTTCCCTCCCACCCACCCACCCCCTCCTAATGTACAGTCCCCTCCCCATCATATGTATATACTCTGTCAGGATCTAGGGGTAACAGTACTGTATATTTGAATACCACTTATGTCACAAATGTATCAGTACTAAATACCTATATGTCCCTATGCCATAAATGTCATGTATGTTGTGTATGTCATAAATGTCTATATGAAATGAAAATGGGGGACCCTGATGGAAACAAGACGAAAGTCTTTCTCTGGTCTGCATCCCCTTAACAATTGTGTGTATTGAGCTGTACTGTATTGTACCCATTCTGCAATCTGTTAATAAAGTTTTCAATCAATCAATCAATCAATCAACAATGGACATTGAAAAGAGACACTAATGCAGTAGCCAGTAGGGAAAATGTGACTATGATTTATATGTTTTGGAAAAACTACCAAGAGGAATTTTGGAAAGAGAAATGAACGATTAGTGTCGATTATTAATTTCAATATAGAATATTCGTTGACAGCCCTACAAGTACAATTAGTTACTGTACACTACATCACCCCTGAGTGGTGAACTTTCCTCCACTGTACCGAAAACCCGTACCGAACCTTGACTTCAAAACCGAGATACGTACGTGATTGTACAAAGTGATGTCTTCCAAGATGATCAGAGAGGAAATATCAGTTTGATGGAGGAGGTGTCTATTGTTGTTCTGATTGGCCAATCAGTTCCAAGCAGCTAAATGCTCAACTCTTGTCTCTTGTATAAGAACAGGGCTGTTTTCCAGACTGAAGTACTCATTCAACCATAAAGACGGGATAGTCTGCTGGTTGACTTGAACGCCTCTCTGTGGCAGAACACATTGTCTACTGGACCAAGACTTTCTACTGGAAACCATCTGGATCAAAACCTGCTTCTGAAAACAGATCAGACTGTGGACACCACAACATCTGTAAGTACAATTATTTATTAGATTGTTTTCATGTCATTGTAGAGCCCAGGGGTGCAGTGGTCATGCCACGCGGTACCACGCCGTTCCAGCACTTTTCTGAGCAGAAGTACGCGCACAGATGTGCACGCGCGCGCACACAAATGCTTTCACAATTTTCACTCGACTCGTCGTCCGTGCGCCAAGTACCGGTACTCAGCTATCACCTAGTCTTTGCATAACAATAGCATAGCAATAGCATAACAAAGAACGAGAAGTGCAAAACCAAAATACAAGCCCTGTACCAATTGGTGGGGGTTTGCTTGAGCTGTGGAACAAATGGTCCCGACTGGAAGGATGAGCCATTAAGTTGTGCTTCAGAAGGAAACTGTCCTTCTGTAAACTGTAAGTTAGTTACATTGTTAATTTAGGACCACCGCTGCTTCCGCTGCGCGCACAGCCACCTAGCAGCTGAGTGCCACCTGAAGAAAAAGTGCAGCAGGTGAGGTGGCACCCACCTGGAGGTCCTGCACGACATCAACAAGCGTCACCCAGGACAACAGAGTGGGCCCGTCGCGGTACTGTACCATGCCGAGGCGGTGGCACCAGCACCGAAGAGCCACCAGACCGCTCCCTACTGTACCTACTGCGGCGGCGGACACTGGCTGGCACAGTGCGCCGAATGTAGGACGCGGGACCCCGTCCGGGTGGACCGGTGGCGTGAGGCGGCCCAGGCGGGCGCCGCTTACCGCGCAGCACGGGGCGGAGCCCACCAGAAGGTCCAAGACAACCGACCAACAGGAGTGCTCCACATTGACCAGCACAGCGAGACCCCCCGAGTGCTCCTCAAAGTGGTCAGAGTGCTCCTGAGCCACGGGGACAAAGTCATGGACACTTACGCCGTCCTTGATGACGGGTCAGAGAAGACCCTTCTGCTCGCGTCCGCTGCGGCCCAGCTGGGACTGCGGGGGAGCGAGAACCAAATGACGATTCGGACAATAAGAAGAGATTTAAAGACGATAAAGGGCGAGAATGTCTCCTTCACTATCGCAGCAAGCGGGCAGCCAGAGCGACGGTATAGGATTACAAATGCTTTCACCAGCCAGGAAATAGGACTATCACAGTGCACCTACCCCATCCCACAGCTGATGGACAAATACGTGCACCTGCGTCAACTACCTATCCCGCTCATAGACGGCGCCACCCCGACCCTGCTGATAGGCTCCGACCATGCAGACCTCATCGTCCCGATAGACCGGGTCCATACCGGAACCCGAGGCTGTCCTGCAGCAGTCGAGACCCGCCTAGGGTGGACACTACAAGGCCCCCTCGCTAAATCTCTCAACCGAACAGCAGCCACTAGTTGCCTCCACTCCAGAGAGACAGAAGAAGACACCGGCCTCTCCCCCGTACAGCAGAGGCTATTGACATTAAGCGAGAGGCCCGTGAGAGAACCGTGGGTACCAGAGGGAGTTCGGAACTCCACCCCCCTCAGCTGCGCTTCAGACGTAGCTGACCTCGAACCCAGCACCCCAAGCGACTCCTTGACGGGGCGGCCGGGACCGGCCCCTCCTCACACGGGGTACAGAGCGAACAAGAGAAACAGACGGAGGAGGAGAAAGCACAGCCAAGCACAGATCAAAGCAGTCTCAGGCCCGCTTCCTCCTAAGCCCCCCTTCATCCCGTCCAGTCGTCATGACCATAGACCAGTCACCACCCCGAGCTGCGTGGCCGGCCGGCCGCGTAAGCAAAGTGACCACTGGTGCCGACGGAAAGGTCAGAGTGGCAGAAGCGCTCGGCCAAGGGCGGCCCTACAACCGACCCGTGGCGAGGCTGATCGAGTCGCCAAGGCTCCCCGACTTGCCTAATGACTACCACGACCCCTGACTTTGTGAACTGCCCGACCCCTCACAACGGACATTGAGTAGTGGACAGTGCGGTTAATCTGTCCCTGCTTAGCTAATTAGGTGGGACTAATTAGGGGGCGGCTGTTACAAAGGGTCAGATTAAACCGAATATATATATTTATTGCCTGAGATCCCATGTATAATATTTGTATATCGTTTGATATCCCTTGTGTATTCTTTGTACAATATGCACTGAATATCCCTTTAGTCTACAGGACAGACCATAATATTCGTTCTCCTATTGGAAGCGATCCCCTAGGCGCCAGCGCCATACCCCCTCGAGCTGACTTGAAAGCTACCGCCAGGACTTGCCCAAACATGCCCGCTTTCGCCCAAGGCTACGAGACAGTGAGCAGGCTGGCACCATCGTTTACCCCCCGCACATATAAATATAGCGCGGCGAATACAGAACCCCCCTTGCAGTTCCTTTTCAGTTCGCCTTCAGTTCAGTCTGGTTCAGTTACCGAGTAAAGCCTCACCCACTACGCAACGTGTGGTGCAGAGTAGGGCTCGCATCGCCCCAATATAGTCTCGTGTTATCCTAATACGTCTGTTTGTCGTATCGTTCGCTATTCATTAGTAAACCTTCATTACGAGTCAAAGACCACGTGGAGTGAGTAATTGTGCGTCTACATAGAGCACTTATTGCCCGTGCTAATAGTATAGTAACGTCAAGTTCAACCGTGCATTACCGCACCGGAGGATTTACACCGGAGCATCAGCACCACGGGGGATTTACACCCCGCCCGCAGTGCCACTCTCCGGGCAAGGATTATTATTCTTCATTCTTCACCAAGCTACTGGAAGCAGAGAACCGCCTACCCCACTGCTGTGGGATCCACGTGCCCGTGGAGACCATCACTCAAGCCCGTTTCTGTCGCACCAGAGACTCCACAGCTCTCACCTACACGGCGCGCATCCTGGAACCAGGCTGCTTCTCCCCGCTGCTCCAGGGATGACATCGCCCCCGTGAACTATTGACTTGCCTAGAGCTTTGCCTCCCTCTGCTGGCTTACAACCGGTAGTACACCCTTTCCCAGAAGATCCATAGATAATTACTTAATATTTACTATTGATTTGCCTGCACATTCTATTTGCCTTATAAGCGCAATCTAAGCAAAGTATATTATGTAATACTATCCCTTTTATGTAATAAATATTCTAACCGAGTATTTTGTGTGGAAAACCGTGTTATTGTTGGAGTGTTCTAATCTAAAATACTTATGTACAGTATTGGCCAGGAGTACATAGACGGTAGTGATTAATGATATCAGTACTTGATTAATACAGTCAGGGAATTGTACCCCTCAGTTACAATAGTCGTAGTACCTTTGAATGAGTGCTCCTGCCAGGGGTCTTCAGGGTATTCTTGTTTACCAGAGAGGAGATCCGGTACAAGAATGTAGTTTGTTGGTTGACTTTTTTGATTACATTGGATGCCATGCCATGCTAAGGAGGCAGCGCTAGAAAGCAGTAGTTTGTTTACAAAGATGTGTAAGAGAGGAGCATAAAACGTATTCGAGGGATTCCTATAAAGGGAAGAGGAGAGACAGCAAACTGAAATGACCGGATCTGTAGTGGGGCTTTCAAGTCCACTCCAGTTCAGGCTCTTCAGGTGGCGATGGGGGAGATGCCCTTGGAGATTAGGAGAAGGCAGTTAATGGCAAATTATTGGGCGAGTCTGCAGGGACATGGGGACTCTCACCCGACTAAGGGGGTTCTGAGGGACTGCTGGGAGAATGGGAAGGGTAAGAAGGAACATTTTGGCCGGGTGGGGCAGGGAGTGGTGGTGGAGTTTGGAGTGGGGGGTCTTAATATAAGCCCCTCTGTGGTATATCCAGCCGTGGCTCCGTGGATGTTAGAGTGGCCTGAGGTGGATTGGAGGATGATGGAAGTGAAGAGGTCAGGGGAGAGGGTGGAGGTGGTTAGTGCTTGTGAGGGATTGATGCGTGAATCGTATGGGGACTTTACAGCGGTATATACAGATGGTCGAAGGATCCGGAGACTGGGGTGACAGGGTTTGGAGTGGTGGTCCCAGGGAGGGGCGTGGCGGTAAGCAGGAGGACTACGAACGGTCTGGGTGTGTACACGGTTGAGATGGTGGCTGTGCTGGTGGCGCTGAGGTGGGTGGAGCAGGCTCGGGTGGGGAGGGTGGTGATATGTAGTGATGCAGCGTCGGTGTTGGCTAGCCTGAGGTCTTTTCGATCCAGTAGCCGGCAGGATTTGCTGTATGAGGTTTTGATGAGTGTGACTAGGTGTGTGAGCCGAGGGAAAGAGGTGAGATTTTTGTGGGTCCCGGCGCATGTAGGAGTGAGGGGAAATGAGGATGCGGATGATTTGGCAAAGGGGGCCTTGAGGAAGGGGGCGGTGGAAATGCAGGTCAGGGTCAGTAAGGCTGAGGCGAAGGGATTTGGGAGAGGGCAGTTCAGATGTGGCAGGAGAGATGGGAGGGGGGGGTAAAAGGGCGTCACTTCTTTCAGGTCCAACGCAATGTTAGGGGTCGGGAGGGGGGTAGTTTGAGAGATAGGAGGGAGGAAATAGTGTGGATGAGGTTGATGCTGGGGCACTGTGGGTTTAATAAAAACCTGAAGCTGGTGGGGAAGCATCAGAGTGGGCTCTGTGAGGGGTGTGAGGAGGAGG
The DNA here is from genome assembly GCF_963971535.1 of Notolepis coatsorum. NCBI lineage: Eukaryota > Metazoa > Chordata > Actinopteri > Aulopiformes > Paralepididae > Notolepis > Notolepis coatsorum. The sequence continues at coordinate 188,117,093 of NC_140170.1, forward strand.
AGGAATCAGTGGGGCATGTACTGTTGGAGTGTATAGGGCTTATACGGTGCGGAGGAGAGAGATGGAGGGAAGATTGAGGGAGATGGGGGTTAGGGAGTTGGGGATATCGGAAATACTGAGTGGGGGAGGGGGAGATAAGGCGAGGGTGGTGATGGGTTTTTTGAGAAATGTGGGGGTGTATGATAGGGTTTGATGGAAAGGGTCAGAGTTGGAAGTTGGATAGAAAGTTGAATTATACGTGATTCAGAGAGTGGGGTATATAGTATAATGTAGATGGAGGTTGACAGGGATGGTGAACAGTGTGGTTGTAGGAAGTTGTTTTGTAGGTTAGGTAGTTAGACTAGGGGTTAGAGAGGGGAGACTGGATGACTGGCCCGATCTCCGGGTCGGTAGGTGGCGGTAAATGCCCCAATTATGGTGGCCGTCCGCCGTAAAACTCCAAAAAGAAGAAGAGAAGAAGAACAGATCTAGAATGTAGAGATCGTGTAAAGAACGGACTAATGCTAACTTGTGATTCTGAACATAATATAATACATACACTATATACTATATAGAATGTAGAGATTGTGTAAAGAACGGACTAACTGCAGCTGCTGGAGAGATATGTGAAGTATTTGAATGGACTAAGGAGCAGTATGAACTAGAGTAGAGTTTGGTCGCCACCTTGAATGTTCTGACGTCTGAACGTGAGATGAAGAAACACTAAGTAAGTTTGTTAAATCACCAAAAGGTATTTTGGACTATATTCTTACACCACTTATCAACAGGGATATGCTTTGAGGTTACATTATTTCACACTTTTCTACCATTTCTATTCTTACACACAATTGTTAAGGGGATGCAGACCAGAGAAAGACGTTTGTCTTGTTTACATCAGGGTCCCCCATTTTCAATTCATAGTGACATTTATGACATACACAACATACATGACATACAGGTATATAGTACTGTTACATTTGTGACATATCATATGCAAATATACAGTACTGTTACCCATAGATCCTGACAGAGATTATATACATATGATGGGGAGGAGACTGTACATTAGGGGGGGGGGGGGGGGGTTGGACATTTACAGGGAGACTTCAGCACAATTCCTATATCTTGAGGTGAGGGGTCAAGGGACCAGTAAATGCCAGTTTATCCCCTCACCAAAGTTTTGCCTAACTTGGGAACATTATTTAGCCCCCTTCCCTCATGCTTGGTACCAATGGATTCCTTAGGTGGTCTCGTCTCATATGATGCCAGTAGCATTGGCGCCCCACAGGTTTCTTGAGGGTTAAACTGTTCACAACAATTTAGGATCATATCTGTTCTTGCATGAGGCCCAATGATTTGTGTGAAACGTATTTGCAACCAAATATTAAATATGATGACTTTATTTAGATAAAGTTAATTTATCCAATTACTTTTAGTCTCCTAAAACGGGGGGACTACTGTATGTATAAAAAGGGGCTACAATTCCAACAAGGTTCACCTGATATGGATGTGAACTTTGGATGATGTCTGCACTTTAACCTCAAGGTCATTGTTCCATTTAAAATCAAATGTGCTGGAGTACAGAGACAAAACAGCTAAATGTTTCACTGGACTGAGACTTACTGACATCATATGGCATCATATGAGTGTGTTGTTGATGACGGTATTGTAAAAACCATACCTTTCAAGATGTTACTGAGTTGCAACTAGGGGGTGGTCCTGATGGGGCAGTGCAAATAAAAGCAAAAAAGCCATTTGCTGTAATTTCCTGCAACTTAAAAACATAATTTCAATAAGTTCAGTAATTTCCAAAGTAGTTATTTAGTTGTATAAGGTTGCACAATAGTTTAACACGACACACGAAAGCGCACGCACACACAGTGGAACCAGATGACTGAGCAAATCACATAATAGACAATGATGCGTGTTATGGAAAATATTAAAGGACAAAAGATGAGCCGTTTTGTAATCATTCTGAGTCGTTATAAAAAAATAGACGTTTATTTCACTGTGGCCACAATGAAAGGACAGTTTACAGACAGATACATCATGTTCACACACTAGCGTCTGACCATAAAGTGACAAAGAGCTCTGGTCAGAACGTACATTATACACAGAAATAGACGTAACATTATACATCAGATATGATGATGAATAGTAAATAAAAATGGTTCCCAGTTACGGTAAGTAATAGCACAACCTTGCTTTGGCTGGCTGGGAAGATAACCTTGGTACTATAATAATAATAATGCAGGACCTGTTCAGAGGTCTTTAATTGGCATGCAATTATCCTCAATGTTAGCGGTTAGCACACACGGTTAGCACACACACACACCGGAACACACACGCATGCATTGTTTTTTGTAGGATCGCCGATGCGATTCGTCTCTGCGCTTAACCCACTTTCTGACCTTTTAAAGAGACACACACACATTATACTAGCTGGCCATATTGAACCAGTCAAGCTGTACAAAGATAAAATGATAACACAGATCTATAATGACATGATAATATTTCCTACGACATGCGTCTGTTTCTAAGCTGGCCCGAAGCTTTCACAGCAGATTTCTTATTTGTATTCATTTCTTTAACACATGGTGGCGCTGGTGCACTGTCATAGTGGTGCTGCACCCCTATACCTTGTTTAGGGAAAGCACTGCCTTTGCATGGATCCATGACCAGCGTAAAGTCGTAAACCTTAGAAAACTGAATGCTCCAGCCCTACTTTCTTGGCTTAGGGGAGAAATCTATTCTAGACCCATTTGTCCAGGACCATAGAAATAACATCTATTTCACGATATTCATTCCTAATTTAGACCCATTTTATATCCCATACCTACTAAAGTTTCAAGTTTTGTTTAATTTGTCACATATAGGTAGGCCTACAGTATACACATTATAGTGAAATGCTTGGTTCTGTATGACCCTCCTGAGATTGTGCTTCATACAGTAATACAGTAAGAGTAAAAGAGTAAGGATCAACTCTATAGGCTACATATACCACTGGCCAAGCATGGCTTAGTTACTATATTTATACCAGCAAGACTTATTACCATAGTATACAGTATTTATCAAGCATGGCTTACTACCAATTATTTATACAAGCATGACTTACTACCATAGTATATATTTATACCAGCATGACTTACTACCATAGTATATTTTTACCAGCAAGACTTACTACCATATAGTATATTTATACAAGCATGACTTACTAGTTACTACCATAGTATATTTATATCTGTTCCACCTTTTATACCTTTATCACTCTATAGCATAATTATACTGTACATACATCAGTCTCTAGCATATATTACCAGTAGCTTGTTATATATTTATATCACATTTAATCACTTGTACATTGTATATTGTTAATGCACTTTACTGTTACATTTGCACTCTGGTTAGATTCTTGCCATTGACTTGTGCTGTGACAGTACATTTGAATCTAATCAAATCTAATTTGTCCAAGATCATAAAAATAACATCTATTACAGGATTTTAATTTGAACCACTTCTTTATATGTTCGGATTAATGTAAAATGAACTGACGGTTCCTCTTATCGTCCCCAGAGATTCCTGTGAATATGGCCTCCCCTTGTCACCCCTCACACCTCGGTTTGAGAGAACCATCTAGCAGCCTCTCTGACTCCTCCAGAACACAAAAACACAGCCATGCAAGTGTTGAAGTTAAGTTGGAAGAAGATGAGGAAGATGCAGACTCCTTTGATACAACATCACAAAAACACAGCCATGCAAGTGTTGATGTCAAGCTGGAAGAGGATGAGGAAGATGCAGACTCCTTTTATACAACATCACAAAAATACAGCCATGCAAGTGTTGACGTTAAATTGGAGGAAGATGGTGAGAATGCAAACTACTTTGATACAACATCAGGGCTGAGTGAGGAGAACACTTCACAGCCTTTCTGACTGCATAACAACCCCACACTCTTTGATGCAGATGACAAAGTGGTTCCACATGCAGATGAAGATGACGAGGATCATGGCCATGGGACAGCAACACCAAGGCTAGGTTATGGAAGTAAGTGGATGAATGGATTGCTTGATTGATTGATTCATTACAAACTAAATTCTGAAATATACACGTAATCCCTTTAATAGTCTGCTCAGCGATTTGGAAGAGCACATTTTGAGTCACTATCTCTCATTGAAAAATGTGTTGAACTTAACTCAGCCTTATAGACCCGTTCGCTGCATACGTCAGACTCGGTGTGCGCGGGCCCGACCAAACCGCGTCGGTGGAGCTTGCTTGATAGAAGACAAAGAGCTGATGCAGAGAGGATGTGGAGCTCTTGATTACAAGTCTGCTGAAGGGGTACTTGCAGTCAAATGGTATGACAACAAATGTGTCGCCCTCCTGAGCAATGCCTGTGGGATCAAGCCTCTTTCAAGTGTCCAACGGTGGAGCAAAGACGACAAAGCGAAGATCGCCGTCCCATGCCCATCACTCATTCCTGCCTACGATCAGCACTGTTCTTCCTGCGCCCCAGGACAGCTCACTCAGTGAACATGCACCACTCTCCTGTCAATGAATGGGGCTCTGACTTCATGAGGTGATGGCTTTTTAATATTTGTGTGAGCTCTTACACCTACATGCAGGTTATATTCTAGCATTGCTAGGTGTGAACCATAATGAAACCCTCATTTGGGTGTAAGAGCTCACACAAACGCCTGGCTTCATGAAGTCATAGCCCTGTTCGTTGTCTATGCAGCAGCCCCAGACTTTACATCCCAGTGACATCACAGATCGGAGGGTTCTCTCCATGATTTCTAGCTTCAGGAGAGAGGGGTGCATGTTCACGAATACTGACTGAACTGTCCTGGGGCACAGGAAGAACATACACAAATTATTTAGATTGGTGATGTTGTCTAGGAGTGAGGTAAAGTCTATGCAAGTAATTGAAGTGCATATGTTTGTGGTTAGGGTTTTTAGATGTGTTGTCCCAGACAGTAAACCAATCAATCTCGCCACACAGATGTTTCAGATCTCTTTCACATAATGTGGATTCTTACAATGGGTGACATTCTCCTTATTATAATTTACCCCCTGTATTGACTTACCAAAAATAAACATGTCACCAAAACCGATACCGAAAATAGGAAACAGTTGGCCGAATGCCGAAAGGCCGAAAAGGATTAATATAAATATATATATAATGTATTTTTTTTCAGCTACCTGATTATGGCAAAAGACATGATTATGGCAAAACGTAATCAATAAATAAATAATATTAATAATCGCTATTATGGGCCCATAAAACATTTATTCAGCACTTTTGAATGCATACATTAATTCCAGACTGACTGCTGAAAGATTGTACAATTTTAACATTTTCTCTTTGCATACAACAAAATGTGCATTAAAGTCAAGTGCATTTTCTTTTCTCTGTAGGATAACTACAACAAAGTGCATTCAGAACAAAGCCAAGGTGCTTTAAAACTGCATAAAGATCTGCATAAAGACACACACACGAGAGGGATAATGGCTTATAGCAGACTTAATGATGTTACTGTAGTGGCTACTGTCATAATTCATGGAATTATGGAAGGACTGTTGTATTTACTACATTTCCCGTGACTCTTATCGGGGGATGACGTAGCTTACGAGAGACGAGTGAAAGAGGACCGGAAGCGTTGTTAGCTAGCTTAATGCTAACGTTAGTTTAAAAGGTTTTAACTAGGGATGTCCGATATTATCGGCCGATATTGGCATTAAAATGTGATATCGGAAAATATCGGTATCGGTTTTCAATTTAAAAAAAAAATTCTTTTACATTTCTATAACCTTTATTTACCCAGGCAAGCAAGTAAGAACAAATTCTGATTTTATTTATTGTCAAAAGTATGCATAATGTTATGTTAATTACACAACAAGACATATGTAATGTTAATTACCTGAAATTATTCAGTTTTTGGGGGAAGAAACCCTGCATATATCGGTATCGGTTGATATCGGTATCGGAAATTAAGAGTTGGACAATATCGGTATATCGGTACCATCCTGTCTCAAAGCAGTGTGTCAAGTAGGGTTGGGCACCGAGAACCGGTTCTAATAGGAACCGGTTCCTAACTTCCGGATCCGGAACCGGAAGTAACATGTTTGCATTTCGATTCTTAATTTTTATTTATTTATTTTTTAACTTTGTTAATTAATACCCTAGTTACAGTACAGCAACCAAAATAAACTGTATCAAGTCAATTGACAATGTGAATAGTATGAAAAAAATAAAGGATAAAAAAAATAATAATAATCTCCTGCGAATTAAGCTGTGACCTGTTTTGACCTGCACCTAGAGCCATATGAAATCCGCGTTCACGGAATCGCGGACGGAATCACGGAATTGACCAATAAAAATGGAATCAACTGCAAAACGTGGAATATTGCAGAATTTGGCCTAATCTGGACTGAAATTCAGTTTTTGGGTGGAACGTTTGTTGCAAAGCAAACATGACCGGGCAGGCGGGGTTCGCTGCGTGTTACACACAACACAGCGGTGTCCAAGCGTCTGCCGTCTCGCTGATTCGGTGTTAACGTCGTCAAGAAGCTAAGAAATTAAAGTAAAAAAAAAAAAAATTAATACATTTTTTTTCCCGGTTTCTCACTTGATTCGATACTCGGTAGTACCGACGTGTTTCGGTTCGGTACCTCAAAAGTACCGAATTCGGTACCCATCCCTAGTTACAGTACATACGACTATAGATGTAAATGATAGCTTCTTGCTAAATCTAGTGCACCCATCTATTTGTTTAATGCAAACGATTGTCATTACACACTGTCCTTTATAAACGAAATAAACTTAAATAGCTATGTAACATTACAGTACATAGGACTATAGATGGAAATGATAGCTTCTAGCTAAATCTAGTGCACCCATCTATTTGTTTAAGGCAAACGATTGTCATTACACACTGTCCTTTATAAACTAAATAAACTTAAACAGCTATGTAACATTACAGTACATAGGACTATAGATGGAAATGATAGCTTCTTGCTAAATCTAGTGCACCCATCCATTTGTTTAATGCAAATGATTGTCAGTGCACACTGTCCTTTATAAACGAAATAAACTAAACTAAAGGTGCCTAAATTATGCATTACTATATTTCATCACAATACAGGGCTGTACAGTGCGAGATATATGTTGCACGTGCTACAGCAACATCGGTCTGTGCGATGAATGGATTTACTTCAGTAGCACTGGTGCGATAGGCATTCGGTTCATATCGATACTCTTATTTTGAAAATCCTGTGGCGGGTCTCATTTCCGCCCAAGCGCAGCTCCAGCTATAATATCTATGGCTCCGGCAGCTAGCAACGTTTGGTTCATATCGATACTCTTATTTTTAAAATCCCGTGGCAACTCGGCGAGTCGTATCCGCCCAGTCCGTGCTAATGTCTGCTGGCATTAAGCAGAGCAGGGCTACACAGCAGTGCGCCTATTTTGCGACCCGAAATAAGTCTGTGCTGTTTTTTTTCTCACAACGGGTCAAATGCATCTAACATGCTTTGCATCGCCCGAAATTAACGTTACGTTAGCGTAAGCTAGCAAGCTAATCCTGATCAGAGGCAGAGCCATAGAGAGAACAGCAGAAAGTGGGGACTGAGGAAAGGGAAAGGGGGGGGGGAGCGGCACTCTCCCTTTCTCTGTGTGTGTGCGCGTTTGGAAAGACGATGAAGTCAGGAGTATATTATAGTAAACTGAGGATTACTGAGGATGGACAGATAATGTTGATATTCAAATATAAAAAAATAAATAATAATAAATGAATTCATGATCAGCATGCAACATAAAACAATTGTAGAAACGGTTTGGGAGAGGAAGGGGTTTTAGGTTGCGTGTTGTGAGTTCCAAAAGAATTTACTTGAAGTTTAAAGCTCAATATATCAAAATGTGGCACTTTACAGTGAACAGGAGGTCTATTTGTACTTGTCACTTTGATCGCCATGGTTAAATTCATAATTTACCATCCCTAGCCAGCTCTATTTGTCTATGGAGAAGTTCCCCTTCTTTGCAGGGCTATAACTTTTTAAATTCTATTGCTAAATTGACATTATTATGGCCCATTCAATGTCCTATATCCATTGTTCAGGGTGTAGCAACGTTATACTTTTTCATTCACATATTCATACTAAAATATGGTCTAAAGTATAAGTATGTTTTTATCGTTTTCTGCAGCTTTCTCCAGAACTTGATTTATAGCCCCAAATGCATTATATTGATGATCAAATACAGTTTGGTAGCGATCGGTGCCAGATAAAAAATTTCAACTGGAGGTACTTCTAGAAGTTACTACGTATGATCTGATGATGACCGGATGGGCGGGGGGTCGTTTATAATTCCGTGGGCAACGTTATATCATTCACCTAGTGTGGGTCATATGATCATCAGAGCAGTTTATATGGAACACGTTAGAAAATAACGCTGGATCTTACCGTATCTTCCGCGCGCCGTTGGACGATCAGCTTGGAGTAGACAGTTTTCGATTATGGGATGTTGATCTAGATTAACCATTTCCAGGTTGTATAATACTATATACGTCCAAATAAATTTTTTTATTGAGTTAGGGCGAGCGATTGATTATCCAGTGTGTCGAGATGGAGTCCGGCTAACGATCGCGAGTGCCCGGACGAAATATGGATGAGCACTTCCTGTTTGGCGCGTCACTTCCTGTTGGCCGATCTGCCGATCGGCCACCAGATGGCGCTCTTGAACCGTTAGAGAGTTGAGTGGAGATCAGCAGTATATCCCAGGTCCCCGGAGGAGAAATATGATTTCGATCACAGATTTTTGAAATATTGATATCAAAGACGTGTTACGGCGTCTTCGGCAGAATGAGCATGGCGGGCAATGACGAGTTACGGCGTTTCCGGCAATTAAAGTGTTAAAAACAATAGATTGTTTTTTTCATTTAAATGTCTGGAAGAGCAAAATAAATTTTTTTCAAATTATATTTTCATTACCTTTTTTGAGTTGCTCTAAATGTTACTGATTGTGTTAAATGGGCTTATGATATCGTCTCATATCGATTGCAGGCACCTGCATCGTATCGTATCGTGGCAGATATTGGCAAATATCGTATCGTTGTCCAAAGAATCTATATCGTATCGTGATAAAACTGGTGATTCCCACCCCTAGTAGAGTCCATACATCCAACACCAAATCCCATAATTCCTTACACGTAACGTGTCTGGCTGTGTGACGTCAACTTGTCAGCATGAAAATGACAGTCAAACATGGCACTGCAACTAAATAACACAAATACAATAGGCACATTTGTGACTGTTACAAATATAACACGTTTTATACTTGTGCTACAAGATTTTGGCCTGTGCTACAAAACTATCAACCTCTGTAGCACCAGTGCTATGTGCAAAAAAAGTTAACGTACAGCCCTGTTACAGGGGCCAGTTTCGAATTAGCGGTTTTGAATGTGGGTAGTGATTCACATTCCTTTACAGCTGTGGGTAGGGCGTTCCACATTGATGTGGCATAATTGCGAAACGTGTTTAGTCCCTTGTTTGTGCCGAATCTGGGTTTAACATGATTTGTGGAACTCCCTCTGGTGTTGTGATCGTGGTATTCACTGACCTTTGGGAAGTGTTTTGACATGTACATGGATGGGTACCTTAGTCGTATCGTGTATCTTGTAGACCAGGCCCATTGCAAGTTGCTGTACTCTGTTGTCTACTCTAAGCCATCCTAGGTTGTCAAAGTGGTTAGGGATGAGGTGGGTTCTATGAGTAAGGTCAAGTAGTAGTCTGACCAGTTTGTTTTGTGATGTTTGTAATCTTGTTTTTAGCACCTTTGAGGTGCTTTGGTACCATGAGGTGCACGCATAGTCGTAGTACCTTTGAATGAGTGCTCCTGCCAGAGTCTTCAGGGTATTCTTGTTTACCAGCGAGGAGATCCGGTACAAGAATCTAGTTCGTTGGTTGACTTTTTTTATTACCTTGGATGCCATGCCATGCTAAGGAGGCAGCGCTAGAAAGCAGTAGTTTGTTTACAAAGATGTGTAAGAGAGGAGCATAAAAACGTATTCAAGGAATTCCTATAAAGGGAAGAGGAGAGACAGAAAACTGAAATTACCAGAATGGAGAGACATATCAGGAAAGTAAAGATGAAGATGCCCCCCCCCCCCCCCCACCTACAGAATCAAAACAAGCATGTGGAAGAGACAAAAAGAGAGCGGAGAAACCTTAAACTTTGTTTACATACTTTATTAAATTATATATTTACATTACTACATTTCTAGTGTACAATTGCTATATCCATACAGCCTAACTGAACATTTTCATCTGCTTTAAATTATGATCTTATGGACTTTACAGAGCCGTGTCCAGTGAAGATGTCCCAGGGAAAGAATGACCTCAGTGACGGCCCCAACAAACATGCAAGAGCTGTTTCACCGGCTGCAGACAAGAAAGATGACCGCATACCCGGACCTAGCCAACACCATATGCTCTCTGAGGTGGTATTATGCTTCAGTTGTTATGCTTATGGTTGGGCTATTATGAACAAAATATATCACTAGTGGATGAACAAAAAATCATGTGACCAGATCTTACTTAGGGTTGACTAGTGGATGAAAAAAAAATACATCACATATCTTTCTTAGGTTTGACTGCAAGACTCCAGGGCCCTCATTTATCAAATTGACGTACGCACAGATAGGTGGCGCCGGTGGTAGAATATTTTCACAACGCGGAAATAAGCACTGACTGTGTTCTGCGTAACTCAACTCGTTATTATTTTGCGCATATATTGCAGAAATACGGGAACGTTTTGATTATATTTAAAAGGCTTTGCCATTGTTAAACGTAATAAGTGGAACCCCGAAGCTGTAAGCAGAATACAAGTCATATGAACACCCACGATATAAACGCGCATTGCAACGAGAACAGACAGAGGTTATTTGTTGAGTGTATGTGTATACAAAACCCTTGCAATAAATGTGTCTTAAATGAATGAAAAGCATACATGCTCTGGACACGGAGCATATATCGTGTGGGTGATATCATGACTTGTATTCTGTGTCAAAGCCTAAATCAAAACGTCCCCGTATTTCTGAAATCTATGCGCAAAATAATAACGAGTTGAGTTCTAACAAAGAACGTATTACATGCTGGTAGGCTGATAGAGTAAACTATGATATGAATATGAATATGATATGATATAAAGGTATACTGGTCCGTCCGCGAGGATATCGAGGACTCGAGTTGGGGGACCCTGATGTAAACAAGACAAAAGTCTTTCTCTGGTCTGCATCCCCTTAACAATTGTGTGTATTGAGCCGTACTGTATTGTACCCATTCTGCAATCTGTTAAATAAAGTTTTCATTCATTCATTCACCCACCTCCAAACGCCATTAAATATTGTTCCAAATAAAAAGCGACATACTATTATTTTGTGTCATGTTTCCAAATAAGATTGGCCACAACGGAATGCTTTCTACTTCAATTTGTTGATTAGAATACTCGCTCTGTTGAAACTTCACTGAGCTCAGCACACAGACATGATAATAATAATAATAATAATAATAATAATGATAATAATAATAATAATAATAATAATAGCTTCATTTTACATAGCGCCTTTCAAGAGACCCATGCAAGGTCGCTTTACATAGATGGGGGGGGGGGGGAATAACAAAGTAATAAAGATAGTGGACAGACTATGTAAATATGATGATGGGATTCAAGTTCGCGTTTTTATTGATCATAGGCATGCTGTCATAATCAAACATTCTAGAACATTTGTCGTCACAGATCATGTCATAATAGAACATAGGCTACATGGCATGGTCCATCGTGATATTGTGTAGACTGTTATTACTGTACCACTACCACCCATTGTGACAACAGCCTTGTGAGCTCCCGCACACAAGCATGATGGAATTCAGTTTGTATTGATCACATAGGCAGGCTACATCATACATGGCAGTGAGATTCATTGTTCTTGTATATGCTCTCGTATTATTGTTTATATAGGCTACCCAATACTGACATCAAAATAGATTGTATGCCTCTAGAAATCATATGCAGCAGGTAGAAAATTGACGGAAAATCCATCGCGATTTGGAATAAAATTGAGGAGAACTTTAATCCCTGGGTATTAATCAAACAAAACGGAAAAAGGCAGTCATATTCCAGCACGGTCTTTATTAGTGTTTGCGCTGCCCAGGCAGCAATGGTTAATAGATATCATATCCGACATCACCGTACGTGTACACGTCTGTCAGCCTGTCTCATAACACGCTTCCCTCGGTTTAGTCCATTTTTCCACATTTCATGGGGGTGTGCCATTACCGTATATGGTTAATCGGGGCGGTTTTGGTATGCAAATACGTGAAAGTGTGCACGAGCCTCGGCGTAGGACCAAGGTGATATTTATCATGACAGGTGTGCGTAGGACCTGTGTACGCACGTGTGATAAATCCCGTTTTTTTTGTGCGTGCACACATTCTAAATTCTGTGCTTAAGTATGGAAATAGAACATTTTCTACGTCACGTTGATGAATGAGGGCCCAGGACTCCAGGGTTGACTCCTCCACTCCAAAAACATTTTTTAAATATTTTTTATTTAACCAGAAAAAGTCTCATTGAGATTAAACATATTTTACAAGTGTCCTGGCCAAGATAGGCAGCAGCACAGTTACAATTTCACATTTACAGACGAAAGCAATAAAATAAAAAAATAAAAACATATAGCAATTAAAACAAACAAAAACAAGGACAATTCACAAGGACAATTCACAGAACCATTCATAGTCATTCAAAACATCTGCAGCCAGATGTGCTGGATTCCATATAACTTAGAAGTGTTTTTAAAAGCAACCAGTGAGAGCAGCTCATGCAAATTCAGGTGGTTTTGTAGCTGATTCCAGGTGGAGGGAGCTGCATACCTGAACGCCCTTTTTCCCAGTTCAGTATGGACCCGAGGGACAGTTAGTAAAAATAAGCCCTGGGAATGAAGACTATAACTGCCCATACTTTTTTGGAGAATATACATCTGTAGGTAAGTTGGCAGCAGTCCAAGGATATCCTTATAAATAAGGATATGCCAATGGTTGATTCTGCGGGTGGACAGGGCAGACCATCCCACCCGAGAATACAAAGTACAGTGATGAGTAAGGACTTTAAAAATGTGTGATAAATCTCAGCGCTCCATGGTAGACAGAATCCAGCGAGTGTAGGCATTTCGAGGATGCATGCATGTATATAACATCGCCATAGTCCAGCACACACATAAAAGTGGCAGCAACCAGCCTCTTTTTAGCCTCGAAGGAGAAACAAGCCTTGTTCCTAAAATAAAAACCCAGTTTGAACTTCCGTTTTTTAGCTAGTTGCTGAGTGTGAGGCTTAAAAGAAAGAGAATCATCAATTATGAATCCTAGATACTTATATTGAGATACAGTCTCAATCTCAAGGCCCTGAAAAGTGGCGATAGAAGGACGGTTCAGTGGCTTGGATTTAGCATTTGAAAACACCATATGTTTAGTTTAGTCAGCGTTCAAAACAAGTTTTAAGTCACACAGGGTACATTGTACAATATTAAAAACAAGTTGTAGTTGACAAAGAGCCTGATGTAATGTAGACGCAGAGCAGTATATCAGAGTATCATTGGCATACAAATGAAATCTTAGTATTTGAGACATTTTTATCAAGACTGTTAATATATAAAATGAATAATAACGGTCCCAGGACCGATCCCTGTGGCACGCCCTTGGATATAACAATGATAGAAGTGGGCACATATTGGCCATTTTGGCTACAGAGCTACATCTGAGTACACTTGTTTGGTCGAAGGAACTTTCACACCACCCAAAGCCAACCGGGCTATCCAAGGAAACAAACCAGGGTTCGATTTAAAGCGGACCAATGAGCTCAGGTGTGAAAGCGACCTTACATTTAGTCATTTAGCTGATGCTTTTATCCAAGTTCTGTACGACAAGTCATCAGGAAGGGCACAACTCTATCAGCTGAGTAACAATGTTCATCAAAGTGTTGAGTGCTACAGTGTAGGTTTGTTTATTAGGACAAGTGCATGACAGTAAGGTTAGTTAGGGTTAGATTTATTTTTTATTTGAGATAATGGTTGAAGCAGTGCATCTTTAGTTGACGGCGAAATATTGGACGGGTTTCGGCTGTCCTAACTGGGGTGGGTAGTTCATTCCACCATTGTGGGGCAAGGACTGAGAAAAGGCAGGTTCTCCTTAGACTGTAGACTGTAGGAGTTCAGGAATCTACTCTTTTTGGGTAGACTCTTTGCTAGTTTTGACATTATTATGGTATTGAGTTTTCCTTTTTTTATGACTTATACTTTATTGAGTTTTTTCTTTTTGCACACACAGCGCTTCAGGACATACAAATGAATGATGACATATCTTGTGAATCAACATGGGTCGGTCCTGAAGGACAACACACACACCTAGACCACTAACATCCAGGCTACAATGACACAGCCCCACATGGGGGGAAGACAGAAAAAAAGAAAAAAAAAACTAAACCCAAAAATAGAATGAAAAGTACTAACAGAGCAAAAAGAAACAACACAAAACAAAAAGAAAAAAAAATACATAGAGCCAATCTTGTCGACATGTACATAATGCATTTGTCAGGTATTCTTTCACCTAAGTTTCTTTCTCCTGCACCTGAGCCGTACCCTCTACTCTCACTGATCCAGTGTGATCCAAAGTATCTGTACCTTCCCCACCTTTACGCCTCCGAAGCCTATTTACTCACACTTGTATAGAGATACGAATAAGATAAGAATTTGTTCTTAATTGCTTGCCTGGATAAATAATGGTTAAATAAAAAATAAATACTCATGTGCATCGTCGCTGTCTTAGGCAAGTGTGCCCCCCCTCCAGTTATAATGAGTGAAATTGCAGATATTTCCCCCATTTGCTACTATATTTTTCTCCTTTCTCTCCTAAACTAAAAGATATCTTTTCATAGGCAGCTACCCTACCCAGTTCGCCACTCCACTCTCGAAATGACGGGCCTTCTGGTGCCTTCCAGCCTCTCATTATGATCTGTTTACCTATCATAATACTAGTCTGTATCCAATCAGCTAGGGGCTTTGCGATATGGCTAAGACTGCAGGGATCGCCCAGGATATATAAACCAGAGCAGAACTCATACTGCTTCCCTGTGACCTCTGTGATGTAGTCGTGGATGTTACTCCAGAAATCTATGATTTTCGGACATGACCAAAGTGCATGGACTAGGTCCCCCTCCCCTGTCTGGCATTTCCAGCAATCTGGGTTCTCTTTCAGGCCCAGTCTATACATTGTAGAGGGGGTCCAATAAATGCGGTGGAAGATCTTGAATTGTATTAGCCTTGTTCTAATATCCCTGGACACCTGTTTGGGGATTCCCGAGATTATGTCCCAGTCCTCCTCCTCAAATGTGACCCCTAAGTCCTTTTCCACTGCTAGTGCTATTAGCACTGCTGTGGCTAATGGGGATCCAAATAAACTTAAACTTAAACTTCCCAGACGATTTTGAGAGCAGAGGAGATCCCCCTGTCGATAATCATGGAATCTACTCTTTTTGGGTAGACTCTTTGCTAGTTTTGACATTATTATGGTATTGAGTTTTCCAATACCAGTTACAATGTCATATGACATCTTTTTGGTATCGGTATCAAAATAATTTCCAAATTAACCGTTTTGAATATCTGGTTCATTTCAAATAAGTGGTTAGCTGGCAAACCAGTTATCTGTGCACACACCCCTTATTACAATCCAAACAAAGTGTATACTCTTCAATACATTCGTTGAGCATAAGTGAATATGTCCAGTTTTAGCAGCATTGCATTGGCTCCCTGTATCTTTTAGAATTGATTTTAAAGTCCTTCTACTTGTTTTTTTTTGTATCCACTTTTTCTCCCATTTTCAATTTTTCTCCCATCCCAATTTCGTATCGTCCAATTCAACCCTCCCCTGTCTTTGAACGCCGTTTCATGCCTCCCACAAGCCAGCTGCAATGTGGACTAAGTCATACATAGCACGAGTCCCCTCCGATACTCGAGGTAACAGCAGTCACATCTTTCCACCTGCGCGGCTCGATCTTTCAGCGTCGGGGGTCTGGGCTTTGGAGGGGCCCCGCCCCCGTCGCTTCCTGATTCTACTGCGCAGGCGCACCAACCAACCTGTAGGAGTCGCTGTCCACAATGCCCGATCCCCACCCATCAGTTTCCCTCCCCCTAATACTGCCAATGTGTATTAGTGCGGACGACCAGCTAAACTGAAAGCAATGTGGAGCGCTGGGCTCGAACAGGGAGATGATCTGTTTGAGCCCAGCCTCCAGTATTCGTGGTGAGCGCCTTGCCCACTGCACCACCCTTCCTTCTACTTGTTTTTAAAGCTCTTAACAATTTAGCACCATCGTACATTTCCGATCTTCTGTCCTTTTATGTCCCCTCACGAGCCCTAAGGTCCTCCACAGCTGGTCTTTTAATTGTTCCTGGGGTGCCCCAAAGGAAAATTGGGGCATCTGCTTTTAAATTCTATGCACCACAGCTGTGGAACACAATCCCAAAAAATATTAGAGAGGCTGGCTCAGTGGACATCGTTAAACAACAGTTGAAAACATACCTTTTTAATATTGCTTTTAATTAGCAACTCTTTTTATTATTTTTCTTTAAATACTCTATTTTATCCATTTTCTTTACTTGTGATTTTGACTGTGTGGTTTACTTTGTTATTTTTTTTTATTTTTATTTTTTTAATCTGTTATTATTCATTGTTTTATCTTTCTTTTATCATGTAATGTGAAGCACTTTGGGCTGCATCTTGTATGAGAAGTGCTATATAAATAAAGTTATTATTATTATGAACAAATTAAAAGTTTGACCTAGTGAACGATTGCCTTCCAGGGATGTATTACGGGTATCGGGCCATGCCAGGCTAAAACAGGGTAACAGGATTGGGGGGATTTCCACAAAGCTTAAAATCTGACACCAAGAGAGCATGTGATTTGATTAAACTCCAAGCAGGATAATACCCTGTTTGGCCCATATTGTACCCCAGCATGTGGGGAAACTTGGCATGGCCAAACACTTGTCTGACTTGTGAGTTAAAGGGATAGTTTGGATTTTTGGACAGTAAGTGATATGAAATACTTGCTAGTAGTATAGTTGATGCGATGCCATTAGCTTAACTCACAGAGTACCGTGGTCGGAGTTCTGGCCTGCTTCTGAGTGAACCGGGAAGCTTCAGACAGGCAGCAAACAAGGTCATGAGACAAAAAAGTGTTATTCCACACAATAACCAGGCAAACGTTTTAATCATCATAGGGAGCTCCAGTAGCTCACCACGTATCTCGGCGCTATTTCTGCGTCGGGAGGAGCCGTGCTGCGTCACGGTTCTGGTTGACTCCGAGTTCGATTCCCGGACCCGCCGTCATTTGCCGAATGTCTTCCCCTGTTCTCCCACCCGTTTCACTCTACAACTGTCGGTCATGCTTGACCAGAAAAGCGATAAACGCTAAAAAAAAAAGAAGAAAAGTTTAAAAAAAAAAAAGTTTTAATCATCCACAACAGAAAACATGTCCTATGCTTCAGAGTGACATGATGTGTTAAACTAGTCTCAGTGTGACGTCACTAAATGCTTCAGAGTGACATGATGTGTTGAACTAGTCTCAGTGTGACGTCACTAAATGCTTCAGAGTGACATGATGTGTTGAACTAGTCTCAGTGTGACGTCACTAAATACTTCAGTGACATGATGTGTTGAACTAGTCTCAGTGTGACATCACTAAATGCTTCAGTGACATGTGTTGAACTAGTCTCAGTGTGACTTCACTAAATGCTTCAGAGTGACATGATGTGTTGTACTAGTCTCAGTGTGACGTCACTAAATGCTTCAGAGTGACATGATGTGTTGAACTAGTCTCAGTGTGACGTCACTGAATGCTTCAGAGTGACATGATGTGTTGAACTAGTCTCAGTGTGACATCACTAAATGCTTCAGTCAGAGTGACATGATGTGTTGAACTAGTCTCAGTGTGATGTCACTAAATGCTTCAGAGTGACATGATGTGTTGAACTAGTCTCAGTGTGACGTAGTCACTAAATGCTGGTTCTTGAAACATAGAAAATGAAGCACGCTGTTTTCTGCTGTGGGTGATTAAGACTTCTGCCAGGTCAGAACTCCGACCACGAGACTCAGTGTGTAAACTGAGGACACTGCATCAACTATACTACTATAGTATTTCATACCACTTGATGTCCACAACTCTGAACTATCCCTTTAAGGCGACACTCTCAATATCAAGTACCAGTGACATGTCTAACATAAAAAAACAACACTCACCCAAATATGTCAATCTACAATTACTCTGGGGAGAGTGAACGTTGTACTTTGCAAGACTCTTATTGTTACTGTTTTTTATCTGGTATTTTTAGGCCACAGCCCCATTGATATCCAGTACAGTGGAGGAGATGGCGTCTTGCAGTCACCTCTCTCAGCTGAAACTAAAGGAGCTGTCTGTCTGCTTGGTGGACTGCATTAAAACACCAGGACTTAAAGGATCTGTGAATGAAGGAGGAGGTAAGGCTCTAAAGGGTACATCCATCTTCAGTGTTCATACAGATGCTTGAAATAAATCATGCAAAGACTAGACGAGACCTATCTTTCAAAATATATCACCATTCATTCTTTCTATGCATGTTTTTCCATGATTCTCATTACCATCATTTTCAAGGTGACATAATACTGTGATGAATCTGAAGAAAATCTCCATATTCCAATAAATCTAATTTTATGTTAAACCTCACATGAAATGCAAAAAAATCTAAGATTTGCATTATATCACCAAAAGAAATGGCCCATCAGTAATTTCCAGCCACTTCAATTCCCAGGCATTTCCAATTCCCCATTAATACTAAATGGACCCTTGTCCTATTAAAACAACAACACAAAAATACATCTTAGAAGAAATGTATGTCCTCCCATGATGCTTCAATGAAAATATAACAATAAAATGTTTAATTATTTTATAAATCTGTTTATTAAGTTAATTTTCTTTTTTTAATGTACGTACTTAATAAAACATATATACCCATCCTTAACACATTGGGTGCCACGCCCCTTTGACCAGATAACCCCTTGAGTGCCCGCGCTTTAGTCAATGGCAGGTCGGGGATATTTGCGAACACTTAAACTATATCTTAAATTATGGCTATGGGTCTAAAACACCCCTCGCTTATCAATGACTTGTTGCAGTCAACATGTATGAAACGGATTGTTTTTTTATTGGTACATTTCCGTTTTATACCGTTTTGAATACGAGTATATTTTAAGGCTCAGCTAAAGACTCTTATATTCTCTTTGGCTTTTGAGGCTTAGTAAGCCATGTATCCCTGGTCGTGTCGTGATTGTTTTTAATGTATTGCAGCTTCTGATTTTGTGTACATACTGTATTTGTAATTTTTTGTATTTTCTTAGTTTTTTTATATTGTTTTAATTAGGGATGTCCGATATTATCGGCCGACCGATATTATCGGCCGATATCGGCAGTAAAATGTGATATCGGAAAATATCGGTATCGGTAAAAAAAAAAAAAAAAAAAAAAGTTTACATTTATTTAACCTTTATTTATCCAGGCAAGCAAGTAAGAACCAATTCTTATTTTATTTATTGTCAAAAGTATGCATGTTGGTTTAATTCAACAACAAGAGATATGTAATGTTAATTTTAACTTTTTTAATTATCATATTTTGCACAGATAATGCTTACATTTAGAAAGCCTTTTGAATGCATCCAGTGAAATTATTAATTACCTGAAATTATTCCGTTTTTTTGGGGGGAAACCCTGCATATATCGGTATCGGTTGATATCGGTATCGGTATCGAAATTAAGAGTTGGACAATATCGGAATATCGGTATCGGTAAAAAAGCCAATATCGAGCATCCCTAGTTTTAATGTATTACAGCTTCTGATTGTGTGTATTGTATTTTGTATATATATTCTTTTTTGTATTTCTCAGTTTTTATATTGTATTTTTAGTATTTTCTCTGTTATATTGTGAAGCACTTTGGTACAACTTCGGTTGGTTTTAAATGTGCTATATAAATAAAGTTGACCTTGACCTTGACCTTGAGTATAGTTTCAGAGAGTTCTAGTAATTTCAGAGAAATTCTGCGATAATAGCCCTTTAGTGGAATACACAAAACACGTTGTCATCTTTCGGCTGATTTATGAATCGTTTTCAAATAAACGCTAGATTATCGATAGTATATGTCTACTTATGCACGCTAGAGAAGCTGGCTGAAAAATCGATTATTCATGCCGTGCTTAGCGTTAACGTTACGCACACACACACAGCCACACACACACGTTGTGGTCGCTGTGAAAAAAACATCTGATTAACCCAAGACTGGTAACATAGAGTCCTTACCTCAGATCAGATGTTCTGCAAAAAGATTAATCCAATTCCTGATCGCCATTCCAAATATCGATAGCGTTTATTGATCCATCGTTATACTCTCAAACAGATAATCGACGCTTCTTCCCGTCCCCTCAGTCAATGCAATAGTATCCAGTAGAGATGTTCCGATACCATTTCTTCCATTCCGATGCCTGAGATTTGGGTATCGGCCGATACCGAGTACTGATCCGATACCGGTGCATACAAAAAAATATTTATATATTATATGAATTATAATAATAACTTTACTTGTATAGCACTTTTCATACAGAGGTTGCAGTTCAAAGTGCTTCACAACAGTAAAAAAATACAGGCATAAGCGAGCATACAAATAATACATTTAAATACAAAGAGATGGAGAGGTAGCAAATCACATTTCTTCAGTAATTATAAAACTTTTATTAAATATTTTTTACAGATACAGTTTTACATATACTGTTTTTTTTGTTGTAATAACTAGAAAGTAATGGTATTTATTCAACAACAGGTGATTGTATATATTTGTATCATTAATTGACAACTGTGCTCAATGAGTTAGGGCATTTGCCATGTTGTATGGTAAAACACATCATGGGTATACTATGACTAGCTTGTGGTGATTAGACATAATTCACCCATGGAACTGTTGTTGGGACATCCGGGTTGTACAGTAGGTGGCGGTATGCGCCTTTCTGTGGTTGCGACCCACCATTAATCCCCATAGAAGAAGAAGTTGTTGGGACATTGTACGTTGTTGCTATCCTGATAGCACTGGTTCAGTTAGCTAGTGTGTGTGCGCGCGTGCGCGCGCATGGGGCCATTGGGTGGGGCCGGGGGACAAATACACTGGAGGAAAGTAACCCAGCTCAGCACTGCCCAAATTATATCATCACTATTGCCTGTTTGAAGGATATCATCCTCAAACACATATACACCTACATGCCTTGTAGAATTCCACACATAAGAAAGAAAGATACTGTGATGAATAAACAAAATAGGAAATAAAATGTAGAAATGCATGCAATACATAAATAAATATGAATCTCCATATATGAAATAGAACATTTAGATAAGGTGCTACTGAGATGTTTTGGTGAGTTTTTTGTGGAAGTAGCCCTTCTTAAAAATGCATGAACATTCACTGATAATTGGTCTGTAGTGGAGTCTACAAGGTCTACATTGCCGGACCATGTAGAATCCGGACCTTGTAGACTGACATAATTCTGTGCATAGTTTAGTCTACACAGGCCATATTTCAAATAATCAAAATCTTACTTCATTCATCTTAAACATTCTTGATTTGGGGGATCGGTAGTTCCCATGAAATCTGAAGTTGTTCAAACGACAACAGCGATCCACCTTGAATTAAATCACACAGCCGAGTGAAACCTTGTTGGCTTCACGAAAGGGGCTACTTAATTCATTAATCCAATCCACTTTATTTATAGAGCACATTTAAAAACAACAAAGTTTACCAAAGTGCTGTACAAGTCCCACAACATAAGATTAAAAAAAAGAAAAACAAAAAGAAAAATGTAAAGCTTCGAATTAAAATCGAAGCTCGGCCCCGAAGCTTTGATTGCCAAAAAAAGCTTCGAAGGTCAGCCCTAATCACGTGACTGGACAGCGTGCTGTAAGTTAGCCACTAGCATACGGCTGCTCTTGCGTTTATCTGATCATCTTCAATAATAAAAGGTAGAATTCATCTTTCAGAGGTTTATTCAGAAGTGAA
Source organism: Notolepis coatsorum (assembly GCF_963971535.1). Lineage (NCBI taxonomy): Eukaryota > Metazoa > Chordata > Actinopteri > Aulopiformes > Paralepididae > Notolepis > Notolepis coatsorum. The sequence continues at coordinate 188,139,246 of NC_140170.1, forward strand.
CAACAAACAGGAAAATAATACGTTGCAATGGGAAAATTATACATTGCAACGGGCAGAATATACAGTAGCGTGGAGACGCCAAGACATTCCGCCCAGAACAGAGAAAACAAGCGTCTTATCGTCACTAAGCCAATGAAATGGCTTTTCAGAAAATAGTATCAGACCAAACAAGGACAGGCTTTTTTTCCCTTTTTTTTTATAGCAGACTTAAAAGAGGGTCTCCTGCCACAACAGGTGGCTGTTGTGAGTCCATATGAATTCAATGACATTCCCTATGTGAGCACAAATAGAATTGCCTTGTGTTCGAAAAAAGAGCCAAAGTCTCACACTAACCAGTCTGTTTGGATGGACTCTGTCAGTTCAAAAAAGCGAGGAACATTCCCAAAACAGATTCAACTTGTCAATGAAAGCCATGTTCTGAGCACTGGAGCCAGGTGTGAAGACTGAGGATTCTACTCAACAGGCCAGTGTGGGAATGGGACCAGAGATAAAAACAGACTTTCCACATTAACTTAAAAAGTTAAGAAGAACAATATTTGGTCAGCTCAGACTGCTGGCGAGCTAGGATAGACTGTAAACATAACGAGCATAGACTGTAAAAGATGAGATACTCATGTACATGTCTTACTTTATAGCCTTATGTAATAGAAATGTCAAGCCTTTGGCCAATATCTCATCAAGTGGAATCAGATCCATTCTGGAGGAAAGCTTGAACCCTTTCCTTCTCCTCTGATGTTACTGGAGGAGGAAGCTTTATGACAACTTGGTAATAGATCTGACCAACTGTAGTCGATACAGATCAATCAAATGTAGCTACAAGTATCGCCCTGATAGCGATATTGGGTATATGATCTGTGCATCCCTATATAGGCCTATTCGTTCAACATGTTACTTTCCTGGCAAGAGTGTAGTGTTTGTTACTTTCAAAAGTAATGGTTACAACTAATTACATTTAAATTCTTCTTCTTTCTAGACTCCGTTGCCTTACAACTGTTTATCTGTGAAGAGGAGGTTCCCCCTGAGCAGCAGGAGAGGAGCCCCAGTCTGGACCAGGAGGAGCCAGAGCCCCTACAGATGAAAGAGGAACAGGATGAACTCTGGACCAGTCAGGAGGGAGAGCAGCTCCAAGGTGTGCAGGAGGCTGATATCATGAAGGTCACATTCAAGTCTGTCTCTGTGAAGAGTGAACATGATGAAGAGAAACCTCAGTCCTCGTGGTTTAACCAAATCCAGGACCCAGATCCCCTACAGATTAAAGAGGAACAGGAGGAACTATGTGAAGATCTAGAGGAGTCTGATCGGTGCAAGATGATCTTACATCCTGTGAAATATGAAAACTATAGTGAGAATACTCTGTCCTCACAACTCAGCCAAACCCAGGACCCAGAGCTCCTACAGATTAAAGTTGAACTACATCCAGGGCTGGAAGAAGCTGATCGCTCCAAGATCACAGTAGACCCAGTGAAATGTGAAGATGGTGAAAAGAATGATCAGCCTCTTCAAACCCAAAGGGAGAGAAACGGAGAAGCATACTCTTTACCCAGCACTTCAACTGAACAGATGAAAACAGAACCTGATGCTGAGGACTGTGGAGTATCAGAACCAGCCAGTAACCTAGATCCAGCTGGTGATTTAGAACCAACTAGAGATGACCAGCTCCTCTCTTCAGACTGTTCGGGAAATGAGACTGATGACAGCAATGATGACAGTTCTGAAACTGAGACCAATGACAGTGATGACAGTTATGAAACTGAGACCAATGACGACGATGAATGGAAGGAGAGTGGAGGACCAGGTTTGATGACTCTGAAACCAAAGAAGACACAGAAAATACAAAGTTTGTCTAACAGCAGTCCTGGGTTCAGAAAGAAGGGAAATCTGAAGATACACACAAATAAGCATATTGGAGAGAAACCATTCAGTTGTTCAGTTTGTGGGAAAGGGTTCAGTATGAAGCGAGCTCTGAGGAGACACATGATGACTCATACAGGAGAGAAACCATTTAGTTGTTCGGTTTGTGGGAAAGGGTTCCATAGAAAAGAAAGTCTGAAGATACACATGATGACTCATACAGGAGAGAAACCATTTAGTTGTTCAGTTTGTGGGAAAGGGTTCAGTATGAAGGGATATCTGAAGATACACATGATAACTCATACAGGAGAGAAACCATTTAGTTGTTCAGTTTGTGGGAGAGGGTTCAGTAGAAAAGGAAGTCTGAAGGCACACATGAACACTCATACAGGCGAGAAACCATTTAGTTGTTCAGTTTGTGGGAAAGGGTTCAATATGAAGGTATATCTGAAGAAACACATGAAAACTCATAGAGCAGAGAAACCATTTAGTTGTTCAGTTTGTGGGAAAGGGTTCAATATGAAGGGATATCTGAAGAAACACATGAGAACTCATACAGGAGAGAAACCATTTAGTTGTTCAGTTTGTGGAAAAGGGTTCAGTATGAAGGGAGATCTGAAGACACACATGATGACTCATACTGAAAGAAAAAACATTTTGTTAAGTTTAAGCTGGGAGTAGACTTGAAAAGAAGAGCGAACAGGTCCCAAAACACAGTTTTCAATTTACATAATAGTAACCCCATGTACCTATTCTAAGCAGTATACTCAATATGATCCCCATGTACTTATACTAAACAGTATACTCAATAGGATCCCCATGTACCTATTCTAAGCAGTATACTTAATAGGATCCCCATGTACTTATTTTAAGCAGTATATGTACTCATACTATCATTCAAATCTTAAATTGTACCACATGTCCCCCTTTAGACAACAGACCTAACGCTAGCGTCGCACTTTTGTTATGCTAATTTGTTAGCCAATCTCGGCCACTGTATTCAGGTGGCGTCTCCTCACCTTTAATCCGGTGCTGACCCCTGGACTTGGGATTTGTAGGATTTGTAGTTCTGACATACACAACCTTTTCTGACATAATGTTTCACCTTTTAAACCAGTGCTGCCATCTACTGGACTACAGAAAAGTACTGTATGGAAGTTGATTTGTAAATAAAGGCCCCCACAGGCCATTTTCAGTTCAAAACCCAAATGTATATGGTTTTTTTAATGACTTATTTTTGTTTCAATGGTAAATAATATATTTTTTAAATGCTTTAGATTCATCACTGCTAACCAGTGATGGGAGTAATGGCGTTATAAAGAACGGCGTTAGTTTTTTCAGTAACGAGTATCCAATCTTAACGCTGTTACCGTTACTGCCAAAAAATGCGGCGCGTTACTGTCTATGATTGAAGCTTTTTTTTTTCATCAGAAAGATCTCTGCGCCGAGAGGCATACTGTCCTTCTCAGCCAACCTCAGCGCGCGATTGGCTGAGGTTGAGTAAAATGCCATGGTAAGCCAATCAAAGGTAGAGGTGGGCGGGTGTCTGAAGAATCCAGAGTCTGACACACAGCGCGACAACACAAGCGACTCAGTCAACGTGAGACCGCGGTCCGTGTACGTTTTGATAGTTGTTTTGGTGGCCAAATAATCCAAAACGAATCCAACGAACAACACACGCGAGCATTCAATGACAGACCGCGGGTCCATGAGCGTTTTTGTTCACTCTTGTGTTAGTTGTGTGTTGCGCTGCAGTAGTGGAGGCTCTACTCTGCTGACATAGTGCTGCACTTCCTGGTTTAATAGCAGTCTTCAGGTGCTCAGAGTCAGATATATATATATATCTGTATGTCATGCATGTCTTAAATGTCATGATTAGATTTGTTTAGATGATTAGATCTGTATGTTGTGTATGTCATAAATGTCATGAATTGAAAATGGGGGACCCTGATGTAAACAAGACGAAAGTCTTTCTCTGGTCTGCACCCCATTGTGTGTATTGTACTGTACTGTACCCATTCTGCAATCTGTTAATTAAAATGTTCAATCAATCAGTATATATTTGTTATTTCTTTTTGGTATAGTGCTTAACAAGCATAATTTAATGTTGCCCAGTTGTGGCCTGTTGAGGGGCAATACATGATATCAAAAGTTCCAAAACATCTATTGTATTTGTATGATCCACTATATAAACATAGTAATTATAATAATATCTACATACATGGCATTTGATTGGAGGCTAGTCTCACTTTGTCCCACAGCAACATTAAAATAGTTTAGCTTTGTGTATGTTTATGTAAAAACAATTACTTGAAAGTAACTCAATAGTTACTTTCTGAAGTAACTAGTTACTTTTATAATTTGTAACTGAGTAAGTAATTTAGTTACTTTTTGGGAAGAAGTAACTAGTAACTGTAACTAGTTACTTTTTAAAAGTAACTTGCCCAACACTGCTGCTAACACTGAATGAAGTACAATAGATAGATAGAAACTTTATTGCCATTTCAACACGGTTGATTGGGATTTGTCTTGGTGCCACATACAGTAGAGACATTGTTAAAAACATACAATATAAAAACACAAGAATACAATCCCCACAATAAAAAGTTTTACACAAACAATTAAAAAGAAAAAATGCTACAACAGTACTGATTGATTGAAAACTTTATTAACAGATTGCAGAATGGGTAATAGACCTATCTCAAACCCTGCCCCTTTTCTTGATCCTCCAATCACAGCTGTCGCTTACCAAGGAAGTCCGAGGTAAGCGACAGCTGTGATTGGAGGATCAAGAAAAGAGGGCAGGGTTTGAGACAGGAACACTTTCATTACCACTGGTGAACATGGTAAAACGTGGTTAAATGCCAGCACCCACTTCAATGATAGCGTTGTGAACGCATAATCTCTGTCTTAAATTATGGCTATGTGTCTAATCTGCCCGTCGCTAATGACTTGTTTGCAGTCAACATTGTCGGAACGGATTGTTTTTTTAATCGGTTCATTTCCGGTTGATAGCATTTTGAAAAGCCCTCGTTTTTCAGGAAAATATATAGATTCCGTGATAAACTGCATTTACTGGAATATTCTGGCATACACAAACGTTTTCATTTTTTGGCCTATTTATGAATGTTTTCAAATAAATGCTAGATTATCGATAGTATATGTATACTTATGCACGCTATAGAAGCTATCTGAAAAGTATATTCTCATTTCCTGATCAGCGAGCACTCACACACACACATATGGGACACGTTGATATATCTGTGAAAAAAGCTGATTACCCCAAGACTGGTAAAATAGATTCCTTACCTCAGATCAGATGTTATCCAAAAAGATTATTCCAATTCCTAATCGCCACTCCAAATATCGATTGCGTTTATTGATTCAGCGTTGGGTGATGGCGGTTGCTGAGTACTCTAATTTGCTCCCCTTTTTGGTTACTCTCGCAATCTCGAAGTCTTTGGGTACGTGTCCCTGTTTTATGGAGAGGTTTATTATGTGTGTGATGACTGGGGTGATGGCGGTTGCTGAGTCTCTGAGGAATTTGGAGGGGATGTTGTAGGGGTGGAACGATACGCAGTTCGATACGACCTCCACGGTTCGGGGTGTCTGTGTATCGTACGGTTCAGGGGATGCGCAAATAAAAAAAATTAAAACTTAATTTGGCACGGAGCCGGGAGAGGTGAGCGCTGGCTGCAGCAGCAGCACTGCAGCCAGGTGCTAGTCAGTTTGTGTAAATGGCAAGCGCAATATAAATCAATCTTCATTACGACTTTAAAAACATAGCCATTAACATTACATAGGCCTACACACATCTTGCCATAACGTTAGCAGTTTGTACAACACAACGCACGTTTTAACTATGGTAGCCCGCCAGCTAATACAGTCAATGAAATGTTATCGTAGCTACTAGCTAGCAGAGGAGAAAATGGGAGTCTGAGAGGTGGGTTGTTTAAAGACAATGATAGGCGTTTATTCAACATCCAAGAAGGCTAACATACAACTATGTTTACTAACTACAAACCGGGATAATTGCCGCTTTTCCACTGCATGTTATGAGCTCCTAACATTACCGGAGCTGATAACGTTGGCTGAGCTGAAGGTCTGTGACGCTAAAATGTCCCTGCGGACCCGCCAACCCATAGATAGTTCCAACTCACCGAATTACGTAATCCACCACAGTTGCACTCAATATTTAAATAATGTTAGTCTAAATAAATGTAGACAGATAATGTACGTATTTTAAAAATAGAATGGACAGAGCAGTGTTAGTTTGATGTATGCTGCAATTTATATTGATGGCCTTCTAATTTGTTTATTTATTTATTTTAAATAACAGTGAGACTTTTCCCTTTGATAAGAAATCCAGCCATATTCCTTTCATAATCTAAACTAATCTTTCCATTAAGAACTGACAATCAGGTTATTTAAACATTGTTTTTTTGTGTTTATATTAAAGAAAGGAAAGTCTAGTGCTGACTGAGCATATTGTTTGTTTGCACTAAGTTAATACTTTGACAAATGTAGCCTATATTTTTCAGTCAGTTCTGTCTTTGTGTGCCAAACATTATTTAAGGCTGTAAACACTGTAAACCTTTTTTCTTTTCTTTTTTTTAATAAATGAGAAGCATGTTATGCCACATCAATGTGGAACGCCCTACCTAAAGCTGTAAAGGAATGTGAATCACTACCCACTTTCAAAAACACTCTAAAAAAACACCTACGTGAGACTGCAATTCGAAACTGGCCCCTACAAATGTCCTAACCTAGTTGTACAGTAAATGACCAAGTAAGGCTTTGTCAGTATTCCAATGTACAGTGTAAAATGTGTGTGTGTCCCCTACCCAACCCCCCCCCCCACCTCCAATGTACAGCCCTCACCCACCCCCCCCCCCACCCCCAATGTACAGCCCTCACCCACCCACCCCCACCCACCCAACCTCCTCCAATGTACAGTTTCTACGCCAAATGTATATACACTCTTTTTCTGGACACTTTTGTATCACAAACAGTACTGTATTTGCAAATCTGATATGTCATAAATGTATAGATGTAGCAGTACTGTCTATCTGTATGTCATGTATGTCATATGTTATGATGAATTGAAAATGGGGGACCCTGATGTAAACAAGACGAAAGTCTTTCTCTGGTCTGCATCCCCTTAACAATTGTATGTATTGAGCTGTACTGTACTGTACCCATTCTGAAATCTGTTAATAAACTTTTCAATCAATCAATCAATGTTTAGATTTGAGTGTTACATAAAAAAAAAAAAATAAAATAAAAGCAACGTATATCGAACCGAACCGAAAACTGTTAGCCCAAAACCATGATACGAACCGAACCGTTGATTATTGATTCAGCGTTGGGTGCTGGAAATGCATAATCCACGCTGTTCTGAGGGCCGCCGCTCAACTTGGGTCTCTTCAGTTGGCTTGACGGAAAAGTAAAATGAGGAAACTGCCCCCCCCCCCCCTTCATCAGTCTAAAAACGAATGGGGTGCAGTTACACAGGGAGAGACAATAGGGCGCGGTATCTTCCCAATTGAGCTCAGAGAGACTGCAACACTAGCGTGAGGCTCGATTGATGAAATATGAATTCAAATCTCCAATAAAAAAAAATACGACAAACAAACGCTATATAGCGTTGCCGGCACTCAACTGGCGGCATGAACTAACGACAACGCGTCACTGGCATCCAAAGTGTTAAGGGGATGCAGACCAGAGAAAGACGTTCGTCTTGTTTACATCAGGGTCCCCCATTTTCAATTCATCATAACATATATGACATACACGAGCGGCACGGTGGTGTAGTGGTTAACACTGTCGCCTCACAGCAAGAAGGTCCAGGGTTCGATTCCCGCTTGGGGACCAGGTTTCCATGATGCCAGGTACTCAGGTGGGGTATCTCCCAGGCCTTTCTGTGTGGAGTTTGCATGTTCTCCCCGTGCTCGCAAGGGTTTCCCCCTCGATAAGATAAACCCAATGGAAAAACATGCACAACAACAGATAGCTAACGCTGTGGCGTCCTTGACGAAGACGGGCAGGAGCACTTGGATTGGTCCCCGGGGCGCGGTTCACGTTGACGCCCTATCTGCTCCCGGCTGCCCATGGGGGGAAGGACGACGGGATGGGTCAAGCGCAGAGACTCAATCGCATCGGCGACTGAGGAAAGACAATGCATGTGTGTGTGTGTATATCCCGGTTTGTGTGTGCCGCTCCAATTGCATGTCCAGTTCGTTGCATGCCGAATAAAGACCCCCCTAAAGAGGTCCTGCATTATTATTTATTATATTATTATTATTATTATTATTATTATTATTATAGCCATTAACATTACATAGGCCTACACACATCTTGCCATAACGTTAGCAGTTTGTACAACACAACGCATGTTTTAACCATGGTAGCCCGCCAGCTAATACAGTCAATGAAATGTTATCGTAGCTACTAGCTAGCAGAGGAGAAAATGGGAGTCTGAGAAGCGGGGTGTTTAAAGCCAATGATAGGCGTTTATTCAACATCCAAGAAGGCTAACATACAACTGTGTTTACTAACTACAAACCGGGATAATTGCCGCTTTTCCACTGCATGTTATGAGCTCCTAACGTTATCGGAGCTGATAACGTTGGCTGAGCTGAAGGTCTGTGACGCTAAAATGTCCCTGCGGACCCGCCAACCCATAGATAGTTCCAACTCACCGAATTACGTAATCCACCACAGTTGCACTCAATATTTAAATAATGTTAGTCTAAATAAATGTAGACAGATAATGTACATATTTTAAAAATAGAATGAACAGAGCAGTGTTAGTTTGATGTATGCTGCAATTTATATTGATGGCCTTCTAATTTGTTTATTTATTTATTTATTTTAAATAACAGTGAGACTTTTGACAATCAGGGAATTTAAACATTGTTGACATTGTTTTTTTGTGTTTATATTAAAGAAAGGAAAGTCTAGTGCTGGCTGAGCATATTGTTTGTTTGCACTAAGTTAATACTTTGACAAATGTAGCCTATATTTTTCAGTCAGTTCTGTCTTTGTGTGCCAAACATTATTTAAGGCTGTAAACACTGTAAACCTTTCTTCTTTTCTTTTTTTTAATAAATTAGAAGTTTAGATGTTTAGATTTTTGAGTGTTACATAAAAGAAAGTAAAAAAAAAGCAATGTATATGGAACCGAACCGAAAACCGTTAGCCCAAAACCATGATACGAACCGAACCGTTGATTTTGTGAACCGTTCCACCCCTAGGATGTTGTCATGGCCAGTGGCCTTGTTAGGTTGGAGGGCGCTCAGTTTTTTGAGTACCTCATCTGTTGTTGCCATTTCCAGTTTGAAGTCGTCTTTGCGGACCCCTAGGTTTTTGTAGTATGCTACTATGTGTTCTACCCCATAATGCCCTGAGTGGGAGGGTAGTTTATTAACCAGTGTTGTGGCTATGTTTGTAAAGAATATGTTTAGGTATTTGGCCACATCCAGTTTGTGATGAGAGTGTTTTCTGTCTTTATGTTTATGTTTGTAAATCTGTTTTTTTGTTTTTTGCTGCAGCCTAGTTGGTTGTTGAGTAATTTCCACTGTCATTTATATTTTCTAACAAACAAATACTAATCACTAATCACAATAACTAATACTTGTCACATTAACATTAGTGAGTACGTGTTTTGAAAAATATGACAAACTTGACACAACAGCCAGCACTTTATAACATTTTATAAACATAAACATATATAAACAATTGAAAACGATATAAACTATTTACAACACAATACACCATACATTAGGGGTGTAACGGTATGTGTATTCGTCCCGTGAATTTACGGTGCGGCCGTCACGGTGCGGTACGTGCAGCCATACGAAGAATACGCCTCACAGCGCAAACACACCAGTCGCACATGCAGGCACTCGCGGGTTCCGTGTGAGAACAGCGCGCATGGCCGGGCACACCGAGTCCGACTTCAGAGCGGGCGAAAGTGCACGGAGGAGGAAGGCACATTTACATTGGAGCAGCTGCAGGGTCATTACAATTTTACAGTTTTCTTTTTCGTTTTCTTGTTCGCCCCCAATAATGTTAACCAAATGAAACCAATGGAAAGACACACGCACACACGCGTCGCCAACACACACACCAACATTCTCCCCCGCCGGACTCTCACAGAAAAAAATAAATAAACATACTTTTCCGGACTGATCATCTGAGCTCTCCAGTTGAACTGCTACTGTGTTTAAATCCAAATAATCCTCTGCCATTGTTGTAACATGTCATCTGTTCTCTAGTATTCAGTCTCGTGAAGTTAAATCCTCTCTACAAGTGAAACTGTAAATCCTTAACAAGGATAAGTTGTTAAAGGGGCGGTAGGCAATTAATTTACTCAGTGGATGCCTGAACACAGAATGCCACCAGTATCACTGACTACCACGGCAAGCCTATAGAAAATCATTCTATTTAATAATAATAATTATCATAATTATCATAAATATATTGCTACAGGGAGTTCAGTGTCCGTATGGCAGTGGGGAAGCTCTTTCAACAACACACATTTTACACGATTTTCGCCTAAATGATATACTATATTTTAGCCTTGTGTCATCTAGGAGCAACAGGGACACAAAATACAAAATCTACAACACTCAGGACCATAAGGATTCAGGAAATAATATATAGTATAATATGCCTATACTATTTCTTGTCGGGGGTGATTGAGTACTTTCTGGTGATGTATCAGTTAAAGACAGTAGAGGTTGAGTACTTTCTGGTGATGTATCAGTTAAAGACAGTAGAGGTTGAGTCCTTTCTGGTCATGTATCATAGTTAAAGACAGTAGAATTTAATCCTTTCTGGTGATGAAAGTACTCAACCTCTATTATTTTAACTATGATACATCACCAGAAAGTGCTCAACCTCTACTGTTTGTAACTACTACCGTCATAGGCAACTACCGTCCTGTCTCTCTTCTCTCCTTCCTTTCTAAAACACTTGAACGTGCTGTATCCAACCAACTTACTGCTTATCTCTTACAGAATGACCTCCTAGACCCTAATCAGTCAGGCTTCAGGACTGGTCACTCCACAGAGACAGCCCTCATTGCGGTCACAGAGGCACTTCACTTAGCACAAGCGAAAGGCCTCTCCTCTGTCCTGATTCTCCTAGATCTATCTGCAGCCTTCGACACAGTCAACCACCAGATCCTCCTCGCGGCCCTCGCAGGAATGGGAGTGGCTGGCTCTGCGCTGACATGGCTGTCATCATACCTCAATGACCGCTCCTACCAAGTGTCATGGAGAGGGACCCTGTCGGCCACCCGCCCCCTGCGGACGGGTGTCCCCCAGGGCTCGGTTTTAGGACCCCTTCTCTTCTCCCTCTACACTAAATCACTGGGTAACATTATCACGTCTCATGGCTTCTCCTACCATTGTTATGCCGACGATACTCAACTCTTCCTCTCCTTCCCTCCCTCAGATATCCACGTCTCTGAGCGGATCTCTGCCTGTCCACCTCAAACTGAACCTAAGCAAAACAGAATTGCTCCACCTGCCGGCCAAATCCTCCCCCCTGACCGACCTCTCCATCACAGTCGAGAATGCAGCTGTGACCGCGTCCCCGACCGCCAAGAACCTTGGTGTTGTCCTCGACGACCAGTTGAACTTCTCTCCTCACATCGCAGCGACAACCAGAACCTGCAGATTCCTCCTGAGCAACGTCAGAAGGATCCGCCCCTTCCTGACAAAAGAAGCCACCCAACTCCTCGTCCAATCAACAGTCATCTCCCGCCTCGACTACTGCAACGCACTGCTCGCTGGCCTCCCGGCCACTGCCACCAAGCCTCTTCAACTCATTCAGAATGCAGCGGCCCGCCTGATCTCAAACCTACCGAAGTCGGCCCATGTCACCCCACTTCTTAGGGACCTGCACTGGCTCCCCATTGCTGCACGTATCCGCTTCAAGGCCCTCGACCTGGCATACCGTGCGGCAAAGGGAACCGCTCCTGCCTACCTCCGGTCAATGGTCCCTAACTACACACCCTCAAGACCCCTACGCTCTGCATCTTCTGGCCGCCTCAGACCTACTCCTATCCAAGCCCCGGGAGGGTCATCAAAGAGATGCCGCCTATTCTCAGTCCTTGCCCCACAATGGTGGAATGAACTACCCACCCCAGTTAGGACAGCCGAAACCCGTCCAATCTTCCGCCGTCGACTTAAGACTCACTTCTTCAACCATTATCTGAAATAATAATATAAAAAAAATCAAATAAAAAAATAACTCTAACCCTAACTAACCTTACTGTCATGCACTTGTCCTAATAAACTAACATACACTGTAACACGCAACACTTTGATGAACATTGTTACTCAGCTAATAGAGTTATACCCTTCCTGATGATTTGTCGTACAGTCTCTTTGGATAAAAGCGTCAGCTAAATGACTAAATGTAAATGTAATGTAAGGTTCATATTTGACTAGACACTTCACCCCCCTTCATGGGAACAAGAGCAGGAGTGAGAGAGGGAGGTGGAGAGGAGGAACAGAGTGATAGGGAGGTGGAGAGGAGGAACAGAGTGATAGGGAGGTGGAGAGGGAGAGGAGGAAGAGAGTGATAGGGAGGTGGAGAGAGAGAGGAGGAACAGAGTGATAGGGAGGTGGAGAGGGAAAGGGAACATAGTGATAGGGAGGTGGAGAGGGAGAGGAGGAACAGAGTGATATGGAGGTGGAGATGGAGAGGAGGAACAGAGTGATAGGAAGGTGGAGAGGGAGAGGAGGAACAGAGTGATAGGGAGGTGGAGAGGGAAAGGGAACAGAGTGATAGGGAGGTGGAGAGGGAGAGGAACAGAGTGATAGGGAGGTGGAGAGGGAGAGGAGGAACAGAGTGATAGGGAGGTGGAGAGGGAGAGGAGGAACAGAGCGATAGGGAGGTGGAGAGGGAGAGGAAGAACAGAGTGATAGGGAGGTGGAGAGGAGGAACAGAGTGATAGGGAGGTGGAGAGGGAGAGGAAGAACAGAGTGATAGGGAGGTGGAGAGGGAGAGGAGGAACAGAGTGATAGGGAGGTGGAGAGGGAGAGGAGGAACAGAGAGGTGGAGAGGGAGAGGAGGAACAGAGTGATAGGGAGGTGGAGAGGGAGAGGAGGAACAGAGTGATAGGGAGGTGGAGAGGGAGAGGAAGAACAGAGTGATAGGGAGGTGGAGAGGGAGAGGAGGAACAGAGTGATAGGGAGGTGGAGAGGGAGAGGAGGAAGAGTGATAGGGAGGTGGAGAGGGAGAGAAGGAAGAGAGCGATAGGGAGGTGGAGAGGGAGAGGAGGAAGAGAGTGATAGGGAGGTGGAGAGGGAGAGAAGGAAGAGAGCGATAGGGAGGTGGAGTTGTTTTGTTCCTTGATTTATTTCCATAATAGTTTTAAAACCCACAAAGCAGTTTACTCAATAAAGTGTCTTCATATATTAGCCTGTTATAGTCAGATTGCATAAATATTTACCCATTTTCTTCAATATGGGAAACAGCATGAGTGAATATAATCCTATTTTCGATTGAAAAAAGATGTATATCAAACAATGTTTGATATGGGTACTGGTTATGATGAGCTAATAAGTTAGTAATGAAGTACAAAACCAAACTGGATAATAATCCTTATTTTTTGGGGTGGTTGGTACAGAGTTACACACCGGGTCCATTCGGACCCAGAGTTTTTGTTAACACCAAAATAAGATAAATAAATAAGCAGCGCACAAGGGTTAAGCTGCGAGGCGTAGAGATTCTTACCCAACCCAGCTCCTCCCGGAGTGTTTAAGCTGCGAGGTGTAGAGATTCTTACCCAACCCAGCTCCTCCCGGAGTGTTTAAGCTGCGAGGCGTAGAGATTCTTACCCAACCCAGCTCCTCCCGGAGTGTTTAAGCTGCGAGGCGTAGAGATTCTTACCCAACCCAGCTCCTCCCGGAGTGTTTAAGCTGCGAGGCGTAGAGATTCTTACCCAACCCAGCTCCTCCCGGAGTGTCGTAGCTCAGTCTAACTTCCCCGGAAGGAAACTCACATTATAACATTCTCGCCATAGCAACGACAGGCCCGGCCGCGTGTATACTTTCCGCAACGGAGTTCGGTTTCCGGGTTCCTCTGATTGGCCGCGACCCCCACGTGACCCGCCCCCTTATCGCTGCCGCTTGCCGCTGTGTTGAAACGCAGTCATCTTATTGATTGATTGAAAAGTTTATTAACAGATTGCAGAATGGGTACAGTACATTTCATTGTATATCCGTATGCCGTGACAAATAAAACTCTTGACTTGTACAGTACATCTCAATACATACAATTGTTAAGGGGATGCAGACCAGAGAAAGACTTTCGTCTTGTTTACATCAGGGTCCCCCATTTTCAATTCATGATAACATATATTGTAACTGAGGGGTACAATTCCCTGACTGTATTGTTAGATATGATATTTAATACCACTACCTCATGTACTTTAACTTCTGGCCACCCAGTACAAGATATAAGTATGATGAACACTTTCCCACCTGATGAAACGAATCCACACAAATGTACCAAATCGAAGGTTTAATACAGCAAAGGGTGTATACAACGATCACTTAATTACATTTATGATTTGAAATATGGAATATGCACTTTTATGGCAAATGAGTATTCGTAGGTAAATCAACATTGAATGTCCAATCTCTGGTTACGCAGGGAGTAAGTATACAACCTGGAATATTTAGGAAACGATAGCGATGGTACTTAGATGATTATAGCTGGATACACTAAGGGGGGGGGGGGGGGGGGGGTCCCGCTGGTTGTAAGACAGTAGGAGGGGGGGGTTAGAGAAGCCGCTGGCGGTATCCCATCTGGCCGACGGTGTCTTGGGAGAATCCAAAGTCTTGGACACGGTGCCCACAGAACCTCGGGCCGCAGACGAATACAGCTGGACCCTCTGTGGACGGTATCTGCCGGTCCACAACGGAGAGACGTGAGGCGACCTCACGTGTAGAGCGCCGTCTCACCTGGAGTCCTCTCCGGGGGGTAATTCCAACACTCCGCAGTGTTGGCCTTTATCCATGGAATAATCAAAGCACACAAAGCATAATCCAAGCCGTGGAAGGCTCGCCGTCGTCCGGGTAGAGTAATCCAATATACAGGTCCAGTCGCTCTTGGCCCGGAGCTCCTCGGATGCAATCACCACTAGGGGTCTGACCAGCCTGGTTAAGCGTCCAGATAACGTCAGGAACGATGGGGGTACTGATAACTTTAGAACTCTAACCGAACGATGCACCATACATAAATAGACTATTATTAGCTTAATAGAATACGTCCAACTCGACGGTATAGTGCCAAACTATGACTATTCAACTATTAATCTACACGATATCTCAATGCCTATTCTGGGCCAAGTAGGCCTTACTACACCGCACGTGCGTCGTGGGGAGGCTTTGCGTCTGTCACTCTGTTGGAGGGTAAAGAACTGGACTAAAAGAAAGTTCTACTTTACTTGCGCCATATATATATGCGCTATGAACAAATAGTACCATTCGTATTTCGCCCGACATATTACTGCGCGGAACCGGGGGTTGCCACGATATGTTAGGCGGCACGATTGAACTTGGACCTAGGGGTATGGCAACCTGGCGCCAGGTTCTCGTCCAATGGTAGAATGAAACTATTATGGGCTGTTTAGTAGACTAAAGGGATATTCAATGCATATTGTACAAGGAATATACAGGGGATATCAAACGATATACAAATACAATTAAATATATATATATAAATAAATATATATATTCGGTTTAATCTGATCCTTCACAACATATATGACATACAGATAGATAATATGCTGCTTATGCAGTTATCAGCTGTATTTGGCATAGACGCATGACAAGAGAGCTCCGTCATTGAAGTGGGTGGTGTTACCAGCGGCGAGTGGCAGCAGATCTTTTTTGAATTTAATGAACCTGTACGTGCAATTTCCTGCAATATAGAGCCTTCAATCTTGACAAATAAAGCTGCTCTTTTCACTATAAAACTCAGTTTATATTGCAGTATGATAGCCAATTACTATAATTGTTGTGAAGGATCAGATTAAACCGAATATATATATTTATTTATGGATATATATTGAATAGTATTTGTATATCGTTTGATATCCCTTGTATATTCCTTGTACATATACACGGAATATCCCTTTAGTCTACTAGCCCATAATAGTTCATTCTCTTATTGGACAAGGACCTGGCGCCAGAGACAGGCCCCTTGGAGCCAAGTTCAATGGTACCGACGAAACATGTCCCTACTAGCCCCGGCTCTGCGCAGGAATACGGCTACCGAAAAGAGAGTGGCACTATTTGTTCACCGTGCATATAAATATGGCGCAAGTAAATGTAGAATTTCTCTTATCCCTTAGTCCTTTACCCTTCTACCCAACTAAGTAACAGAACGTGAAGCCTCACCCCACGATACCGCGTGCGGTGTAGTATGGCCTGTTTGGCCTTAGAATAGCATTGAGACCTCGTGCGAATTAATAGCTGAATTGCCAGAGTTTGGCACCGTATTTCTATTAAGTAATAATAGTCTATTATGTATGGTGCATCGTGCGGTTAGAGTTCTAAAGTGAGCAGCATCCCCGTCGCTTCCTCGTGTTATCTAGAGTCTTAACCAGTGTATGGTGACTATCCAAACATTCTGCAGTCACCGAGAGACTAACACGGGGAAATAATGGTACCTGCCAGACGCGCCGCTCGCCACATAACCACGGATCCAGGATACTGTGTTTGGTTAGTTTATTGTAGTTAAAAACAGTTCATATAGTATCAAAAAATAGAATGAGTCACGGTTTGATTCATCATAGTGTAGCGTACGTGCGGTCAGCAAAGTGTGACTTCCCCGTTCACTCCCTCAACATTACTGTCCCAGAAACACGCCGGTGAACAGCTGATTTTACTACTACGACACCACGTGACCCATTTGTGAATGACGTGACCCTAACAACCCGAGTTGTGTATACCTGTCACCAACATACCGGCCCCTAATTATTACATAATCTCATTTCACAGTAATAATTACCAATACTACAACTAATATAAAACACCACTTTTTTTTTTTTTTTGCGTTTTTTTTTGTGCGCAAGGAGTTCATAGTTCATAAGGTCTTGATACTCTTCTTAAATCGAACCCCCCCCCAGAATCAAGTAAATCCAAAGTCGTGAGAAAGAAGCGAAACCTTCATGACTCTGTCGACTCCTGAAGAAGGCAAATCTTCGTCACAGGTCTGCAGAGAAGGCTGGTCCGGGTCTTAATCCGGACCTGTCGCACAAGTCCGTTCTTGTCTGGCATTGTCTCTGTAATCCTCCCTATGATCCAGGAATTCCGTGGTGCGGAATCGTCCATTATGAGCACTGTCATCGGGGAGGAAGTTTCGCTTGATCTTTGTCCACTTCTGTCGTTCCTGTAATTGTGGCAGATACTCTCTAATCCACCTTTTCCAGAACAGATCAGAAATGTACTGCACCTGCTTCCATCTTCGGCGTGCATAGCTGTCCTCTTTGTGAAACAGACCAGGTGGTAAGCTGGGCTTGACTTTAAGAAGCAGGAGATGATTGGGTGTTAAGGCTTCCAAATCATTTGGATCTGTGGATTCCTTAGTGAGAGGTCTACTGTTGAGAATTGACTCCACTTCGCAGAGTACTGTATGGAGTCCTTCCTCATCCAGACTCTGTGTTCTCAAAGTGGAGTTCAGAATTTTCCTGGTGGAACGAATCAACCTCTCCCATGCTCCCCCGTGATGTGATCCGGTAGGAGGGTTAAATGTCCACTTGATTCCTTTCACAGAGAGCATATCATTGATCTGCTCCAGGTTCCATCCTTCAATAGCTCGTTTCAGCTCACGCTCTGCACCGATGAAATTTGTTCCATTGTCGGAGCGCAGCTCCTTGATCTGTCCTCTTCTCGCGATGAAGCGCCGCAGGGCGTTGATGAACGAATCTGTGTCCAACGATGAGGCAACTTCAATGTGCACAGCCCTTATTGCCAGACATGTGAAGATCACTCCATATCTTTTCACAAGACTCCTACCACGCTTGATTTCAAATGGACCAAAATAGTCAACTCCGACGTAAGTGAACGGAGGTTCTTCTGTTGAAACTCTGTCACTGGGCAGGTCTGCCATTAGTTGTTGACCTGCAACTCCGTGTAGCCGACGACAGGTGACACATCTGGAAATGATCTTCCTTATGGCAACACCTGCAGCAGGAATCCAATAGCGCTGGCGCAGCTTTGACAACATATGGTTCCTACCGCCATGGCCAACCTCCTGATGTATCTGGCGTAGGATGAGGTCTGAGATGTGGAGATCTTTAGCTATTATGGCTGGATGTTTAGACTCTTCGGGCATAGCAGCCTTACTAAGTCGGCCTCCGACCCTCAGCACACCATCTTCCAGTATGGGACTGAGCCTGTAAATATGACTGTTCCCCTTCACAAACTCTCCCCTTTGGAGGCAAGAGAACTCTTCAGAGAACCTTCTTCTTTGACTGAACTTAATTATCTCCAGTTCGGCTTCTTTGATTTCTTTCAATGAGAGCCGAGTCTCCTTGTCGAGAACGTCTTTCTGTTCAGTTGCATTTGATGCTGGCTGAGTAGCACCTCCGGTGACTTCTCTCCTCTTCCTGTTTTTCCGAAGTATGGCTCTGAGCCTCAGGATCCATGCCATCACTCTTGTGAGACGTCTCCAAGATGAGCTGTTGTTGATCAAACGTGTGACGGCATCATCATCCTCCTTTTGTTCCATGGAGACAATGGCGGCTGACACCTTAACTTCTGGATCTCCGGGTGGAAGTTCTCCCAAGTTGTCTGGGTTAACAGGCCAAGTCTCTTCTGGTTGCATGAGAAATGGAGGTCCAGATATCCATATCTCGTCCTTGAGGAACAGTTCCGCTTTCATGCCTCTGGAGGCAAGATCTGCAGGGTTGTGCGCTGTATTCACATACCTCCATTGGGATGCGTCGGACATCTTGAGGATCTGCGTGACTCTGTTCGCTACAAAGATGCGAAACCTTGATGATTCATTCTTGATGTATTTCAGCACAGAAGTACTGTCTGACCAGAAAACACTGTCTTGCAGCTGCAGTCTTAGCTCCTTCCTCCATAGCTTGTCCATGCGAGCTGCCACAACAGCCGCAGTCAACTCCATACGTGGGATTGTCACAGGCTTTAAAGGTGTCACCCTGGATTTTCCTATTACGAAGGCAATGTGAGTCTGAGATTGGTCATTGCGCAACAGCAGGTAGGTGGCAGTACCGTATCCTTCCTCACTTGCGTCGGCAAAGTGGTGCAACTGGGCGCTGGTTGCTTTTCCAAAGTTGGGCGGTTTTAAACATCGTCTGACACGGAAGCCCTCTAACAGATGTAACTCTTTGAGCCAGTCGACCCACTCCTGTGCCACAGATGTTGGTATGACATCATCCCACCCTAGCCCCTTCCGGCATAGGTCTTGAATAAGCCTCTTGGCTGTGAAAACCACAGGGGACAAAATCCCAAGAGGGTCATAGAAAGAGCTGACAGTAGAAAGGATTCCTCTACGTGTCAGTGGTTTGTCCTGAAAGGTTATACTGTACTCAAAGGTGTCAGACTGGACACACCAACGCACTCCCAATGCCCTCTCGACTGGTAGGATGTCTTGGTCCAAATCCAGGTTTTTAACCTCTTTTGCCCTTTCCTCCTCTGGTATTGCCGCCAGCACACGGCGGCTGTTACTCAGCCATTTTGTTAAATGGAAGCCTCCTTTGGCACAGAGGGTTATCAAGTCCTGATAAAGGGATATGGCTTCATCCTCCGAGGCTATGGAAGCAAGACAGTCGTCAACGTAGAAATTGTGCACGATGGTCTCAAACACTTGCTCACTGAAGAGCTGTTTGTTATCTTCGGCACATTTCCGGAGAGCAAAATTTGCGCAGCTTGGTGATGATGTTGCGCCAAACAGATGGACCACCATCCGGTATTCAACCATAGGTTGACTGAAGTCCCCGTTGGGCCACCAGAGAAATCTGAGCAAGTCCGTATCTGCCTCTGGCACTCGAACTTGATGGAACATGGCCTCAATGTCAGACATCAGAACAATGGGCTCCATCCTAAACCTGGTCAAGACTCCAACCAACCCGCTTGTCAGGTCAGGTCCTTGCAAGAGATGTGCATTGAGCGATGCACCCTGGAATGATGCTGTACAATCAAAGACGACGCGGATCCTTCCTTTCTGGGGATGGTATACCCCGTGATGAGGGATATACCAAACCTTGCCGTCACTTCGGTCCAATCCTGTAGCTGGCACTTTCTCTGCGTATCCACTGGATATCAGGTTGTCCATAAATGCAGTGTAGTCCTTATGGAATGACACGTCCCTGTTAAACCTCCTCTTCAGGTTGAGGGTGCGCTGTTCTGCCACTTTACGATTATTGGGCATGATGATAGTTCTGTCCTGCAGTGGCAATCCAATGACATAATGGCCATCAACCAGTTTCACAGTCTCATTAGCCATTTCCAGAAACTTACAATCTTCTCTTGACAGCCCTTGCAGTTCATCCTGGCTGTTTTCAGGGAAGTCTGTCTTGAATTGTTGGTTCCAGAGCTCGTCAAGAGTGACAGCAGAGACTCTGTTAACGCTGACTGCAGACTGAGTCTCAGAATTGTCACTGCCATCTCCTCCAAGTGGTCCATTTACAGTCCATCCGAGCATCGTCTTGACCGCATATGGCCCTCCATCCACGCTTCCGATGACTTCCAGTGGTTCTAAGGCTCTGGGAACGTTCAGACCGATCAACATCTCCACGTCTGCATCAATCTGTGGCAGATAGACATGCTTCAGATGAGGCCATTTTTCCAGGTCTTGCCATCGTGGGATGTTACTTCGATTGACAGGCATTTGATGCTGTGCAAAGATCTTGGGCATTGCACAGTACTGGTCACTGTCCAATCCAGCGACTTCCAAGTCAGATGCAATGCAACTGTCAACCACCTTTTCTTGGCCCATGGTACGTAGAAGGATCCTTGTTTTCCTCCCAGAGAGTCCCAGTTTATCCATCAGACCCATTGTGCAGAAGGACGCTGAGCTCCCTGGGTCTAGAAAGGCATAGGTTTCCACTGACCTTTGACCTTTGCTTGATTTAACCTTAACCGGTACAATGGCGAGTTTGCAATCTTGATCACCGGCCCCAGTGAGACCACCGGTATGGATTTCGACTAGAGCTCTGTCCACTGCCCTGTCCGAGTTGATTCTGCCTTTCTCTGCATCTCCATTTTCTTTAGAGTGGATATGAAGCAAGCTGGGGTGTCGTGAGCCACATGTCTTGCAAGACAGACGTTCCCTGCACTCTCTGCTGATGTGCCCAGTGCACAAGCATCCAAAGCAAACTCCATTCCTCTTCAGGAACTCCATCTTCTCGCTGTGAGCTCTCCTCTCCAATAGAGTGCATGACTCCAGTGTGTGTCCACCCTCTTTGCAGAAAAGGCAAGTCTTCTCATATCCAACCTTAACTTTGTTTTCCCAATGAGCATCCCTTTCAATCTGGGAATACGTTGTGGCAAAACTACTCCCTCTAGCCTGAAGACGAGGCACAGGTCTAGCTCTGCCACTTTCCTTGAAAGCCCCCACCACTGGAGCATCTTGTATATCTCCAAATACAGGGTCTGTAGCGATTCTCACCTCACGCTCCATAAAAATCACAATATCTGTGAACGTAGCACGTTTGCGATGTCCTTCCTGGATGTTACATGCTTCTGTTCGCCATTTGTCCCTCAGCTTGTAGGGCAACTTCTTGATGACAGCAAGCATGTTTGCAGATGTGTTTAGGTCACATAGATTATGTACGTCTTTCATGGCATTGCAGCATCCGCGCAAGAATAGGCTGTATGTTTGTAAGGCTTTCCCATCCTCCGACTTAATAGCTGGCCATGCAAAGATTTTGTCCATGTAAGCGGATGCTATGACATGCTCGTTCCCAAAGTGTTCCTGGAGTAAAGCCTTCGCCGTAGCATATCCAGTGCCATCAGTCATATGTTGACAACTTTTGACTAGTTGTTTAGGCTGCCCCCTGGTGTATTGATCCAAATAGTGCAGGCAATCAACAGCATTGTCAGTCCTCCTTTCTATAGTCTGTTCAAAGGACTGTATAAAGCCATGGTACTGCAGAGGGTCACCTTCAAATGGTTGGATGTCTCTTTTAGGCAGTGAAGCAATGCATTGCTGATGCACCAACATGGAAGTGAGGTCGTTTTGTTTTTGCATAATAGACATTATGTTGTTCTGCTCACTGCTGTTGTTCCTGGAAACAGGTTGTATGTCTCTATGCACAGACAATGGAGGCCATGTAGTCTTTGTGACCGTGCTCTGTCTCGGTGTGAGCGCTGGGTACTCTGTAGCGTTTGAGATCACAGTCTGGGTCTGTGTGAGTGCTGAGGGCTTCTGGAGGTATTTGGCTCCGTCAGATTGCCTTTGCTTTGGTCGTGTGCCTCCAACACATGCAGGTTGTCCTCTTCCATCCTTATGTGATACAAATGTCTCTGCATTAATGTTGAGGCCCTTTTTAAAGTAGGATTCCATTCCATCCGATTTACGAGAAGCAGCACTCCACACACCTGACCCAGAGGTTCTCAGAATATTTAGCCTTGCTGCCGATGCAGCTATGTCCACTTTCAACTGAAGTTGTTCCTTTTGTTTCTTTATGTGAGCTTCCTCGTCCTGTAGAGCATGCCTTGCTATGTCTGCTTGTTTCTTTATTTGAGCTTCCTGGTCCTCAAGAGCATGCTTTTGTTCAAGCAACTCTTGCCGAGCCATTAAGGCGGCCATGTCGGCCTCGGCTCTGAGGCGTGTGGATGCATTAGAGGAAACCTTTGATCTAGAAGATCTTGAACCATAATTCTTGCTACTATGGTTGGATATGCTGTCCCCTGGTTGAACATCCTCTTGAGCATAACGAGTACTGTGCAACTGAGGCCCCGTCACTTCCACATTTCCCACACCCCCATGCTCTCCATTTTCCTCCTCTGCAACCTCATGCTGCTGTATTTCAGTAGGCCTGTTATGAGCCTCTAACTGAGGTGTGTTTCCTTTGGTTACTGAAAACCAGGCATTAACATCGCTAATGAACCCATCTTTATGTTTATTGACCTTTGAGAACCAGTCATTTTGCCGTTCCTGTTCATCGAGTGGAATAAGAGGCACCAAACAGCCATGTAGTTCATCAGCACTGTCAGACACCTGCATCAAAATGTCAAGTTGTGCTTCAACCAGTGCAACATTTTGCTCATTTTCCATGAGCTCTCTGACAGAGGTTATCAGACGTTTTATTTCCTCCACTTTCCCTTTGCATTTCTTGTGGAGTGATTCAACTTTGTTTGCAAGAGCTTTTGCAGTGAGAGTTATTTTTCTCTTTTCTTTGTCCTGTTTCCCAACATTTGAATCACTCATTTTGAAAGCACAAGAAAGTTATCACAAGCCATGAGAATCCAATTCCAACGTTCAACGCATTTGCAAAACCCGCCACATATATCAGCCACGGCAAGAGAGCAGTGCAGCGCACGTCAATTGTTTGTTGTCACACTCACACACACATGATAGAAGTTTTGCCCGGCGGGCTGTGCACACACATCCACAGCGTGTTTCAGCATAATAACAGTTAGTTAGGTAGAACCAGCTCAAAACTGTTCCAAACGAACCAACATGGGTCCACACTGCGCAACGGGTCGGGTTACGTTACCGCAAATCCGTTGACGTATGCTGGATCGGTCCGGGACGTCCTTTGTGCGTGCGTGCGATCATCCCATTGTTTACATGCGCGCGTTGCTCCTTTGCTCCGTCCAATAATGTCTGACTTATCGGGACCTTTCGTGGATCCAATCCTTCGTTCAGTGTCGCGTTTGCTGACAAATGTATGGTGACTATCCAAACATTCTGCAGTCACCGAGAGACTAACACGGGGAAATAATGGTACCTGCCAGACGCGCCGCTCGCCACATAACCACGGATCCAGGATACTGTGTTTGGTTAGTTTATTGTAGTTAAAAACAGTTCATATAGTATCAAAAAATAGAATGAGTCACGGTTTGATTCATCATAGTGTAGCGTACGTGCGGTCAGCAAAGTGTGACTTCCCCGTTCACTCCCTCAACATTACTGTCCCAGAAACACGCCGGTGAACAGCTGATTTTACTACTACGACACCACGTGACCCATTTGTGAATGACGTGACCCTAACAACCCGAGTTGTGTATACCTGTCACCAACAACGGAACTCCAGGACTCCCCGCAGGGGAACGCATCCCCGACCGGTACTGCCAGGAGCGGCTCACCTCAACAAGCGTCTTCCCCCAGCGAAGCGGAGAGGATGCTGTCACAGGCGTTCCTCGCCACCCTGACAGCCTCTACCGAACGCGATCGACTTCAGGGTGAACGCGATCGACTTCAGGGTGAACGCGATCGACTCCAAACTAGGGCTGGGCGATATGACGATATTATATAAATATCGGGTACAGTTCATTAACGATACACTTTTTTAACGTATCGTGGATATCGTGATGTTTTGCCCAAGAGGATTGTGTCGCGTCAATCTGGTCCACCCCGTTCAAACTTTTGAACAACGCCGCTCCCACACACACACTACTGCATCAAAGTTAGTTAGTACTTATGATTAACAAAGGCATTCGTTTTGTGGCATCAACATTATATAGTTACACGTTATATAGTTACACATCAGCGTATTTACCCAAACATAGCAACGTCCGATGACGACATAGATAGCAAGCGTTACTGTTCATATCTCAGTCCGTGCCGAGTTGTGCCTGCCCATTCTGCGGTCTGTTAATAAAGTTTTCAATCAGACAGATGTATGGAAAGGCTTTTATTATAACATTTGTTGCAGTAAAATCATTATGCCTCGTTGTCATGCTGCGGTGCGCTAGTAATCACTCGTCGGCTGCGGTGAGCTGTTGTTGTTGTCGTTGAGCTGAGCTCTCGTTAAAATCAAGGAGGGCATTCAGGAAGTAAAAAAAGAATAGCGCTGCTTGCCGATTGGTGCTAAGAACAGCAGGGCGGGTACAAGCGAATGATTGAATGAATGAAAACGTTATTAACGATTGCAGAATGGGTACAATACAGTACAGCTCAATACAACAACAGTGGACTGACTGGAGGATGAAGACCAGAAAAAGACTTTCGGCTTTTTTACATAAGGGTCCTCCATTTTCAATTCATCAAAACATTTAGAGACATACAAATATACAGTAGTTTCATAAAAATGCTAAAATCCTATTGATTGATTTAAAACTTTATTAACATATTGCAGAATGGGTACAGTACAGCTCAATACATACAATTGTTAAGGGGATGCAGACCAGCGAAAGACTTTCGTCTTGTTTACATCAGGGTCCCCCATTTTCAATTCATCATATTTCATATCTAAATCATATAATATCTCATTGCTAAATATATGCAATATATAATCTAATAATCCAATAATCTAAATCTAATATATAATATAAAAATGCTAAATGCATGGGTATTTTATTTTGTCTTTAATGTTAGCTTGCAAACTCAAATACTGTCTTGGTAAGCCTCATAATGAATTGTTTGGGGAAAAAAAGAAAAACATCGTGATGCGTATCGTGTATCGCCGAAAGGTCAGAAAATATCGTGATATCATATTTAGGCCATATCGCCCAGCCCTACTCCAAACACAGCAACGGAGCGAAGAAGAGCACATACGTCTGGAGCTGAGACGCCTTCAGACGGAAGAGAATATGGCAAGAGACCGGTCCGACACCCAGCGCGCCGCTGACGGTGCCCAAAGAGAAGCAGAGCGCGACATCGCTCTCATCCAGCGCGAAGCCGAGCGCGACAGACTACAAGCCGAGCGCGACAGACTACAAGCGCAGCTAATGGAGCAGCTGATCACCAGGGCAACACCCCCTCCCTCCACAAGGGGTTCCTGGGCCTCGTCAAGACACGTGTCAAGGGCACCCTCCCCTAACCGACTAAGCGACCCTGAGCCCGACCGCCAGAGATAGCCCACACCCCCCTCCGAACTCCTTCCCCGACCGGTCCAAGTGAGACCCAGCTACAAGGAAGGAACAGCGGACACCGCGGAGAGGCTAAATAGACGACTACAGGATCTAGAAGACCTGGCAGAGGAAGAAGAGGGAGAAGAGGAGAGTCAAGCCCGACAGCAGCACATTACTCCACAGGACCAGGAGGTCCAGTACAGCCCAGGCTATACCCCCGCGGCTCTGCGCTACAGACCCCTGACTCGATTCACGGGTGAGCATGACGCACGACCAGTCCCGAGGAATAGCACCTGGACCAGCGGGCCATGGTACCCTGCCAGTACCAGCCCACCGAGAGGCGTAAGAAGAGACTCGCCCAGGAGGCCTCTCTTCCAACGCTCACCGATGTGCCAGCCATCCACGGCGTCATACATTGGCACACCGACGTTTCCAGACTTCACCCATGAGAACCGAGCACAGTACACGGCGCTACGGATGTGCTTAGAGACAATGATGGTGGATGTAGCTGATGAACGCCACAAGTATGCGATCCTATTGAAGCACCTGAAAGTGCCCAGAGCGCACAACATAGCGCTGGCCTATGCCACCTCTACTACCCCATACACCGCGGCTCTAGCAGCACTAGACCAAAGATATGGACGTATATGGGATTACGTAATACAAGAGATAAGGCATATTGACCGCCTACCCCCAGCAACAGACAATCGCTCACTAGACGACCTGTCTATCAAAGTACAATCCCTGTTAGGGATGCTGGGGGCGCAACGAGAAAAGGGTATGCACGAACTATACGCAAACTCGAACGTCGAGAGGATTTTAGAGAAGCTGCCGCCCGCCCGACAGGAGCGCTTCAGGCGGCAAAGAGACCACCGTGACCCTAACGGTCCCGAGCCATCCCTCCTAGACCTAGCCGACTTCCTGGCGAGAGAAGTCAGCAGCCTACGGCTGGATACGTTCGTGCGGAGCACACCAGGCTCCAGAGAGGGACCTAGGAGAGTAAACGATGGCCGAAGATCGGTGACTGTCATGCACCAATCAGAATCAGTACCGAGCAGCAAGAACCACAGTACCCCCTCGATGAAAGAGAAGTGGAAGATGGTGTGCCCGTACTGCGAGAAGGAACACTGGTTGTCACAATGTGACCAGTTCAAGAAGATGACCGCTGAAGAAGTGAGTCACTGGATAAAGTCCAACAGGCACTGTTACCGATGTGCGCGCAGTCACATGGCAGCCGAGTGCCGCCTAAAGAAGAGGTGTAGTCGGTGTGACGGAGCCCATCTACACGACAGTAACAAAAGAAAGCCTGCACCATCCAGCAACACAAAGGCAAGTGTTATGTACATTGACCCCGCTAGCAGCAGCGGCGCCCAGGTGCTCTTAAAGGTGGTCCGTGTAACACTGAGTTACCAAGATAAGGTCATGGACACATGACGGGTCAGAGAAGACCCTTCTCCTCGCGTCCGCTGCGGCCCAGCTGGGGCTGCGGGGGAGCGAGAACCAGATGACGATTCGGACAATAAGAAGAGATCTAAAGACGATAAAGGGCGAGAATGTCTCCTTCACTATCGCAGCAAGCGGGCAGCCAGAGAGACGGTACAGGATTACTAATGCTTTCACCAGCCAAGAAATAGGACTATCGCAGTACACCTACCCCATCGCCAAGCTGATGGATAAATATGTGCACCTGCGTCAACTCCCTATCCCGCTCATAGACGGCGCCACCCCGACCCTGCTGATAGGCTCCGACCATGCAGACCTCATAGTCCCGATAGACCGGGTCCATACAGGACCCAGAGGTTGTCATGCAGCAGTCGAGACCCGCCTAGGATGGACATTACAAGGCCCCCTCGCCAAGTCTCTTAACCGAACAGCAGCCACTAGCTGCCTCCACCCCAGAGCCACAGAAGGAGACACCACACTCCTGCAGCATGTCGAGAGGCTATGGACACTAGAGACAATGCCCTTTAAGAACGAAAAGAAAGACATTCGTTCTAAGGAAGATATCTACGCTATAGCCCTCCTCGAGCACGGCACAAAGAGAGTCAACGTCAACGGAGTGATGAGATACGCAACTCCACTCCTGAGGCGAGAGGGAATGCCCACCTTTCACGCCACAAAAGAGGCGACGGAGCGGTATCTATTGAACACAGAGCGGCGCCTAGCCAAAGACCCCGCTCAAGAAGCTGTGTACCGCGCTGAGATTAACAAACTAATCACAGCGGGACACATAAAGAAAATTGACATTAAAGAGGCCGATCAGACGACCGAATCATGGTACGTGCCGCACCACAAGGTCCACCACAACGGCAAGGATCGCATTGTGTTTAACTGCAGCTACCAGATCGGATCACAAAATCTGAATAAAG
This sequence comes from Notolepis coatsorum, assembly GCF_963971535.1. Lineage (NCBI taxonomy): Eukaryota > Metazoa > Chordata > Actinopteri > Aulopiformes > Paralepididae > Notolepis > Notolepis coatsorum. Next base: position 188,167,486 of record NC_140170.1, read on the forward strand.
AACTCTTGGCCGGCCCAACACTCGGCCCCTCCCTACTAGGCGTGCTACTACGCTTCCGCCAGGACAAGGTGGCTATCAGCGGCGACATCAAAGGGATGTTCCTGCAGGTGAGACTAGTGGAGGAGGACAAGCCCCTGCTGCGGTTCCTATGGAGAGAGAGGATCGGAGATGAGCACCCAGCCATCTATCAATGGGAAGTCCTCCCTTTCGGAACCACATGCAGCCCATGCTGTGCTACGTTTGCACTGCAAAAGCACGTCGCAGAGGACCCAGCAGCAGATGAAGAGGTCCAACAAAGTGTGACAAATAGTTTCTACGTGGACAACTGTTTACAAAGCGTCTCGACGCCAGAAGAAGCCGAGGCTCTCCTACTCAAGCTCCGCGCCTCCCTGATCAAAGGCGGCTTTGATCTCAGGCAGTGGGCCAGCAGCGACCCGCAAGTACTGCGCAGCCTCTCCCCCGATGATAAGGCAGCGAGCAGCGACACCTGGATGGCGACCATCCCAGGAGAAGCCCAAGAAATGACACTAGGACTAGTCTGGCGCTTCAAAACAGACTCGCTCCACTATAGACACAAACCCCTGACCAAGGAGCAGGGAAGGTCGACGGCAATACCGACCACCAGACGGAGTGTATACAGAACACTCGCCAGACAATATGACCCGTTGGGATGTATTCTACCTTACACCACCAGGGCAAAGATGATTGTAAGAGCGCTATGGGACAAGGACCAGGGCTGGGACGATCCCATACCCGAACACCTTGCCTCCACATGGAGAGAGTGGGAGACGGAACTCCGTTCACTCCCAGGTGTTAATATACGCCGCAGCTACTTCCCACCCACAGTGAGGCCAGAGACATGCAAGATCGACCTGCACGTCTTCAGCGACGCCTCCGAAGTAGCCTATGGTTCAGTGGCCTACTTGCGTGCCCGAGAGGAGGGAGGAGAAATACATACTGCTTTCATCCTGGCTCGCTCAAGAATAGCCCCACGAAAGCAACAATCTATCCCGCGTCTAGAGCTCTGCGCAGCCCTAGCAGGAGCGCAGCTCGCCACGTTAATCCAACGTGAACTCACCATCCCGGTGCAAAGAACAATCTTGTGGTCAGACTCCACGACCGTACTCACATGGATCCGGTCTGATTCGTGCAGATACAAGGTCTTCGTGGGAGTCAGAGTCACCGAGATTCAAGAGTTAACAGAAGTAACCAGCTGGAGGTATGTGGACACCAAACACAACCCAGCTGACGTCATCACCCGGGGAATGTCCCTGGATGACCTCACCCGTCACAACCTCTACAGTGACGGGCCAGAGTTCCTCAAGCTCCCGGAAGAAGAGTGGCCTACACCCACCCCACGGGAGGCGAGTAAAGAGGAGGCAGAGAACAAGAAACCTATGTTCTGTGGGTTGACACACACACTCGTCCCCACAGACCCGGTTCTAGACGATTGCCTCACCCTAGAGAGTGCGCAGCTAAAGACATTTCTGTGGCACCACCCAGAGGCTCAGCCCACAACTGACATTTCAGCAGCTGACTACGAAGAAGCAGAACTTCTTCTACTACAACGAGCCCAGAGAGACTCGTTCCCCGATGAGCTAGCCTGTCTACAGGGAGCAAAGCCCGTCCCATCAGACAGCAGACTGCTCCACCTAGCCCCCGAGAGCGACGCCCATAATCTCATCAGAGTGGGTGGTCGTCTGCGGAGAGCCCCAGACTTACCGGATGACGTCAAGTACCCGATAGTCTTGAACAGCCGACACAAGGTCACAGAGCTGATCATAAAGAAATACGACGAGGATGTGCACCACGCAGGGGCAGAGAGAGTCTTCGCGGAGATCAGACGTCGTTATTGGATACTGCAAGGGAGAGAAGCAGTGCGGCGCTTCCAGCGAACCTGTCTAGACTGTCGTAAGTGGCGAGCCCAGCCCAGTATACCCCGGATGGCTGACCTACCTCCCTGTCGCCTCCGACTCGGCGACAAGCCCTTTCACTCCACCGGTATGGACTGTTTCGGCCCGCTGTATATAAAGAGAGGAAGAGGAACCGAGAAGCGGTGGGGTATTGTATTCAAATGCATGACCACCAGAGCGATACATATTGAACTCCTCCCAACCATGAGCACAGACTCATTCCTTATGGCCTTCCGAAGATTCACATCACGGAAAGGAAAACCGTCTACATTGTTGTCTGATCACGGGACAAACTTCAAAGGCGGAGAAAGAGAGCTGAGAGAGAGCTTCCAAGCTATGGGCCCAGAACTTAAGACCCACCTCGCTCCATCCCAGATTGACTTCCAGTTTAATCCCCCGAACGCACCTCACTTCGGTGGAACCTGGGAACGAGAAGTACGTTCCATAAAGACAGCCCTGTACGCCGTGCTTGGGGCCCAGACTGTGGCGGAAGAAGTCCTAATGACAGTCCTCACGGAGATCGAGGGAATATTGAACTCAAAGCCCCTCGGTTACGTCTCAAGTGATGTAGCAGATGTCGACCCAGTCACCCCCAACACACTCTTGATGGGGCGGCTGGACCCCGCGCTACCCCAGACAATGTACAGGCCTGAAGAAGCGAACGGCCGAAGAATGTGGAGGTACAGTCAAGTACTGGCTGACAAGTTTTGGAACAGCTTCCTACTCCACTACCTACCGTCTCTACAGACCCGCCAGAAGTGGGTAAAAGAGAGAGACAATTTGACAGAAGGAACAGTCGTCATGATTATCGACCAGTCACTACCCCGAGCTATGTGGCCGGCTGGCCGCGTAAGCAAAGTGATCACCGGTGCCGATGGAAAGGTCCGAGCAGCTGAAGTGCTCGTCCAAGGACGGACTTACACCTGACCCGTGGCGAGGCTAATAGAACTGCCAAGGCTCCCCGATACTATCGATGACGACCATGACCCCATGACTTTGTGAGCTGACTGACCTTACAGCGGACATTTAGTGGACAGTGCGGTTAATCTGTCTCTGCTTAGCTAATTAGGTGGGACTAATTAGGGGGCGGCTGTTGTGAAGGATCAGATTAAACCGAATATATATATTTATTTATGGATATATATTGAATAGTATTTGTATATCGTTTGATATCCCTTGTATATTCCTTGTACATATACACGGAATATCCCTTTAGTCTACTAGCCCATAATAGTTCATTCTCTTATTGGACAAGGACCTGGCGCCAGAGACAGGCCCCTTGGAGCCAAGTTCAATGGTACCGACGAAACATGTCCCTACTAGCCCCGGCTCTGCGCAGGAATACGGCTACCGAAAAGAGAGTGGCACTATTTGTTGACCGTGCATATAAATATGGCGCAAGTAAATGTAGAATTTCTCTTATCCCTTAGTCCTTTACCCTTCTACCCAACTAAGTAACAGAACATGAAGCCTCACCCCACGATACCGCGTGCGGTGTAGTATGGCCTGTTTGGCCTTAGAATAGCATTGAGACCTCGTGCGAATTAATAGCTGAATTGCCAGAGTTTGGCACCGTATTTCTATTAAGTAATAATAGTCTATTATGTATGGTGCATCGTGCGGTTAGAGTTCTAAAGTGAGCAGCATCCCCGTCGCTTCCTCGTGTTATCTAGAGTCTTAACCAGGTTGGGCAGACCACACGTGGTGCTTTCATCCGAGGAGTTCTAGGCGAGGACCGAGTGGACCTGTACATTGGATTACCTACCCGACGACTGCTGAGCCCTATGCGGCATGGAATATATATTTGCTTTGGTACTTTGATTTGTGGAGCGGATAATCGCCAACACCGGTGAGTGTTGGATTTACCCCGAAAGGAGTCAAGGTGAGACGGCGCTCAGACCAGACTGAGGTCGCCTCGCTTCTTCTTCACTGTGGAGCTACAGCTACAGCTACAGCCTACAAGAGAGCCAAGGTGTATTCATCTGTGGATCAAGATTCTACTGCACTGTCTTCTGTACGTGAAGTCTCCCTAGACATCGTTGACCAGACGGAATACTGCCGACGGCTCTCCTACCCCCCCTACCGGCTTACGACCGGGAGGACCCCTACAGTATATCCAGCTATAATCATTAAGTGTGCCATCGTTATAATTCCCTAAGAGCCAGGTTGTATACTTGCTTCCTGCGTAACCAGAGATTGGACATTCAGTGTTGATTTGCCTACGAGTACTCATTTGCCTTACAAGAGCATTCAAATCATAAACGTAATAGTGAATGTTATATGTACCTTTTGCTATATATTAAATATTTGATTATTACCTTTGTGTGGACCCGGTTTCATTGTGGGAAAGTGTTCATCATATTTAGATATTGTGTACTGTATGGCCAGTAGTTAAAGTACACAAAGCGGTAGTGGTTTAATGATACCATACTTATCAATACAGTCAGGGAATTGTACCCCTCAGTTACAATAATAATAATATATTAATATATATATACTGTATATATACTGTATATTGATTTTTCGCTAATTTATTTTTATTAAATCAATCTCCTTTCAAATAGGCCAAGTTTTAATAAGAAAGAGAAAAAAGCTATATTTCCATTACCTGTAACTCTTGTCTCTTTCTCTCCTTCTCTGCCTCCTCCCTGAGTCTGCAATCCACAGTCATGACATCGATCTCCAAAAAAAAAGTTACAAAAAAAATAAAAAATTTGAGGCCCCTCGTCACTAGAGGACCACGGGCCGCGACCGTCGTTAATCCGGCCCTGCTCGTCTGCCATATAGATAGCGAACGTATTTTGCAAACGAAGTCATGTCAGAGGATTTACGGTATGACCAGATGGCATTTCGGGACGTGAAACACTTTTATTGTATTGCGTGGTAGAATTTCTACCACTCAATAGTAAAGACATGTCTAACATAATCTTTTGTTTTAACAACTTAATGGAAAATCCTGCCACCGATAAGAGACTCTGTCGCCTGTGACACACACACGCGTCACGCACTCAGCCTGTAGCAGCATGCGCGCTAACTGACTGCTGGGGGAGGGACCGTGGTATGCAGTGGATCAAACCATTCAAATGTGGAGGGCAGGGGGGGACAGAATCTTTGGAAACGTATAAACTCGCTATTAAGTGTCATTGCGTATTATTAATTTGATTGAAATTACGTAGTTATGGTTAGATTTATATATTGGGGGGGGGGTATATAATATTTTTCATGTGATCAAAAAGTGGTGGAGCAAGAGCATACCTTTGCTCCCCCAAGTTCAATAGTGGGAGAGCAGATGCTCCGAATGCTCTTATGGCCAGGCGTCTATGGCAGCAGTGATGTTGATGTTAACTTACCCCAAACAAACGCTGTGGCTATAGGCTGTTGATGATAACAGCACAGCCTCATCTGCTGGGGTTAGTCAGCTCCTAACACACACTCTCTCTGTTATCCTCCTCCTCTGAGATGACTATGAGTAGATGCTGTCATCCACCAATATTTTACATTATATACCCACCAATATTTTACATTATATACACATTGAAAAACATAGACATCCTTCAGTGGCCAGACGTCACGCATTGCGCGTGATTGTATAGCATTTCTGTCTCTTTTCATGCGTCACACAAATTGAGACCATGTCCCGCATGATTGGTTGTCATCCACGCTAACGCCCAGTGCCAGTGTGAATCCCTGGACTTGCGAGTTGTTTTGGTGAGTTACTTTTGTTAGTCAAAAGTCAAAGTCAGCTTTATTGTCACCTCTCGTAATGTGCAAGACATACAGAGAAATGCAATTGCATTTCCCCCTTCCCACGGTGAATATAAAGAACAAGATCTAATATAAACATAAAGTACACTATAAACATAAAGTAACATATGTATACAGGACTATATACAATGTACAGTAGCTAGAAAAAGTCAATGTATGAGTGAATGTAAATATAGAGGTAAACAAGGACTTAGTGCAAAACTTTTAGCAGCAGTGGTAGTAAGTATGCATAATAAATAATGGCAGTAAAATATAATAATACAATAATGGCAGTAAAGTGGCAGTGAGATTATGGATATGGCAGTAAACTAATATGATGTCAACTAAATAAATAAACAAAATAATGGTAGTAAAGTGGCAGTGTGTGTGTCAGTGGGGGGGGGGGGGTAGTCCAGAGTCTGTGGGGGTCTGAGTAAGAGAGGAGTCCAGATTATGTGGAGGCAGAGTAAGAGAGAGGGGCGAGAGCTGGGTGTGTGTGTCAGTGGGGGGGTGTTCTTAGTCCAGGTTCTGTGGTTGCAGAGTAAGAGAGGAGGGAAGAGCTGGGAGAGAGTTCAGCTTCCTGACAGTCTGCTGGTCCTGCAGCTCGGAGGCTCCTCATTCTCCTCCGGAGGGCAGCAGAGTGAAAAAGCGTTGTGCGGGTGGTCATTATGCATAGTCTGGGTGGTCATTATGTGTGCAATGCATGTGTGTGATAAGACTGGGGGCCCAGACCTAGCTATAATCATAAGTGATTGTAAGTCTGGGTGGTCATTTTGTTTATTTTGAGTACTTAACACCCATTAGAGACAAAAGGAAAATAAAAGAAAATGAATAAGGGCAAAACATATTAGGCTTGTGGTCATTTTAATGAGGACAGTGGCGGATGAGCCTTGAAGGAGGGGACAGGGACAGGCCACCAAAAAAAGGGGGGGGGGCTGCGCTGGGGGGTGTCCCACATTGTCCTCACAAACATACCCTTTGTCCCACATTTGGTTTATTGGGATCTGGTAACCCTAGTTTAAGCTGCGAGGCGTGTTGGAAAAGCTTTAACCATGAGTATAGTTTCACAGTCAGGGAAATGTTCGTCAGAACCTGTTAAAATGCACCTTACCTAAACCCTTACGATCACCTTCCAGAAAACCCCCTTCTCGGGGTAAAAGAGAGAATTTCCACACAATCTCTTTAAATCCAATGATGTATTTTTTATTATACAATGGCATGCAAACATCTTGATTCTGATTGGCTGAAACAGTCAAGTTAGCCGTTGTTATTTCGTATAACACACTCCACGTGACCCCAGATCCCTCCCACAACAGAATTACATTTTCTGAATGAGTCCGCCATAGATAGACAAATGGAAGTATGAATATATTTTGAACAAATCCTCCAAAAAAGATAGTCAACTGGTATATGTTAGTTCGTTACAGATATGTTGGATTATGTAATTGGTTTGTCAGGACCCATTGTGAAACAAAAGAAAAATCGCGGACTTAAATTATTTTAATTTTTTTTAAATGGCCGCCGTTTTTTTTTCTTCAGACTTGGATATACTATTGGATCTACTTTATCTGTGGATGGTTGTGAATAAATCTCCATTATGCTTAAATTACTGTGTTTTTATTGTGTAGCAATAAGGTTGGGTGAATTCGGCCATTGTATAAAAGCATTACATCACTTGAAGTCGTGTGTTATACTCATTAGATCACGCCTAGGGGGGTCAAACGACCCTCCGCTGCGCGTCGGGCCTAACAACCACCCCTAGGCATGATCTAATGAGTATAACACACTCCTGCGCGTGATGTAATGCTTAATTCAAGCTTAATAATTTGTGCACATGGGGAAATAAGCCACAGTTCAAATGTATAAGATAATAGAGAAAACAACTTAGTTCAAATTAAATAAGAAAATTGAGTAAACAAATTAAAACAAATTAAAATCATAAAACTGTGACTGAGTATATAACCATTCTGGGGGAGTTTAGTAGACTGATCAGATCGACCTTATCCAGCTCAGATGATGTATTCCACCAAAAAGCCCGATGCCCAGTACAGGGAGTCTGACCGTGGGCCAATGCCCTCGGTCGAGCAGGGAGAGCGATGGACCAGAGGAGAATTATAGCCTCGCACTCAGCTAGGGACTCCGAGGGTTTACCTGGGTCGAGAGTGTCTCCCCGTGCCCGCAATCCCGACTTGAAACAAGACAGGAAAGTAAGCTGTGAACACACTCAGTTCGACCCGCAGCTCTCAATCCTGACCAATGGAGCCTCGTATACTCACTCAGGTACTTGTCGGAGCTGCTAACGATCCCTTCAAAGTCTCCGTAGTGTGTGGTGCAATCCTCCGATCCTCATCTGGTTGGTTCAGGCAGAGGACAACTTACCCTGAGAGCCGATCCCAGCGCTCTGCCTAAAACTAGTAAAACAGCCTTTTATATAGGCCTTCCGATCCCCCTGGTCCTCCCTCCTTTATCTGCTCAACCAACAACTCTTTTTTAGTCCTGACCAGGCCATGTGAGCGGATCGGAGCGTGAGCGGCGCGGGGAGCGGAGCGGGCGGTTTTGACGTGAGCGAGGAGTGGGTTTTAAAATGGGTCGGCGCGACGTCCGGAGCGAGAGTTCTCCTCCGCTCCAATCCACTCCGGGACGCTCACAGTGGTTTAACACTGATGTAATAATATACATGTAGTACAATGCCAAAGCAACAGATGGCGATGTACAAACATGAAGGCCATTTTCAACCAATGAGAATTGAGAAGGGTGAACCTGTGATATCTTGTTCAGGCTTCACTCCTCCTCCTTCACTCACTCCTGTTAGAAAAGTATCGACGCCATTGTTGTTGTCGTTAGCTTACATGCTAACGTTAATGGCAGCGACCATAGCATTGTGGCTTGGCTATCATCGCTTAATAGAACTAGTGAATGGATAAACAACGTTATTTAACATTGCAGAATGGGTACAATTACAATGCTGCTCAATACAAACAATTGTTAAGGGGCCCAGGGGGTGTAGACTGTTGTAGTTTGAGCTAATTTACACCATGCTCCAAACAAAAATAAAAAAAAGCAGAGCGATCTGGCGCGGGGAGCGGGGAGCACTCGATTCAAGGTGAGCGGTGAGGGAGCGGAGAGCGACTTGGGGAATTCTATTGTATTCTAAAATGTGACTATATGGTTTTATATTAACTTAATAAATAAACAAAAACGAAAAATCTACTTATTTCAACGAACATTTCAAACTAAATAACAGATTATGCACATAAAACGCTGAAAACAACCGAAGCAACAATAGTATTTTAATGAGGCTATTATTATTATCATTATTATTTTGCAACAAGTTAGCCCTCTCATAAATAGCACATATAAATGAATAACTAACTTGAACTAACTTAATAGGATTGAAGTGATATTTGGCTTAAAAAATCGGTCGCATGGCAAAAAAAAAAAAAAAAAAAGCCAGACGATGTGCATTGGGCCGCGGCTCTCTGACGCCTTATTTTCTGGGCCCCGGCCTGAAAAGTTTGGGAACCCCTGCTTTAACAAATAGTCCATTGACCGTCATGGTCTGGGGCGTGTATTTCCAGTATTTCATCTGGAATCTCATCATTCTCCGGCCCTTCCTGGATCCCCAGGATTGGTGGCGCTGAATCAATCATCTTGATCTGCTTTTCCTTCTGCTTGGTCTCCCTGGGCCTGCTCCATCTCCAGGATCCCCTCTTCCATCTCTCGTATCAGCATTTCCAACGCCATCTCGCCCACTCCCTCTGTATCCTCTGGTGGTCCTTCGAATGGTATCATGCTTACATCACACCAACCTTGAACGAGGTCCCACTTCTTCTCTGGAAGGGTTAGAAGGATTGGTCCTGCTTCTGGTCTGAGGAAGGAGTCTGCAGTTCTCCTAGACCAATCACACTTTTCTCCATCTCACCTGATTCTGGGTTTCTTGTCAGCCATCCCTCGGTTGGGCTATAACTTGGGGCCAATGGTGGGCTGTAGTTTAGTAGGAAGGGTGAGTAGAGCTCCCGTCTTACGGCTTCAGGCTGCACTCTAGGATCTGTGGGATGAAGATCCATCTCTAGAGTACTGTCCGATGATTCAGACAGCTGTTGTTCCGCCCCTCTTCTCTTGAGTTGCGGGCCCAGTTCCACCTGGTCCTGGTCTTCTTGTACCTTGGTTCACTCACCTTATTCTCTACCATCACCCTTGGTCTCTTGGGTGATGGTTGTTGGTCTGGGGACTTTGGGCTATCATACTGCTGGTACCACTCCAACATCCCTGGCTTCTGGATTCAGCCATGCCATCACGTATTCTTCTGGTGGGTCCTCCTGGAATCTTACCACCTAATTTACCGGACCTATAGGACCCGCTCGCTTACCCATTTCGGCTTTGGTCAGGTACAGATCGCCTGGTGAGGTGCAGTTTGTCCTGGCTGGGAAGGTTGGGATTCTCCATTCTTCAGGTCACTTTAAAGTATGTTGAGTTTTTAAGCAGATTTCTACACGATTTTAGGGTTTGACACCTGAATGAATATACTGTAATATATTGGTGCTTCTTTAAGTGGTAAGGCTTCTCTCCTGTATGTATTCACTGGTGTAAGTTTCTCTCCTGTATGAATGTGCTGGTGTGTCTTTTAAATTGAATGATCAAATTAAATGTTTCCCCCACTGTCTTTAAGGCCTCTCTCCTGTATGAATACGCTGGTGTGTCTTTAAGTTTCCAGAGGTACTGACGCTCTTCTCACACTGGTCACAGTGGTAAGGCTTCTCTCCTGTATGAATGCGCTGGTGTTTCTGTAAGCCTCCAGAGGTACTGAAGCATGATCCACATTGGTCACAGTGGTAAGGCTTCTCTCCTGTATGCATGCGCTGGTGTTTCTGTAAGCCTCCAGAGGTACTGAAGCATGATCCACATTGGTCACAGTGGTAAGGCTTCTCTCCTCTATGCATGCTCTGGTGTTTCTTTAAGCCGTCATATCTACTGAAGCTCTTCTCACACTGGTCACAGTGGTAAGGCTTCTCTCCTCTATGCATGCTCTGGTGTTTCTTTAAGCCGTCATATCTACTGAAGCTCTTCTCACACTGGTCACAGTGGTAAGGCTTCTCTCCTGTATGCATGCTCTGGTGTTTCTTTAAGCTGTCATTACTACTGAAGCGCTTCTCACACTGGTCACAGTGGTAAGGCTTCTCACCTGTATGCATGCGCTGGTGTATCTTTAATTCTCCAGAGGTACTGAAGCGTGATCCACATTGGTCACAGTAGTACGGCTTCTCTCCTGTATGCATGCGCTGGTGTCTCTTTAAGTCTCCAGAGGTCCTGAACCGTGATCCACATTGGTCACAGTAGTACGGCTTCTCTCCTGTATGCATGCGCTGGTGTCTCTTTAAGTCTCCAGAGGTCCTGAAGCGTGATCCACATTGGTCACAGTGGTAAGGCTTCTCTCCTGTATGAATGCGCTGGTGTATCTGTAAGCCTCCAGAGTCTCTGAAGCTCTTCTCACATTGGTCACAGTGGTAAGGCTTCTCTCCTGTATGAATATGCTGGTGTTGCTTTAAGTGGTCAGATTTACGAAAACGCGTTCCACATTGGCCACAGTAGTAAGGCTTCTCTCCTGTATGAATGCGCTGGTGTATCTGTAAGCCTCCAGAGGTACTGAAGCGTGATCCACATTGGTCACAGTAGTAAGGCTTCTCTCCTGTATGACTGCGCTGGTGTGCCTTTAAGTGTGCAGAAGTTCTGAAGCTCTTCTCACACTGGTCACAGTGGTAAGGCTTCTCTCCTGTATGCATGCGCTGGTGTCTCTTTAAGTCTCCAGAGGTACTGAAGCGTGAGCCACATTGGTCACAGTAGTAAGGCTTCTCTCCTGTATGCATGCGCTGGTGTATCTGTAAGCATCCAGAGGTACTGAAGCGTGAGCCACATTGGTCACAGTAGTAAGGCTTCTCTCCTGTATGATTGCGCTGGTGTCTCTTTAAGCTGTCATATCTACTGAAGCTCTTCTCACACTGGTCACAGTGGTAAGGCTTCTCTCCTGTATGCATGCTCTGGTGTTTCTTTAAGCTGTCATATCTACTGAAGCTCTTCTCACACTGGTCACAGTGGTAAGGCTTCTCTCCTGTATGCATGCGCTGGTGTGTCTTTAAGTTTCCAGAGGTACTGAAGCTCTTCTCACACTGGTCACAGTGGTAAGGCTTCTCTCCTGTATGAATGCGCTGGTGTATCTGTAAGCCTCCAAAGGTACTGAAGCTCTTCTCACACTGGTCACAGTGGTAAGGCTTCTCTCCTGTATGAATGCGCTGGTGTGACTTTAAGTGTGCAGAGGTACTGAAGCGTGATCCACACTGGTCACAGTGGTAAGGCTCGTCTCCTGTATGAATGCACAGGTGTTTTAGAAAATTGGCCTTTTTGATGAAGCGCTTTCCACACTGTTCACAGCAGTGGGGCCTTGACTCATTCATATCTCTGCTTGTTGTTGGGGAGCAATGCAGCAATTGTACCTGGAGAAGAGAGAAGTACACCAATGAAGAGGTCAGATTTTGTGTTTTGCATTCGTTCAGTTTGTATTTCTCAAGTTCTCAAAATGTTTTATGCTCCAAATTTTGTTGTTGATGTGATTTAAAAGTGAATCTACTCCAAGGGCGGTAATTGAAAACTGGCCAACATTAATAAAACACCGAGATAAAACCCAACAGGCAGTTGCCTGCAATATGACATTGTGGTTTTATCCGTCCTTGTAACAATATCATTGTTGTTCCTAGTTTGTGTTGTTCTGGGGAGCAATTAAGAGTACACAGACCACTAGTACAGATACTTCAGTCTGAAATTATATATTCAATGGAATGGATATTATAGCAGTTTCTATGTGTAATGTAAACTCTGCGACGAGTCCAATCGTCTAACATGCTTTGCATCCTCGCCATTCTGGAATGCCCACGTCGCGCTAAAACCTTATGTAATGTTAACTGTTGATGTAGCCTCAGCAAGTTAACGTTAGCTCCACTCTAGCAGCCCCCTCCCTCCCTCTCTCTCCGTCTCCCCATCCATCCCTCTCTCTCTCTCTCTCTCGTCTAACAATCCTGATTCAATTCTTGAACCTATTTAATTAAAAAGGAAGATATTGATGGACATTAGCTATAGCTCAGCAGCTGTAACAGAATAGTAGTAGTAGTAGTAGTTTTATTCAGTCATCTCACACAATACAATATATATACACCATCATTTAACAATATTTTATTTTACAGTGACTGAAAAGGTACAGACTGAAGCATAATGCTTATATATGCCTGTCCTATATTCTTAACAAAATTAAGACTCAAACAGTATTCTAAAAGAAAATAGCAAAAAAAATAGTATTATTCACCCTTGTAGTTTTAAAAAATAACTTTACAACCCATTTTCTTAAAAACCAAAAGCGTATTACTCATTCTTAACTCTATATCAGCATTGTTCCACAAGTTAACCCCAATAGTAGAAATACACCTCCTTTTAATCCCTTTCTTTGCTTTTTGAACAGTACATTTACAAATATCTCTCAAATCATATTTTCTTTCATGTATTGAAAGAAATCTGTGCACTCCGTCTGGGAGTAACTTTGCTTTAGCTCTGTACATTATTTGCATAGTTTTATAATAAACCAAATCATTAAATTTCATAATATGAGACTTTATAAACAATGGATTTGTGTGTTCAAAGTAACCAGCCTTGAAAAGGTTCCGAATGGCCCGCTTTTGCAGTAAGACTATTGGATTTACAGTATTTTTAAATGTCGACCCCAATACTTCCACACAGTAAGATATATGTAACACAATAAAAACAAAATCAGAAATAAATGACAACAGACAAACAGCAGTTAAAAACAGTGAAACCAGATAGAAAAAGTAGAATAAAAGAATTTGGATAAAATCATGAGTCACTAATTAAAACAACACTATAGAACAGAAAAAGGCGCCTATGTGTGATTAAAAGCCTGCCTGAACAAATGTGTTTTTAGTTGTTTTTTAAACGAGTTCTCAGAGGGGGCAGTTCGCAGGTCCAGGGGGAGAGCGTTCCAGAGCCTTGGTGCTGTCACCTCGAAGGCTCGATCACCCCTTGTTTTTAGCCTGGTCCTGGGGATCACTAGGAGGTGCTGATCGGCAGATCTGAGTGAGCGGGTGTTTGTGTAGGGATGGATGAGTTCCGTGATGTAGATAGACAATATTGCTACTGACTTAGATATTTTTCCTTGAATATAGTTAACATGTTGTTTCCATGTTAATTTCAGGTCAATAACTACCCCTAGAAGTTTTATCTCAGAAACTCTTTCTATTTTTACATCACATATTTTAGAATTTTTTTTAAGATTACTTTTTTTTAGCGTTTATTGCTTTTTACTACTGGGCAGTCCAGTAGAGAGAGAGAGAGAGAGGAGGAACGGGAGACAGAGCGGGGGGGTCGGCAAATAACTAGGGATGCACCGAAATTTCGGCCGAAAATGGCAAAAAAAATTACTTTCAACAACCTGTAACCTAACGCGTGTTGTTGTGATGATGTCGCGCTGTCGGGAGTCGCGCTGTTTCTATGTAAACTCTGCGCGCAACGCGTCCAATAAATGCGTCTTTAACATCCTTATTTACTATATGCCCGTCGCGGTTAATCACTGAGTGATCTAATATGCATATTCTTCAGAGCGAGAGGGGGGGGGATAGTGTTTCTCACATTGACGCCGTCTGTCATTGATAATATAATCTTTCTCGAGCATACACGTCACGCGTCTACTGTGCCGAGTCAAGAGAGCACATTCAACTGGGGACTAGAAAGGTGCGCTCAGTAGAGCACAGATGTCCGCCGCGGCAGCCAGAGAAAAGATGGAATTAATGTGCTGTATGCATTCAGAAGTGCTGAATAAATGTTTTATGGACCCATAATAGTGATTATTTATTATTTAAGTTTTGCCATAATCATATATTTTTCCATAATCATAATGTTCCACAACATTAGTAAAAAAAAATTCTATTCTATGAATCATTTTCGGCCTTTCGGCATTCGGTTATCGGCCAACTGTTTTCTATTTTCGGTATCGGTTTCGTCCAAGAATTTCCCATTCGGTGCATCCCTACAAATAACGGCGGGTCCGGGAATCGAACCCGGGTCGGCCGTGTCGCGAGGTAGCGTGTTACATGGTTCGCCACTTAGGCGCCCCTACATCACATATTTTTTACTCGATATCCCCCTCTATTTCTTTTCTATGACCAAAAACCATACATTTTGTTTTCTTAATATTAAGAGACAATTTATTAACATCAAACCAAGTTGAGAATTTCAAGCTCTTTCAATATCAAACAAAAGTTCCTTTAAATTACTTCCTATGCAATATAAATTTGTATCATCTGCAAAAATAACAAACTTTAACAGTTCAGCAACATTGCACATATCATTCATATAAAGTATAAAAAGTGTTGTACCCATCACAGATCACTGGGGTACTCCACAGGTGACCTTCCTAAATCCTGACACTGTCATTAATTTGCACACATTGCTGTCTGTTTTCCAAGTAGCTCTTCAGCCAAGAGTTAGCAATACCTCGTATCCCATACTTCTCCAGTGTTCTCACTAATATGCTGTGATCTATTGTATCAAAAGCCTTCTGTAGGTAAATATAAATACCAATAGAACACTTGTCATTGTCAACTGCTTTAGTTATTTCTTCTACCATCTCCATCACTGCATATGTAGTAGTTCTATTTTCCCTAAACCCATACTGGTGTTCACTCAGTATTTTGTATTTGCCAATGAAAAGATCCAGTTGTTTCACAAATAATTTATCTAATATTTTTGAAAATTGAGGAAGTAGAAACACTGGTCTATAATTGTCCATTTGATGTTTATCTCTATTTTTAAATATTGGTATTACCTTTGCTGATTTCATATTATTAGGAAAAACACCTCTTTGAAAAGACAGATTGCATATATAGGTAAAATGTTTTACAATAGACTCAATTACTTCTTTAATAATGACCATATAATATAATAATAAAACATATATTGTTTATCCTCAGGCGCAACAATTTTGCTGGCCAAAGTCGTTCAAATAACTTGGAAATTCAGATTTATAACCTCTATTCCAAATAATATGATTGATTATTTTCCAGGTCCTTTGTATGGAAGCAAATGAGTGACAGATGTATTTGAATAATTACTTTGAAAACATGTATCTGAATTTTTTCAGACACCGAATGTATAGCATTGAAAATAATTACTTTGAAAATTGTAACTGAGGGGTACAATTCCCTGACTGTATTGAGAGTATGGTATTATTAAACCACTACTTAGTTATGTACTTTAATTACTGGCCATACAGTACACGGTATATCTGGTGAACACCCACACCAGAATACAACAATGACACCTAAAGTTCTATTTGGAGGGATTTATTATTATAGCAGCAACGGTAGGTTACAGAATGAGAATTATACTTGCGCTTGTAAGGCGAAGAACACTTAAGTAGGTCAAGAGCGTAAGTCCATGAGCATAGTAAGATGGGTATAACTGACGCCACCTGTAGCATAAGAATTACATAAGGCACACTCGTAGTCAGCTGGAGACACTAGGGGGGTTCCCTCCGGTTGTAAGCCGGCAGGGTAGAAGAATGTTCGGGAGCAAAGTCTGGATCAACGAGGAATAAAGAAGCTCCAGCTACGGGAGGCGGTACATGTACTCCCCTTGATCGGCAAACAAAGCAGCAGCTATAATCCAAGTATGCACGACAGCATGGATGAAAGCCAGCCAGCCTCTGTGGTCCTAGAGGCGGGCTCGATGGTGCTCCTCACAGGGTAGATCCCACACAGCAGTGGGGTAGACGGTTCTCTGCTCCAGCAGCCACAGTACCAAAGCAATATAATCCAGCCGGAAAAGGCTCTGCATTCGCCGGTGTAGATTCTCCTGTGCACTATACTTCACATTAACTAGGTCGAACTTGACGTTATTTCACTAAACTCTGACACTTTTACTATCCTATTCGCACATGTTATAAGTGCTCTATTTAGACGCAAAGTTGCTCACTTCACTTGGTCGTTGACTCGTGGTGAAGGCTTTAACGTTTTGGTACTCAACTACTGCTGTATCCACCTGCGACGTATTTATACGTAAGGTGAATAATCTAGTGCCAACCTCAGTTCTGTCTCGTATTACTGCGCAAACCTGGACATGTTGAGACATGCCTTGGCGGTGGCTTTGAACTTGTCGTTGGGGGTATGGTCGTTGGCGCCTAGGGGTCGCTGTCCAATAGGAGAACGAATATTATGGTCTGGCTTGTACCTAGGTAAAGGGATATTCCGTGTATATATACAAAGAATATACAAGGGATGTCAAACGATATACAAATATTATACATGGGATCTCAAGCAATAAATATATATATTCGGTTTAATCTGACCCTTTGTAACAGCCGCCTCCTAATTAGTCCGCACCTAATTAGATAAGTAGAGACAGATTAACCGTCTTGTCCGCTACTCAATGTCCGTTGTGGGGAGTAGGGCAATTCACAAAGTCAGTGGGTCATGGTCGTCATCAAGGGAGTCAGGGAGCCTTGGCAACTCTATCAGCCTCGCCACGGGTCGGGTGTATGTCCGTCCCTGGATAAGCACTTCTGCCGCTCTGACCTTTCCGTCGGCACCAGTGATCACTTTGCTTACGCGGCCGGCCGGCCACGCAGCTCGGGGTAGTGACTGGTCTATGATCATGACGATTGTGGCCACTTTTAAGTTGTCCCTGTCCTTGACCCGCTTCTGACGGGCTGGACGGGATGGAGGGGGGCTTAGGAGGAAGCGGGCCAGAGACTGGTTGATCTGTGCTTGGCTGTGCCTCCACATCCTCCGTCTGTTCCTCTTGTTTGGTCTGTACCCCGTCTGAGGAGGGGCCGGTTCCGGCCGCCCCATCAAGGAGTCGCTTGGGGTGCTGGGTTCGAGGTCAGCTACGTCGCTTGGAGCGCAGCTGAGGGGGGTGGAGTTCGGAACTCCCTCTTCTTGTGCCCACGGTTCTCGCACAGGCCTCTCGTCTAATGTCAATAGCCTCTCAACGGGCTGTACGAGAGAGTGGCCTGTGTCGCTCACCTTTGTGTGCAGGCAGCGTGTAGACGTGGGTTTACTGTCCAGTCCGTAGAGGGGGCCCTGGAGCGTCCACCCCAGTCGGGTCTGAACCGCGACTGGGCATCCTTTGGGTCCGATGTGGGCCGCCTCAATTGGGAGAATGAGGTCCGCGTGGTCGGAGCCGATGAGCAGGGTCGGTGTGGCGCCGTCGATGAGCGGTATAGGTAGTTGACGTAGGTGCACGTACTTCGCCATCAGCTGTGGGATGGGGTAGGTGTACTGTGACAGGCCTATGTCGTGGCTGGTGAAGACGTTGGTGATGCTATACTGCTTCTCGGGCTGGTCCACCGCTGCTATCTTGAAGGAGACATTTTCACCCTTTATGGTCTTCTGGTCTCTTCTAATGGTACGTATTGTCATTGTTCCTTTGGCACCCTGCAGGCCCAACTGGGCTGCGGCGGAAGCGAGGAGGAGAGTCTTTTCAGACCCATCGTCTAGGATGGCGTAAGTGTCCAGGACCTTGTCCTCGTAGCTCAGGAGCACTCTGACCACTTTGATGAGCACTCGGGGGGTCCCGCTATGCTGGTCTATATGGAGCACTCCTGTTGGTGGGTTGCCTTGGATCTTCTGGAGGTGTGCCGACTCGCGGTCGTCCGAGTAGCACCGTGACTCCCAGTGTCTGCTGTAGCAGTCGGTACACCAGGGGGCGGTCTGGTGGATCTTCGGTACTGGTGCCACCGCCTCGGCCTGATACATCACCGTGACGGGCCCACTTTGTTGTCCTGGCGGACGCTTGTTGATGTCATGCAGGACCTCCAAGTGGGCGCCGTCACACTTGCTGCATCTCTTCTTTAAGCGGCACTCAGCTGCCATATGGCTGCGCGCGCAGCGGAAGCAGCGGCGGTGGTCTTTGATCCACTGACTCACCTCGTCCGTGGTCAGCTTCTTGAAATTGTCACATTGATACAGCCGATGTTCCCCTTCACAGTACTGGCATTCAAACTTCCACTCCTCTTTCGTCGAGGGGGTGTTGTGGTTCTTGTGCTGCGGTACTGATTCGGCTTGGTGCATAACGGTCACCGACCGGCGGTTATCATTAGATCCCCGAGGTCCATCTCTTGGGCTTGGTCCACTCCACACGAACGTGTCCAGTCGTAGGCTGCTGACCTCCCTGGCGAGGAAATCAGATAGGTCTAGGAGGGATGCCTCTGGGCCGTTGGGGTCGCGGTGGTCTCTCTGCCGCCGAAAACGCTCTTGGCGGGCTGGAGGGAGCTTCTCTAGTATTCGTTCTACATTAGAGTTAGCATATAGTTCATGTCTCCCTTTTTCCCTTTGGGACCCCAGCATCCCTACCAGGGATTGTACCTTGATAGAGAGGTCATCCAATGCTCTATTGTCTTTGGCTGGGGGGAGACGGTCAATGTCTCTTATTTCTTGTATCACGTAGTCCCATATGCGTCCATAGCGCTGGTCGAGGGCCACTAGAGCCGCGGAGTATGGGGTGCTTGAGTTGGAATATGCCAGCGCTATATTATGCGCTCTGGGCACCTTGAGATGCTTGAGGAGGATGGCATATTTGTACGACTCATCGGGGACGTCGGACATCATAGTCTCCAAGCACATCCGTAATTCCGTGTACTGTGCTCTGTCCTCGCGCGTAAAGTCTGGGAACGTCGGTGTGCCAAGGTACGATGCCATGGATGGCTGGCACATCGGTGAGCGTTGGGGAAGAGGCCTCCTGGGCGAGTCTCCCCGTACGTGTTGTCATGGGTTGGTACTTGGTGGGTACCAGGGGCCGGGTACCCAGGTGCTGTTCCTCGGTGCCGACTGTACGTCAAACTCACCCGTGAGTTGGGTCGGGGGTTTGTAGTGCAGTGGCTCGGGGCTGACGTCGGGGCTGTACTGGGCCTCCTGGTCCAGAGTACGTTGCTGCTGGTCGGGGCTGTACTGGGCATCCTGGTCCAGAGTACGTTGCTGCTGGTCGGGGCTGTACTGGGCCTCCTCTTCCTCTTCCTCTTCCTCTGCTAGGTCCTGGAGTCTTCTAGTCAGTCTCTCGGCGACGTAGGCCGGTTCTTCCTGGTTGATGGGTCTCGTATGGACCGGTCGGGGAGGGGGTTCGGAGACGTGGACAGGATCCTCCTGTTGGCGGGGTCCCGGGTCGCTTGGTCGGGTAGGGGAATGTGCCCTAGACCCTTGTCGTGATGATCTCCGGGAGCTCCGTGCGGAGAGAGGGGGTGTCGCCATGGCAATCAATTGTTCTACCATCTGCGCCTGCAGCCGGTCGCGCTCTGCTTCGCGCTGGGCATGGGCGGCGTCGCGCTGTGCTTCGCGCTTGGCATGAGCGGCGTCGCGCTGTGCATTGGCGGCGTCGCGCTGTGCATCGGCGCGGCTTCTTTCAATGTTCTCTTCCGTCTGAAGGCGTCTGGTCTCCAGTTTTATGCGGTCGTCTTCACTCCTTTGTTGCGCCTGGAAGCGCTCTCGCTCGGTTGCAGCGTGTTCGAGCTCACTAAGGGCTTGCGCTTGGAGTTGCGCGTGAAGGCGCTCTCGTTGGTCTGCAGCTTGTTCGCGCTTGCTCGTCTGTTGAGCCTGGAGGCGTTCTCTTTCCATGGTAGAATGTTCGCGCTCACTAAGCGCCTGTGCTTGAAGTCGATCGCGTTCAGTGGAGGCTGCCAGGGTGGCGATGAATGCCTGCGCCAGCATCTGGTCCGCTTCGCTGGGGGATGACACTGACGGAGGTGATCGGCTTCTGACAGTGCCTGTTGGAGATCTGTTCTCTGGGCGCGCCTCGAGATCCATCTCCTGGGCGCGCTTCTCTTCTCTTGGTTGTGTGTCGGGTTCTGTCCCCGGAGCGCTTTCTTTATCCTGGAGCTCTCCGGGGACTATTCCGTTGACGTTGTCTGGGGGTATAGTCATGTCATGTCCCCCCTGGTCCCCCCCGTGAGCTTGGTCAGTTACGTTAGAACCCACTGGGTTCTCTACTGGCAGGGTCGTCTGGTCGGTAGGATTTGACATGCTTTGACTATCCGCTTTATCCCTATTTACCGTCTGTATAAAGCTAGGTATTAGACTGACAGCGTATGCCTCTAGATAGGGAGGTGGCTGACGTCTGCGCTGCGGGCGTTCTAGCTCGGGAGAGCTGCTTGGGGAGTGTTCACCGCTGGCCATGGTTAATATCAATATTATATTTAGATATTACACTGATACCCTCCGGCTCGAAGGACCAATTGTAACTGAGGGGTACAATTCCCTGACTGTATTGAGAGTATGGTATTATTAAACCACTACTTAGTTATGTACTTTAATTACTGGCAATACAGTACACGGTATATCTGGTGAACACCCACACCAGAATACAACAATGACACCTAAAGTTCTATTTGGAGGGATTTATTATTATAGCAGCAACGGTAGGTTACAGAATGAGAATTATACTTGTGCTTGTAAGGCGAAGAACACTTAAGTAGGTCAAGAGCGTAAGTCCATGAGCATAGTAAGATGGGTATAACTGACGCCACCTGTAGCATAAGAATTACATAAGGCACACTCGTAGTCAGCTGGAGACACTAGGGGGGTTCCCTCCGGTTGTAAGCCGGCAGGGTAGAAGAATGTTCGGGAGCAAAGTCTGGACCAACGAGGAATAAAGAAGCTCCAGCTACGGGAGGCGGTACATGTACTCCCCTTGATCGGCAAACAAAGCAGCAGCTATAATCCAAGTATGCACGACAGCATGGATGAAAGCCAGCCAGCCTCTGTGGTCCTAGAGGCGGGCTCGATGGTGCTCCTCACAGGGTAGATCCCACACAGCAGTGGGGTAGACGGTTCTCTGCTCCAGCAGCCACAGTACCAAAGCAATATAATCCAGCCGGAAAAGGCTCTGCATTCGCCGGTGTACAGTCATCTCTTGTGCGTGTACTCATCCGGTCATACAGAAGTACAGAATACTTTTATACAAAATGCTTCTTACTGTTACGTTCCAGAGACTGTGCTAGACAAGATAAGTATGAAATAACATAGTATAGCATGTAAATTAGAAGTAAAAAATGAGGTCACAGTGTTCAGTATAGACATATGTACAATGTTCGATGCAGAATAGACGTAACTGAGTTACCATATAATATACAATATACTATGCAGTGTACTAATATACAATCCTATATAGTGCAAAGCAGAAATGGGATGAGGTACAATTTAGGTACAATTTACAGGTGTACGAGTTGTAGTGCAAATCCTTTATCAATAAATATAAAGTGTGTTTAGGTGATCTAAAGTGTGGAGAGTGGGTGCTGCAGTGTGTTTGTTTAAAGTGGGTGTGTGCGTGTGGATGTGTGTGCTATGTGCATTTGATGGTTGTTGTGTAGTGTTTATTGTTCGTTGAGCAGCCTGATGGCCTGGGGATAAAAGCTTCTTCCGAGTCTTTCTGTGCTCGCCTTGAGACTCCGGTATCGCTTGCCTGACCGCAGCAGTTCAAAGAGGCAGTTGTTCGGGTGGCTGGAGTCCTTAATGATTCTCTTAGCCTTACCCCTGCACCGCTTGTTGTAAATGTTCTGGAGGGTGGGGAGCCCCCCTCCAATTGTGCGTTCGGCTGAACGTGTCACTCTTTGTAGTCTGCTTCGGTCTTGTGCAGTGCTATTCCCAAACCAGGAGGTGATGTTGCCAGTCAGGATGCTCTCTATTGTACATGAGTAGAAGTTCTTAAGGATCTTCTGACTGACTTGGAACTTCCTTAGGCGCCTGAGGAAGTAGAAGCGTTGTCGTGCCTTCTTCACAACACTGTCAATGTGTGTGGTCCATGTCAAGTCCTCGGATATGTGGGCTCCGAGGTACTTAAAGCTGTTCACTCTCTCAACCGGTGCCCCGTCGATGCTGAGGGGGCTGTAGTCCTTGACCCCCGTTTTTGACCCCCTCATTTTACTCTGTAGTATTGTATATAGGTATATTGACTTTACTTGCTTCTTAACACTTTGAGTGCCAGCAGGGGGCGCACAATTTAGCGCTTGAGTGCCAACGCTCTATTCAATGAGAGGGCGAGCACATTTGCGAACGCATAAACTATATCTTAAATGATGTGTTTAATACGCCCGTCGCTCATCAATGACTTGCTTGCAGTCAACATTGTCGAAACGGATTGTTTTTTCATCTGTACATTTTTGTTGTATACCATTTTGAAAAACGCTCGTTTTTGGAAATTTTCAGAAAAAAAGTGATTCTACAGGAATCGCCCTTTACTGGAATACACAAAAAAACGTTTTTTTCAGCCTATTTATGAATCGTTTTCAAATAAACGCTAGATTATCGATAGTATATGTGTTTATGCACGCTAGAGAAGCAGGCTGAAAAATCGATTCTCTTATTTCCTGATCAGCACACACACACACACACATACACACATATGGGACACGTTGATATATCTGTGAAAAAAGCTCTGATTATCCCAAGACTGGTAAAATAGATTCCTTACCTCAGATCAGATGTTCTCCAAAAAGATTATTCCAATTCCTGATCGCCATTCCAAATATCGACCGCGTTTATTGATCCAACGCTGGGTGCTTGAAACACATATTCCATGCAGTTCTGAGGGACCACACAGACTGCAATCGGCTCAGATTACATGCTTGACAAGTAAAATGTGGATTCTGGATTTTCTTTTCCCCATGCGTTTTCATTCAGTCCAATCCAACGGGTGCATTACCATCCGGGAGACGATAGGGGGCGGTATTTTCCCTGTTCGAGCTCAGAGAGAGTCCCAGTGGGCTAGATTGATGAAAATTGAAGGAAATCGCGAGATTTCTCGTAGTTGGCACTCAAAGTGTTAATAATAATAATGTATGTAGCACACTCTCAGGCCTCAGGGGCTCTTTCAGAAATAAGCATTTCATATAAAGTATTCTGAACGAGACTAGGCATGCCTATTTAAGCAAGACCCAGCCAATAACAAGACTAGGTAAGCCTATTTAAGCAAGACGCAGTCAATAACAAGACTAGGTAATCTTAGTTAAGCAAGACCCAGCCAATAACAAGATTAGGTAAGCTTAGTTAAGGAAGACCCAGCCGACTTCCGGTATGAGAGCGGAAGAGTAGCACGCATGCGGTGAGGCTCCTTGTCAAAAGAGCGAAAAACGGAGAAATAAAGACCCGAAAAGTGATCAAAAATCAAGATGCAAACGAGAAGGAAGGAGGAGAAAACAATTATGAAGGAAAGAGAAATGGAGAACTCACAGGAAGAGGAGAGTTCGATGGAGCAGAACCCCCGAGGCGAGACCGAGAAGGAGCAGGTGGAGGAAGGGGGAGTCTCGGCTGAGACGGACAAGGAAATGCCAGGATGGGCCGTGCTCATGCAGGCCGGGATATTGGCGACCATAAAATTGAACTCGGACACGATGCAGGCGACCATAAAACTGAACTCGGACACGATAAGAAATGATATTGGGAAGTTACGGGAGGAATTGAGGAAGGAACAGGAGGACTTCAGAGGTGAAATGAATACAGAACTCAAAAGGGTGGATGAGAAGATGGCGGAACAGGACAGACACGTAACAGAGGTACAGACTAGAACGGCGCAAATGGAGGAATGGAACACAGAGATACACGAGGTGTTAACGTGTGCGATTCAAAAACAAGAACAGATGGAGACAAAGATATCGGACATGGAGGGGAGGTCACGGAGAAATAACATCAGAATATGGGGATTGAAAGAAGGAGTCGAAGGGGAATCGGTGATCCAATATGTGGAAAAGCTTATCAAGGAACAACTGAAGGAGACGGGACTGGAAAAAATGGAGATACAGAGGGCCCACAGGGCGTTGGCTCCGAGACCGAAACCGGACAGACCTCCGAGGGCGGTGATTATTAACTTTCTGAGATTTGAGATTAAGGAATTGATACTCAGAACCGCGTGGACCAAGAAGATAGAAATCGAGGGGAAAAGACTGTCGTTTGATCAAGATTACTCGACAGCGGTAGCAATAACACGCAGGTCCTACGCGGGACTGAAGAGAATTCTGAAAGAAAACGGAATGAAATTCCAATCACCCATGACCTCGCTAAGGATTCACTGGAAGGAAGGGACGGTGACGTACGCGACAGCGCGGGAGGCGGCGGAGGAGATGAGGCGACAGGGGATGCAGATGGCGGAGGACGGAGAAGGAAGGGGACAGGAGAGCCAGACGCGGAGCCTGCAGCAGAGATTGGAGAAAGCACGCAGATGGACCAGAGTAGGAGATCGAAACCCGAGAGAGGAGGGAGGAGAGAGAAGGCCGAGGTGAGACGTGACAGACCGAAGGCGGAGACGGACGAGGAGGCCAGAGACGGAGAAGGAGAGGAGAGGAGGCGGGAGGAGACGAACGGATGAGTACACGCACAAGAGATTGAAAAAACTATCCAAATAGAGACAAAATATAGAAACTGAAATAACATACATAAACACACATTCCCAGGTAGAGGCAGGATATAGGAACGAACATAACGTATACATGGACACATAATACGCATGCTGATGGAGGAAATAAATGGAAATATAATTAGGTATGATAGACGGAACACAGAACATATTGAAACAAGTACATAGACACACGCTGCAAGTAACACAGTTGGAAGGGATTAAGGGGATAAATGGACATCACATAGAAAATAGAGAGGAGGAAAAGAAAGTAAAAAGGGGTACACAGAAGACACCACACACGGGTTTGGGAGGAAGGAGGGACATTGGAACATATGAGCCACATTGAGAGGGACCTAGGAAATGAGAGTCTTTGATCAGAATGAAGGACAGAGCGCTTTTGACCAGGAGCTCGACAGCAATAAAAACAGTAAGAAAGCTGGACAAATATGACGAGCGGTTGGGGGTAAAGGTTTCAAACCCCCAAGCCGTCAGGAGGAGGCCTCTCACTAGGAGAGCAATTACTCCTCACCCACCAGCATGGGACAGGGGGGGACACAGGGACCCCCCGAACGCCTTGGGAGCACTTTATGTAAAGTTTATGTTTTTTATTTATGTTAATCATTATATGTATTCGGTGAAGAGAGCGGAGGCTACAACCGGAGGGGGGAATGAATGTGACATGGGGGGGACTGACAGACGAAAGAAGAAGAAAGATGACAATGGTTAAAGGTATAAAAATGATGTCGTTAAACGTTAATGGAATGAATAATACGATAAAGAGGGGCAAAGTGATGTTGAAGTGTAAAAAAAGTGAGATGGAAGTGATTTTTCTGCAGGAGACACATTTGGTAGCACAGGATCATGAGAAACTGAAGAGATTTGGATATGAAAATGCATACTATAGTTCCTTTAAACGGAACCTGAGGAGAGGAGTAATCACGTTAATCAAAAACAGTCAAATTTGAATTGATCAAGGAAGTAAGAGACAAGGAGGGAAGGTTTGTTCTGGTGAAGGGAAAAATGGAGGGTCAAATGATTACGTTAGTGAATGTTTATGCACCCCCAGAGAGTGAGAGGGATTTATATGAGACCATTTTTTATATGATAGTGATGCAACTAGAAGGGATATTGGTATGCGCGGGAGATTTTAATGTAGTACTGAATCACGACCTAGACACCACGAGTACTAGAAAAGGACGGGCACCAATCAGTAGATATATGAATATTCAGATGACGGAAATGGGAATTACAGATGTTTGGAGGGGGATGCACGCCATGGACAGGGAATACACACATTACTCGCACCCGCACGTGACATATGCGAGAATAGACTACTTTTTGATGACGACGGGAGACAGTTACAGGGTACGGGAGAGCAGAATAGGAGTAGCGGACATATCGGATCACAGTGCCATATATCTGACAGTAGATCTAGAAGGGAGACGGAGGAACACGATCTGGAGACTAAATGTAGGAATATTAAATAACAAGGGGGTGGTGAGTCAGATCAAGGAGGAGATAGCCAGGTATAAGGAAGAAAATTACAACGGGGCGGTAGATCCGAACATTCTATGGGACACACTGAAGGTGGTGATAAGGGGGAAATTGATGGAGAAGACAGCAATGCTGAAGAAGGCCAGAACGGAGACATATCACAATCTGATAGGGAAGCTGAAGAAGCTAGAGGGGAGACACCAGATATCAAAAGAACAGGAAACGCTCTGAGAAATCAAAGAAGTAAAGGCCAGGATAAATAGGGAATTATTGACGGAAATAGAAAAGAAAGCGAGGTTCATGAAACAAACGTACTATGAAGGGGGACCAAAATCGACCAGATTGTTGGCTAGGAGAATTAGGACGCAACAGAAGTTGAACACGATACACACAATAAGGGATATAAAGACTAATGAAATATTGAGAGACCCAGCTGAAATAGAGAGGACATTTAGAGAATACTATGAGAAACTATACACACAGCCAAAAGCAGCGGGAGAAGAGGAAATAGAAGCATATCTGGAGAAGCTAGAGTTACCATCGATAGGGAAAGAACAGAATGAGAATTAAATAAAATAATTACGGAACGAGAACTGGAAGAGGCAATTAGTAGAGCTAAAAACAACAAGTCTCCGGGGAGCGACGGATTCCCATCGGAATTCTACAAGACATTTAGAACGGAATTAGCACCCATGTTAGGGGCGGCGTTCAGACACACGATGGAAGAGGGGAAAATGCCCCCCTCGTGGAAGGAAGCCATAATCACCACGATACCGAAGGAAGGGAAGGATAGAGAATTATGTAGTAGTTTCAGACCTGTGTCCATACTCAACGTGGATTACAAGATGTATACATCGATAATATCAAAGAGATTTGAGACGTTTATGCCAGACATTATAGATGAAGATCAAACTGGATTTATTAAAGGGAGACAGACACAGGACAACGTGAGAAAGACATTACACATAGTAGAGATACAAAAACAAGGTGGTAGCGCGGTACTGATTAGCCTAGATGCAGAAAAAGCATTCGACAGTGTGAGCTGGACATTTTTATATAAAACATTGATGAGGTTCGGACTGAACGGGAGGGCGATGAAGATGATCAAGGCGCTATATCAAGAACCGACAGCGAGGGTTAAGGTGAATGGCAGCTTGACGGATAGAATCAGATTAGAGAGGGCTACCAGACAGGGATGTTGTCTCTCACCAACGCTCTTTGCCGTTTTCATAGAACCACTGGCACAACTGATCAGACAGACCGAGGACATTAAGGGAGTAAGGATAAAGGGAACGGAATATAAACTAGGCCTATTTGCGGACAACGTGATAGTATACATGAGGCAACCAGACAAGAGCTTCCCGGCACTGATGGATCTACTGAAGGAATATGGCCACTACTCAGGATACAAACTAAACGTGACAAAGACACAGACCTTAGCATGGAACTATACCCAAACGACGGAAATTAGGGAACAGTACGGGATA
The DNA here is from genome assembly GCF_963971535.1 of Notolepis coatsorum. Classification (NCBI taxonomy): domain Eukaryota; kingdom Metazoa; phylum Chordata; class Actinopteri; order Aulopiformes; family Paralepididae; genus Notolepis; species Notolepis coatsorum. Next base: position 188,195,555 of record NC_140170.1, read on the forward strand.
AGATGGGACATGGACAAGATTAAATACTTAGGGGTGAACATCACGAGTGGGGTGGAGAAACTGTTTGAGGCGAACTATACACAGATAAATCAGAACATCAAGAGAGACTTAGAGAGATGGACAGTAATGCCCTTGGACTTCAATTCAAGAATAGAGGTCATTAAAATGAACATACTATCAAGGTTACTGTACCTATTCCAGTCACTACCGATACAAATACCACAGAATCAATTCAGGGAGTGGGACAGACTGATATCGAGGTTCATATGGGCGGGGAGAAGACCACGGGTCAGATATAAAACACTACAACTACCAAAGGAAGAGGGAGGGATGGCAGTACCCAGCCTACAAGATTATTACTATGCAGCACAACTGAGAGCAGTGACGTGCTGGACGTGTAACGACAGATATGAGGCAAGATGGAAAGACATTGAAAAAGAAGGGGAGGGATACAAGGTACAAGCTCTGGTGGGAGATAGGGAACTATTTAAAGAAAAAGAGGGACTATTAGATCCAATCACCAAATGCACCTTGACCATATGGAACAGAGTAGTAAAAACACACAAATTGGAGAAGCAGTCAGGGGTTCTGAGATGGGTAGCACATGACAAGAGATTCAAACCAGGGAGGTTAGACCATGGATTCAGAAGGTGGGAGAGGGGGGGGGGGCAACAGCGATATGCAAAATGATAGAGAAGGGGGAAATGCAGACACTACAAAAATTAAAGGAGAAATTTGGACTAGAAAACAGGGACCACTTCAGATATCTACGGGTTAGAGACTACTACAACAAAGAAATAAGGGGGGCCAAAGACGAAGAACAGAATGGAATAATAAAGATGATAGTATGGGCATACGAAGGGGGGCAAGGAAGAGTAATATCAGCAATATACCGGGCTATAATGAACAGCAAGGGACACACGACCGATTACATAAGGGAGAAATGGGAGAGAGAGCTAGAGATAGAAATAACAGGGAAGGAATGGGGGAACATATGCGAGGTGCAACATTCAACAACAGGATCGAGGATATGGAAAGAGTTTGGATGGAAAAACATAATCAGATTCGTTATAACCCCAGAGCTGAAGGGAAAATATGCACCAACACAAAGAGCATGCTGGAGGATGTGTGGGAAGGAGGGGGCAAATCACACGCACATATTCTGGGGATGTCAGAAGCTGAAGGGGTATTGGGAGGAGATAGGGGAGGCAATGATCAGAATATTAGGATACGGGTTACCACAAACAGGACTGGTGCTTTACTTAGGAGACCTGACACACGAGGGAATACAAGGGGGGGACAAATATTTAATAAAGATAATGTTGATAGCGGCCAGAAAAGCAATAACGAGACTGTGGTACAAGGAAGACCCACCGACAATAGCACAATGGGTAGGAATAGTGGAAGAGATACAGGATATGGAGAGGATAACACACATGCTGAGGTTACAGGAAGAGAAATTTGGAGAAAGATGGGGAAAGAAGGGGAACGAAAACGACATCACAGAGGAAGAACCAAATACACCACAAGAGGGCGAAGGGTAAAGGAGGAAAGAGGTTCAAAGAGGGTCTCTGAACCCATGTCACACACTTAATGTTTTCTAATTTTATTTTTGTTTAAGGTATGACAACTGTTTTATGTTTTTTATTTGCTTAAGTCAGTATTTTTTATTTTTCGTCTTTTGGGTATTACATTTTTTCTTTATTATTTATGTCTGTTTAATAGTGTTGTTGAGGTTATTGTATATGTCGTGTTGTTTGTCTATAAATGTTTAATACAAATTTAAGTAAAAAAAAAAAAAAAAAGGAAGACCCAGCCAAGAACAAGACTAGGCATGCTTAGTTAAGCAAGACCCAGCCAAGAACGTGCCTAGGCAAGCAATTACTATTATTTTATTTTAATACAGTATATCTATATTTTTATCATGTAAAAGTTTATATATAAAATCTGCAAATGGATTATGCAAAACAACTCCCAATGTAATATTTTCTTCCCCATCTTACCGCTGACAATCTCTTGAGCGGGATTTCCAAGAGTCTTGTCTGTAGTTTAGCTCCACTCTTCTCTCCAATCTCCTCATAACCTTGGATTACAAACCAGTCGGTGTCCTTTTCTGAAACTGAGAGAAGAGTCATATTTTTATTTGTTTATTAAAAAAGATCACCATTAGCTGATGCCAATGGCACCACCTAGTCTTCCTGGGGTCCGAAGTCCTACATATCAATATATACACATACAAATATACATACACACGCACACACACACACGGACATATACATGTATACCCTACATGTATACACATACATACACACAAACTATATACACATACACACACACACATATTCAGTATATACACAATACAACCACCTAACTTATTACAATCATCCAAAAAAGACATCATACAAAAGAAAGAATTTATTGCACATGAAAGATGAAGAACTAATGCATGCCTGTAAAGGGAAGCATTACCATCTTCAGCTTGTCACAGTTAAGAAAATGATAAGAACTAATTATAAAAAAATTATAATTAGGGCGGCTGGGTGGCGCAGCGGACATTGCGCTCGTCACCAACGCAAGAGACACCGGGTTCGACTCCGGCTTGGGCCGGTCGTCATACTAACTCAATTGGCAGAGTTGGCGGGTGGGTGGTAATCTGGACGTTGTGGACAGTGACTCCTACAGGTCGGTTGGGGGACGCCTACACAGCAGAGACAGGAAATGGCGGGGGTAGTGTGAGCCTCCCACACGTTACACCTCGCCAATGGCAATGAGAGTCCGCGCTGGCAGGTGAAAAGATGTGACAGGCTGCCTCCACATGTATCGGAGGGGACATGTGATGCAAGGCTTCTATCCTCCCTACAACCGGCCTGTGGGGGGCATATGCCAGCAACGTTCAAGACAGGGGAGGGGTGCATTGGCACAGCAAAATTGGGATGTGAGAAAAATAGAAAAAAGAGAAAAAGTGGATAAAAAAAAGAAATGTATAATTAAAAACAAAAATAAATAACAACTGGACTACTGCTCACTAGCTAAGTAATACATTCGTAATTTATGTTTAAATGATGATTTGCTATTTAACCTCTTAATCTCTTCCGCCTGTGCGGTCCGGGGCCAGACCGCAAATGACATCACGTCATAAATCAAGCTCACCAGACTGTCTGACATAATTATCGTTTTTTTTTTTCAAGCATATTCAAGAATAAACATCATAACCATGTCAAAACAGCAATTATAATGTATATTTTCATCAATACATTTGTTTACCAATGGGTTAAAGTGTTATTGGTGAGATTTTAGTTTTTGAAATGTGTTTGTTGTGGTCGCGGAGATCCGCCATTTTGAATAAGCGGCCCACACTGAATTATGGAAAATGTAGTCATTTTGAGAAGAGGACATCCACAGCTTTCAATGAGCATTGGAATTTTTCAAAACGACACTTCCCAAAGGCCTCTAGCTTTCTTCACGCAAATTACTTCCTGCTTATTATTATTTATTTTTCTTATGCATGCCTGGTGATACTAAATATGTGCGAATTGGCTATAATAAAGTCATTTATAGGCCTGCTATTCTATATTCTATAATAATATTTCAAATTGCATTGGTCCGGGTGGCAGAATTCAATACTGTATCTACAAAACCTTCTGTTTAATCATATTCCCTTTGTTAATTTGCTTAAATTTTTTTTGTACACGTGATCTCAAGGTGCTAAACGAGAAGTTTTTCATGTCTGGTCATTTTTAGCATGGTGTTATTCACCGTCAAAGATGCAAAGAAAAATCATAATTTATATTCTCCTTTGTTTCATCACAATTTACTCAAGCCAAGTAACAGACACAATATTTCTAATACATTCCCTGAGATCCATAGATACCAAGAACATGCAAATGGACCTTGTAGAAGTGGAGAAATCTTTCATTTACTTAGATATGTATTTTTAGGTTAATTGACGTATGTGTTCTGGGCAGCTATTCCAATAAGTAATGGCTCGATACATTTTCGTAAGGCAGGAGGATTTTGGGGCGAGGTAACAAGATTTTACCTTCTCCTGCCATTATAGTTAAATTATTGTGTAAGTGACTGCATCTGATAATTTTACTATATAAAAACTCAGGCTTAGGAGTGTGGATGCTTTTATTGTAGAATGTGACTGTATTTAAGACAAGCCTTTTATCTTCCAATAACCATAAGAGTTCAGCTCTGTTCTGGGGTAATTTGTAGTTTCCTTGATGCACTGTCAGATGCAGAGGACCAAACAGGTGAGCAGTAGTCCAGGTGGCTTAAAAAGAATGACTTAACGACCTGTCCCAGAATATGTGCTGAAACATAAGGAAGACATTGTCTTGCCATATAAATGCCATTACCCATTTTCTTAGCCACTGTGTCAATGTGCTCTACCCATGTCAGTCGACTATCTATTATGACTCCCAGTAATTTAACCTTATCAACCTGTTGTATGGGTTCACCAGACAAGTGCAGACTCAGTGTAGGATTGGCTAATAGTTTGTGGCTGGTTCCTAGGATAATGGATTTGGTCTTTGAGATGTTTAATACCAGCTTATTTAGTTGTATCCAATTAGTTACTGCATATAACTCTGAAGATAAAACTTTGTGTAGATCACCATTAGTGTTTGCAGCATAATACAGTGTGGAATCGTCCGTGTTCATTTGTATACTTGCTTTACACAAAGCAGATGGTAAGTAATTTGTGAATATGGAATACAGGAGTGGTCCAAGACAGCTGCCCTGTGGCAAGCCACAATCTAGCCCTTTGCAGTTAGACATGCTGCCATTGTAATACACGCTTTGTCTTCTACATGATAAATAACTTTTGATGAATGAGATGGCACTTTGTGCAAATCCATAGCATTCCAATTTTCGAATTAAAAGTCATAGTGCCACACTTTTGAAACTAAATATTTGATTAACTTGATTAAGAAAATCTAATTCTTGTATATCAATATCGGAGCATCCCTAATGCCAGGGCTGTACAGTGCGACATATATGTCGAACATGCTATGAAAAAATCAGTCTGTGCGATGAATGAATTTACTGCGTAACACCCTGATAGCCTGTGTGTGTGTGAGAAAAAAAATTCTGCAGTACACCGTCATGGCCTTCGGGATGAGGAACGCACCGGCCACGTTCCAACGTTTGATGCACATGGTGTTGGGGGGTGTGCCTAGGTGTAACGTCTATTTGGACGATGTGGTGGTGTACTCCGATACTTGGGCGGAGCACATTGCTAACTTACGGGTGGTTTTTGCGCGCTTAGCGGAGGCGTCGTTGACCCTGAACCTCGCTAAGTGTGAGTTTGGGAAAGCCACGGTGACGTACTTGGGGAAGCAGGTGGGTCACGGACAGGTCCGCCCGGTGGACGCTAAGGTGACAGCGATCCTTGCGTATCCGGCTCCTTCCACGAGGCGGCGAGGCGCGAGCTACGGCGTTTCCTGGAAATGGCTGGGTATTACCGGTGTTTTTGTAGAAATGTTTCTGTGGTGGTGGCTCCCCTCACTTCCTTATGTAGTCCTATTGTACCTTTTGTGTGGTCCACGGAGTGTCAGTGCGCTTTCGAGGCTGCTAAATCTCTCTTATGCAGTGCACCTGTTCTGGCAGCCCCTGACTTTGCGTTGCCCTTTCAGCTGGAGGTCGACGCGAGTGCTGCTGGGGCTGGAGCTGTGCTGTTGCAGGCGGGAGAGAGCGAGGTGCATCATCCGGTTTGCTACTTCTCGGTGAAGTTCAAACAACATCAGTTGGACTACTCGACCATCGAGAAGGAGACGCTGGCAATGCTCCTCGCCCTCCAGCACTTTGAGGTGTATGTGGGGTCCAGCTCTATTCCGGTGTTGGTCTACACGGACCACAATCCCCTGGTGTTCTTGGCTCACATGTACAACCACAACCAGAGGTTGATGCGTTGGGCCCTGTTGGTGCAGGGCTACAACATTGTCATCCGTCACAAAAAGGGGGTGGACAATGTTGTGGCCGATGCCTTGTCCAGAGGGTAGGTCTGGGGGTACTACTCTGATGTTAGTTGTATAGGAAATAATGTTTTGCTCACCCGGTGGGTTCGCTTCTATGGGGGGAGGTGTCACGTACGTGGGTTGTGCATTATCATTATATTTTAACACCATGTAACATCAGGGTAATATATTATTTGTGTTGTTTTCTATGTGTGATGTTGTGTCATCTCCTAATCGCCTGTTTCTGTTCCGCAGATGCCACTCATCTCCCTGATTGGATTGGTTGCATCTGATTGGTGCACCTTCGGACAGGCAGTGGAGATGGGTGGTTAATAGAGTGGGAGGTGACACACATCGGGGCGCCTCATTGAATCACTGCCACCGACCAGAGTGGAGTGTGGAGGTGGCCGCTATTTGCCACTATTGAGTGGATACTTTTGTAACCATTAACCACTGTGTGTGGTCTTATCTTCCACTTTGTGTGCTTCCCTAACAGGTGGGATTATTGTGGTATATATTATTGGCCTCTGCGCCATCTCCCTCCATCAAGGGGGGCATATACTGTAGTGCTTTATTGCTGGGTGGTTCCCAGGGTTTACCTTTGCTTAATAGCTTTGTGTCTTATGACACGTCTATATTTTGCTTAGTGTTTGTTTGTCTTATTTGTATATTCCCTGTTTGTTCTCCATTACCCTTTGCCCTTTGTTTGTACTGTGGGTTTAAATCCCCACTATAATAAATATCATTTCTCCTTTGGGAACGGTGTGTTTCAAGCCCTGCTATAATAAATATCATTTACCATTTGAAAACGCCTTTGTTTATTTCTTATCTGCTCGGGACCGTGCTTAGTGCACTACTGAAGGGGCTGGTTTTCACATACAGCCCGCTTCAGCTTATATTTTATATTGTCATTAGACATTGCTATGCGACAGTTAAACATATTTATTTTCAGAGGAAAAACATGAATTGATTAATGTACACTGTAGTGCACATCAGGACTTACTGTATGTGTGTTTCATATTTATTTAGCTCTATGTAATAATAATAAGAGTGGGGGGAAAAAAATAAAAAATAAAATAATCTTATGTTCCGTGTTCTTTAGCACACAAACACTTAAATTATCCCCAAAAAATACAAGTGACAACACTTTTTTCCCCTGGGTCTCAGGAGGATATAATTTAGACAAAAGGCTGCAGACAAAAGGCTGCTGGCTATGATTCAGGCTGGTCGGAATGAGATGAGCATTTCACCCATCATGAATTAGCATATTCAGCTGTTCAGGATACATTTTGTTCAATGATGCACCTCTATGGTTTTCATAGCACATTATGAAGCGTTGGGTACCTAGGTGTAGTTAATAGACTTGGCCAGGATCGTTAAAATAAAATAAAAAAAATAATCTTGTGTTCCGTGTTCTTTAGCACACAAACACTTAAATTATCCCCAAAAAATACAAGTGACAACACTTTTTCCCCCTGGGTCTCAGGAGGATATAATTTAGACTTAATGTTTTCCTGTTGCACGTCATTCTCACCTTCCTCTTTTTCACTTCCTGCCTCCTCTTCCTCTTCTTTACCTCTTTCATCTTCTGAGTTTTCACCCCCGCCCTCCTTTCTCTTCTTCTGCTGCAAGTCCACTATGTGAGCTCCAGTCTTCATCGCTCTCATCGTCTGCTTCCACATCCTCCTCCGACGACTCTGGACAGTAAAAAGATATACAACCAATGTATCAAGGAAGAACACTGCAACAAGCCAGCAAAATACTATATCTGTGTTGAGGAAAATACTATGTCTATGTTGAGGAAAATACTATATCTATGTTGGAGAAAATACTATATCTATGTTGGAGAAAATACTATATCTATGTTGGAGAAAATACTATATCTATGTTGAGGAAAATACTATATCTATGTTGAGGGAAATACAATATCTATGTTGAGGAAATTACAATATCTATGTTGAGGAAAATACTATATCTGTGTTGGGGAAAATACTATATCTATGTTGAGGAAAATACTATATCTATGTTGAGGAAAATACTATATCTATGTTGAGGAAAATACTATATCCGTGTTGAGGAAAATACTATATCTATGTTGAGGAAAATACTATATCTATGTTGAGGAAAATACTATATCTATGTTGAGGAAAATACTATATCTATGTTGAGGAAAATACTATATCTATGTTGGGGAAAATACTATATCTGTGTTGGGGAAAATACTATATCTATGTTGGGGAAAATACTATATCTGTGTTGAGGAAAATACTATATCTATGTTGGGGAAAATAATACTATATCTATGTTGGGGAAAATACTATATCTATGTTGGGGAAAATACTATATCTATGTTGGGGAAAATACTATATGTTGGAGAAAATACTATATCTATGTCGAAGAAAATACTATATCTATGTTGGTGAAAATACTATATCTATGTTGAGGAATATACTATATCTATGTTGGGGAAAATACTGATTCTATGTTCTCTCAGTAAGTTTAGTACAGTATGTGTACAGATGTATGTAGTGAAGATGTCTCTGTTCTCTCCGTTAATAAGTTACGTTTCGAATCATGAACTTCGGAAAATGCCTGTCAGAAATGTCAACTGGAATGCTGGAATAGCTGGGAGTTGCCATGGCTAGCTAGTTAGTTGTAAGGGATAATACATGACGTGGTGTGTTATCTGAAAATAATGCTCAATGCACGGAGGGTAATTAACGTTAGTCCTTCGCCGAGTGGTTTGTCTGGAAAGTAACGTTAGCTACAGCTTCATTAGCCCAGCTAACGTTAGCTACATATCTAGCAAGCTTTACAAAAATAAAGTTTAATGTGACTGATCTAGTGAGCTAGAATCAGAATATTCCCCCCATAAATAGCTAATGTTAAATATAAATAACGTAACGGCCATACCAACCCGTTAGTTTTGAGGGGAGCTAGTTAGCCAGCTAGCTAGCTAGTACCAGTGATAGGCTGCTAATTGATTTTGGTTGATTAACATTAGCGAGATTGGCCTACGTTCCGTTACATATTCATAATCATGAAAGTGTAGTGCCAAATAGGGCTGCACGATTAATCGATTTTAAATCGAAATCGCGATTTGGAATGATGCAATTATCAAATAGCAAAACAAAAAAGCGCAATTTTTATTTATTCAAAAAAAAATGAATTTGTTTAACCAAGGGGCGGTCAGGTGGCGTAGCGGAGATTGCGCTCGTCATCAATGCAAGAGGCTGTGGTCTCGACTCCCGGAGTCAGCATTGCTTGAGGCATGGGCTGATCGTCATACTAACTCGTTTGGCTGGGTTAGGGGGAGGGCAAGTCGTGGGTGGTGAACTGGCGTTGTGGACAGCGACGCCTACAGGTCAGGTCTGGGCGCCTGCTCAGCGGAGGCAGGAATTGATGAAGGCAGCGTGACCTCCCACGCGTTACACTTCACCAATGAGAGTCCTCGCTGCCAGATGAAAAAAGAGTCACTGGCTGTCGCCGCGTGTGACGGAGGAAGCACGCGGATGACTTCAGGATTCCCTTGTACCGACCGGTAGGAGAACATGCACACAACAACCAGGTAGGGGAGGGGGGGAATTGGCACAACGACTAAAGTTGGGACGGGGAGAAAAACAGAGAAAAATCGGAGAAAGAGAAGATTACATTTCTTTTTTTTTTATGTATGTGTTTAACCAGGAAGTCCCATTGAGATACAAGATGGGTTTGGGAGAGGGAGGTCTGGGGTTTTAGATTGTGTGTTGTGAAGTTTAGACTTCAGCGAGGGAGACAGACAAAAAGGCACCGTTGGGTACCGGTATCGATTCCCAGGTAAAAAGAAACATTTTCAGGCTTGGGGGGGGGCGGAGCTGAGCGATCATGGAGTAGACGTGTTTCACATGAGCTCCCTTCTACCGTGCTGAATATACGTTTCTCCCCATTAGTCTTTATTTTATTTTTATTTGTTTTTTATCGGTTTGCTAGGTCGTCGTGTTTAGTATACATTCATCGACTTTTTTCGACTTTCTACGATGACGGGGGTGGAAACCAGAGCCATGACTGCCCCAACCAGCAAACCACCACCACCAGGCCTGGCCGCATCGTCGCCCGTTGTCGGGGAGTTAAGCGAAGCTGTGCTCTTGGTCATGACCAAGCTACACGCAGACTCTGAGACACGCATCGCTGAAGCACAGAAGAAAGTGTTGACGGATTTTTGTGTCAGCCTCCGTCGTGAGATATCAGAAGAAATACGGCTGGCGGTAGTACCGCTGACAGACAAGATGGAGACGATGCACGCTGTCTCCTCGGCTAATGCTAACGAACTAGCCATGCTAACGACGGAGGTATCATTACAGTGCGAGAAGATGGCGGGTCTCGAATCCGCCCTGCTGGCTAGGCAGGCTGAAGTCAACAAACTACAGTCGGCAATGGAGGAGATGCAGTCCCGGGATAGACGCCACAACGTCAGGATTGTTGGAGTACCGGAGGCCATCGGTGAAGGCCGTCTCTCTGAGACCGTGCCCGAACTGCTGCAGAAAATACTAGGGACGGACGTCCTCCCTTCGCCTCCGGTCTGTGAGTCGGCCTACAGAGCGGGCAGGTTTTCTCCCGGCGTGAACAAAGAGCCGAGGCCCATCATAGTCAAGCTGAACAGGCTTCAGCAGAGAGAACTCATCATGCGGTCGGCTCGTACCAGAAGGGGTAATCTGAGGCTTGGCGATCACAAAGTGGCCATTTTCGAGGACTTTACGCCGGAGGTTCAAGCACAGAGAGGCGAATACAAGGTGGTCCTGACTAAGCTTTGGAAACTAGGCCTGAGGCCCACGTTATTCGCTCCCGCGAAATTATCTGTGTTGGAGAAGGTCGGTGGTCAGCGTTCATTTTGGTCGTTGGCTAAAGCGAAGGAATATCTTGCGGGGATACCCGGGTCTGTTGCTTGATATCTGTGTCGGGTGAGTGACTTGGCGGTGTGGGTCTATATACATTGATTAGGCCGACTATTCACAAATACTTGCCGTCATGCCCAGACATGCTAACTGCCCGCTGCCCATCCAACTAGCGGGGCTTCCCAATGACTTCTGTTACTTGCTAAAGCTGACCTCATGGTCGTACTTGTGTATCGCCTCTTTGGAAGCTAACGAACGAGCTAGCTGAACAATGTACATAATAGGCTAACGTGCTATCCGGATTCATCACTAGCTTACGCGCTAGCCTCGGGCTAACCAGCGGGCTTCGTCTATCGTCTGCGCTGAGACATTCGAGACCCGTTAATGGTTACGTATTTTGGTTGCTGTTGCTGTTCAAAGGGACATTGGTTTGCACAATTCAAGAGTGATCGAGTCCCTAACTAACTGCTGGTATGCCTTTTATTTTTATATCCAGGTTGTTTTGAGCTTTGGGACCCATAGTAGAAGCCAAGGTCGGTTGAATATGCATATACAATATATGATAACAGGTTGGGTCGGGTATGGCTTGCACTTCATGGCTATATGGTTATATGGCTTGCACTTTAGCCATGACCCTCTTTTCCCTTTTGTTTCTTATTGTCGCTGTTTTTATGTCATCTGTATGCGCGATTTAAATGTGATCCGATTCTACCTTGGACTAACTGCTGAGATGCCTTAATTTTGATTTGAATTTTCCGTGATCCATTTATGCTATAAAGTTGCGACATTAATATGCAGACTCCAAGGTAGATGGTTACAGGGTTGATGTTGAGTAATTATATAATAATGGCTATTTTTCCATTATAGCTGTCATGTTAGGGCCAAGGCTCACGTTGGCTCTCGACCGAATATACATAAAATATGTGATAGCAGGCTGGGTCAGTTTTAGCTTTGCTTGCACTTTAGCCACAACCCTCTTTTTCCTTTTCCTATTGTTGTCGCTGTTTTAATGGCATTTGAATGAGCAATTTAACTGTGATTCTATCCTACCTTAGACTAACTGCCGATATGCTTTGATTTTGTTTTGAATTTTCCGTGATCCATTTATACTATAACGTTGCACCATTAATATGCAGACTACGAGGTAGATGGTTACAGGGTTGATGTTGAGTAATTATATGATAATGGCTAATTTTTCCATTATAGTTGTCATGTTAGGGCCAAGGTTCACGTTGGCTCTCGAACGAATATACATAATTTTTGTGATAACAGGATGGGTCAGGTTCAGCTTTGCTTGCACTAACCCTCTTTTTCCTTTTCCTATTGTTGTCGCTGTTTTAATGGCATTTGAATGAGCAATTTAACTGTGATTCGATCCTACCTTGGACTAACTGCTCCGACCGATATCTTTATTGAAACAATGTAGGATAACAGGTGGTGTCAGGTGTTGCCTATTACCATCCCCGGATTAATGAATGTGTTTAATTCTATTCTTACATAGGTTATGTCATTTCAGCCGTTGTGCCTGATCAGAGGGACTGCTACAGGGGTGCACTTTGACCATAACCCCTTTTTTCCCTGTCTTATTTTTGTCATTGTTTAATTGACATTGTTCACACAATTTTGCACAATTAACCTGTGACCCGATCCTGCCTTGGACTATCGGCTGGGATGCTTTAATTTAATTTTGTTTTGAATTTTCCTGTACCCTTTTGGGCTATAACATTGCGACGTTGAAGCGCAGATTCGGAAATAGATGGTTGCAGGTTGATGTGGAGTTATTATTTAATAATGGCTATTTTTACCATTATGGTTGTCTCATGTTGGGGCCGGGGCTCAGGTGGTTTTCGACCGATATCTTTATTGAATTTTATTTTTATTATTATTTGTGTTTATTGGACTAGTGGGGGTTTACTCAGGGGTTTATCTAGAGGGGGGTTGGAGTGGGGAGCGTCTTTATGGATCCATGTCTCTAGTGGGAAGTGATAGGAAGATGACCATCCTCAGTGGATGGGGCATAGGGTGGGGATTGGAGAGTGGGTATAGAAGGGCTTATAATAGGACGGGTGGGTTAGGGTTTAGAGTAGAAGGAGGGGGGGTTGTAGCTGGGGTGGTATTTTTATGTGTTTTATGTACTGTTGTCTTATATGTGTGTGATTGTTCCTCCTCTGAACTCCTGGGATTGACCGTCTGGGCCCGCCTGGATCGGCGCCTCTGTACTCAGCCTGGCTGCACTGGTATGTTCTCTACGCATTTATACAAGCTCGACCATGGCTAAATTGAATATTTTAATTTGGAACGCAGGAGGGCTTAACGCCCCACACAAGCGTGCCAGTGTCCTTTGGCTATTGAAGAGGAGAAATATTGACCTTGCTCTCCTTAGTGAGACGCATTTATTGGTAGGTGACGTGTCAAGACTGGCAAATCGGCAATATCACGTTATCTCCTCATCCTCAGCCGATGATAAGACGAAAGGAGTAGTCATAGTTACGAGACGTAACCTTGATATCAAAGTCTTGGATGTATGGTCGGACACGGAGGGAAGGATTACTATAGCAAAAGTTGAATTCTCGCATAGGAAGATGGCTATAATAGCATTGTATGCTCCTAACACATTTGATTCAGTGTTCTATAATACAATCACGAAGAATATGTTGGAACTTAATGGATACGCTCTCATTGTGGGTGGCGATTTTAATGCGTGCTGGGATGCGGAGATGGATAGGTCCGGGCCCTCTGAAACGAGCGACCAAAAACGGGCCTCTAAGGCCCTTAGGATGTGGGCCAAGGACACAGGGCTCACAGACCTTTGGCGCTTATCCAACCCCACCCTCAAAGATTATTCTCACCTGTCAGCCAGACACAAAAGCTTCTCTCGAATTGACTATGCATTCGCGTCCCCTAATATGTTTGATAGTTTCGATGTCTCATTGGTTCCCTTGGCTCTCTCAGACCACAAGGGGATTTTCCTTACGGCAACCTTTGGCAGGCTCTCCGCAAGAGCTCCCAGATGGCGTTTTAATTCGACCTTGCTAAAGAACGATGACTTCTGTTCTGAGTTCAGGAGTAAACTAGCTGAATTTTTGCAGATCAACGTTGGCACAGTAGAAGACCCTAGGGTCCTGTGGAACGCATTGAAAGGATTTATCAGGGGTCATGTCACACTATTTGCCTCCAATTTGCGAAAATCCCAGTCAAAAAAGCTAGAAGGACTGGAATCATTATATGCGGACCTATACGCATCCTTGCAAACTAACTATAATGAACGACTAAACACACAACGTAAGATAGTCAAAAAAGAAATAAACTCCATACTTAAACAACAGTCTGAGTTCTTGATACATAGGACAAGACAAAATTACTACTTTCACGGCTCCAGACCTAGCCATCTATTGGCAATGAAAATACGCTCAAATGATCATTTCTCGGATATCCCCTCGATTAGGACGAGCCAGGGTGCAGTCACTACTGATTCGAAAAAGATCAATGACACTTTTAAAGAGTTTTACTCAGTTATATAGCTCAGAGGGTAATCTTGATGACTCTAAATTTGAATCGTTCATTGGCGGGCTTGAGATACCCCACATTTCTGAGGAAGAGGCCAAGTAACTGGGGAGACCGATTACTCTCGTGGAATTGAGGGAGACGATTGTTGAAATGCAGAGGGGTAAGGCACCAGGCTGGGATGGTATTCCACCCGAAGTGTATTTAGCTTTCTGGGACCAACTGGGTCCATTGATGCTCGATATGATCAATTACGCTATCGAACAAGGGGAGTTCTCAAGAGATGTCAATATGGCGTTGATTTCTTTACTTCTCAAGAAGGACAAAGATCCCAATGATTGTGGTAGCTATAGACCCTTGAGTCTTCTCGGGGCCGATTTAAAAGTGTTTGCCAAGGTGCTGGCCCGTCGCTTGCAGAGATTTATGTCTGTATTGGTACACTGCGATCAAACTGGTTTTATCCCGGGGCGGCTGGCTGCAGATAATCTTAGGAGGCTGTTGCATGTAATCGATAACAGTAAAGACAATACAACTCCATCCACAGTTCTGTCTTTGGATGCCATGAAGGCGTTTGACAGACTTGAGTGGTCATACCTGTGGAAGGTACTTGAGGTCATGGGTCTTGGGAAGAGTTTTATTCATATGATTAAGGTCCTGTATGCCTCGCCGTCTGCGATGATACTGACAGGCAAAAACTGTTCCACACTCTTTCCGGTCTCCAGATCTTCTAGACAGGGTTGTCCTCTGAGTCCAGGACTGTTCGCGCTTTCCCTCGAACCTTTGGCCCAATTTATTAGGCAATCGGAGGACATCGTCCCCATAATGGTCAATAATACTCCACACAAAATTGCTCTCTACGCGGATGACCTGCTGATTTTCATGGACGACCCCTCCCGGTCGGCCACAAAATTATTGGGGATAATCGACGACTTTGGTAAATTGTCAGGCTTTAAGATTAACTGGAACAAATCAGCCTGCCTACCTCTTAATGAGCTGGCCAAGGCGGTACGACTACCAGCTGATATCCCCATAGTAGAACATTTTAAATACTTGGGCATAGA
Organism: Notolepis coatsorum; assembly: GCF_963971535.1. Lineage (NCBI taxonomy): Eukaryota > Metazoa > Chordata > Actinopteri > Aulopiformes > Paralepididae > Notolepis > Notolepis coatsorum. The sequence continues at coordinate 188,210,951 of NC_140170.1, forward strand.
GATATTCCCCACGCTGAACCAAACTACTAAGTACAACTTCACGGGTACTTATGATCAAATACGCCAGGATCTAGACAGGTGGTCGTCCCTTCCTAACTCCTTACAAGCCCGGGCTTCCATAATCAAAATGAACATCCTGCCTAGGATAAATTTTATTAGCTCAATGCTCCCCCTGCCCCCTCCAATAGACCACTGGCGCAAGGTACAATCGATGGTATCTAAGTTTATCTGGAATAACAAACGCCCAAGAATCAAAAGGGCTACTACTCAACGTAGAAAACAAGATGGGGGCCTCGCAATCCCTGATTTTAAACTTTATTTCTGGTCCTTTTCACTGAGGCCTCTGATGTGCTGGCTAGACCCTGTAGAGGCTGTATCGTGGCGCTCCTTGGAAGCGGCGGCGGTATCTCCGCTAAGATTGCAGGATGTGGTGTACTCCACTGTCTCTATTTCGAAATGCCGGCTGAGGTATGGACCGATCATAACTCACGTGATCCAAACGTGGCGTAATGTACAGAGGTCGTGTGGGGTTAAATGCCCATGGCACCTGGACTCTCCAATTTTTAATAACCAGCAATTACTTGTAGGGCACAAGCCGGTTAATATTCCTCAATGGCAAAGGAGGGGAGTGCATACTCTGGAGGATATTTATGATAAGAACGGCCTCCGTGCGTTTCAGGACTTAAGAGAATTTTATGATCTTCCCGGCGAGTCCTTCTTTCTTTACCTTCAACTAAGGTCAGCACTGAGGGCGCATGGCGTACCGTGGGCTCAAGCTTTGCAACCACACCCCTTCCTCAGGCTCATAGTGGACAGAACGACATCCAGAGGGTTTGTCTCAGACTTTTATACGCTCTTAATTCAATCCACGTATAAAAATGTATCATTGGATACAATCTGGCGTGTGGATATCCCGGAGTTGGACCCCGAGTTTGACTGGGATGATGTTTGGGCAAATGTGGCATTATCTTCCCGCAACCCCAATCACCAGCAAATTAATTTTAATTATATTCATAGGACCTATCTTACACCTAGGAAGCTATTTGCTATGGGACTGATAACCGACTCTCGGTGCACTTTGTGCTCTCAAAAGGCCACTGGCACTTATATGCATATGTATTGGGATTGCCCACCAGTGGCCCGTTTCTGGAGGTCAATAACGGACAAACTTTCAGATCTGTGTGGCTTAACTATCCCATTCACAGCTGTTACGCTACTCCTGAACGATATAACGACACTACCCGCGTCCGTACAACTGAAAAGGGTTGTCCTAGCGGGCGTCACAGCAGCGAAGAAGCTTATAGCAATGAGATGGAAGGAGCCTGAGAAGCTGACAATGATCAACTGGTCCCTAACTCTATTGGATGTGATTTATCTTGAGATATCCACGGCTCGGGTGATTGGGGTGGGGCAGGCTGGCATTGACCTGTGGTTCGCAGCAGCTGAGAAGGTAAAGACCGCCGTGTGCGGCTGAGCGGGGTTGGGGCGCTTGATCGGGGGGGTCCGGCGGTCTCTGGGGAGGGGGAGGAGGAAATGTCTTGTCCGTCTTGGTTTTTGTCTTGTCCTTCTTAACTTTGGCTGGGGGGATTTTAGGGGGGGTTGGTATTTAGCTATTCTGCGCTATATGTCAATTCACATGCCATCTCCCCAAGGGACTAATATTGGCAGACTGATTGACCTGTCAACCAACTTGGAAGAAGAATTTCTTTCTTCTTACACTTTACCGTCTGCGAGTTTGGCAGTCTTGAACATGTGTAAGGGACCTAGGCTATCTACAGTAAATCTGCGACAACACTCTCATAAACAATCTTTTAAGTCACTCCACTTTGTAAAGGTGGGGAAAGGCTGCCATGTTTTGAAGACCCATTTTTGTTATTGAAGTAGCCACCTATATTTGATAGGTTGGACGCTGTTTCTTTTTCTTTTTGTCTTATAATTTATTATTATGTATTATTATTGTTTGTTATTCTCCTGTGAAGTTATGTTTTTTGTTACTGTGGTTATTGTGTTGTCCTGTTTCATGTAATTAATAATAATAAAGATTTGATCAAAAAAAAAAAAAAAAAAAAACATTTTCAGGCTCGGTGTCCCGAAAAGACCAACCGCGCGGCGTAGGCCAGATGCAAGCCGCATTTTACAATAAACCTCTGTGGTGCTGCTTAACACTTTGGGTGCCGGGAACCGTCTTTAGACGTCATTCCCGGCCATGCTCAAGTTGCCGGAGGACGCTTTACGTCGTCCTTATATCAATATTTCAAAAATCTGCGATCGGATTCATATGTCCCCTCCGCTGGCCTGAGATCCACCAGCAGGACCCACTGAGCTCTCTGGCGGTTCAGGAGCGCCATCTGGTGGCCGATCGGCGCAATCGCTTAAACAGGATGTGCCATAGAGGTTGTGCTAGACGTCCGTATTGCTTCCGGCCACTCGGTACATGTCCCGTGACTCTGGCTCGTCACGCTACATAGCGATCGATTGCCAATAACTCGATAAACAACATGATTTGGACGTATATACCATTATACAAGCTGGAGATGGACCGGGTAAATCGCCATCCCATAATGATAGAATTTCTACTCTACGATGATCGCCCAACGGCGCGCGGAGACTGGGGTGAGTTTGAGCGTGTAACGTTACCGTCTTCGATACCAACTGCTATTATCAACATTTGACCCACATTAGATGATTGGTATAACGCTGCCCACGGAATTATAAACGCCCCCTCGCCCATCCGGTCAACATCAGATGACGTGTAGTAACTTCTAGAAGTACGTCTAGTTGGAATTTTTTATATTGCGCTGATTGCCATCAAACTGTATTTCATCATCAATATTAGGGCTGGGCGATATGGCCTAAATATGATATCACGATATTTTCTGACCTTTCGGCGATACACGATACGCATCACGATGTTTTTCTTTTTTTCCCCCAAACAATTCATTATGAGGCTTACCAAGACAGTATTTGAGTTTGCAAGCTAACATTAAAGACAAAATAAAATACCCATGCATTTAGCATTTTTATATTATATATTAGATTTAGATTATTGGATTAGATTATATATTGCATATATTTAGCAATGAGATATTATATGATTTAGATACGAAATATGATGAATTGAAAATGGGGGACCCTGATGTAAACAAGACGAAAGTCTTTCTCTGGTCTGCATCCTCCAGTCCACTGTTGACTGTTGTTGTATTGAGCTGTACTGTATTGTACCTATGCTGCAATCTGTTAATAACGTTTATATTCATTCAGTCGGCAAACAGAATCATTTTGATTGACAGTCGCGTCTGCCAATTACGTCACATCGCTTGCACCCGCCCTGCTGTTCTTAGCACCAATCGGCAAGCGCGTATTCATTTTTTACTTCCGCTATTGGAGAGCTCAATGAAAACAACAATGGCAGCGGTAGCTCGCCGCGGCCGACTTTTACCTTTTAGCTCTGCAGAATGACTAAACGACTGGAGGCATAATGATTTTACTGCAACGGATGTTATAATAAAAGCATTTCCATACATCTGTCTGATTGAAAACGTTATTAACAGACCGCAGAATGGGCACAACGGAGTCAGCACGGGCTGAGATATGAACGGCTAATGCTTGCTATATCTAGGTCGACCTCGGTCGTTGCTATGTAAATACGCTGATGTTATTGAAAGTGTAACTATATAACGTCAATGCCACAAAACGAATGCCTTTGTTATCATAAGTAGTAACTTTTGATGCAGTAGTGTGTGTGTGGGGCGGCGCTGTTCAAAAGTGTCAACGTGTGGACCAGATTGACGCAACACAAGCCTCTTGGGCAAAACATCACGATATCCACGATACGTTTAAAAAGTGTATCGTTAATGAACTGTACCCGATATTTATATAATATCGTCATATCGCCCAGCCCTAATCAATATAATGCATTTGGGGCTATATATCACGTTCTGGAGAAAGCTGCAGAAAGAGATGAAAACATACTTATACATTAGACCATACTTTACTATGAATATGTGAATGAAAAAGTTTAACGTTGCTACACAATGAACAATACATATAGGACTTTGAATGGGCCCTAATAATGGCAATGTAGCAATAGAATTTAAAAAGTTATAGCCCTGCAAAGAAGGGGACTTTCTCCATAGACAAATAGCGCTGGCAATCTATGGTATATCATGAATTTAACCTTAGGCAGCCAAAGTGTTAAAAAAAATTATAATCGTAAATTTGATCGCAATCACAATATCTGTCAGAAAAAGACCGACAGGAAAGTGCAGACAGGAAAGTAACAAACAATATGGTCCGTGCGGAACCCTTATCCCCAACACATAGGGTGGGTGAATTATGTTGGATCCACCACAAAAGATGAATTGTTTAAATGTATTTAATCCAGTAAGAATATTACTAGGCTATATAACATACATCTGTGCAAGTAGATTACATTAACAAAACGTATTGAGGGCTGGGCGATATGGCCAAAAATGATATTGCGATAATGATAACAATATCATATCACTCAATAAAAAAAGAATAGAGTATACAAAGGTATGTAAAGGTGGGGAAAGGCTGCCATGTTTTGAAGACCCCTTTTTGTTATTGAAGTAGCCACCTATATTTGATAGGTTGGACGCTGTTTCTTTTTCTTTTTGTCTTATAATTTATTATTATGTATTATTATTGTTTGTTATTCTCCTGTGAAGTTATGTTTTTTGTTACTGTGGTTATTGTGTTGTCCTGTTTCATGTAATTAATAATAATAAAGATTTGATCAAAAAAAAAAAAAAAAAAAAACATTTTCAGGCTCGGTGTCCCGAAAAGACCAACCGCGCGGCGTAGGCCAGATGCAAGCCGCATTTTACAATAAACCTCTGTGGTGCTGCTTAACACTTTGGGTGCCGGGAACCGTCTTTAGACGTCATTCCCGGCCATGCTCAAGTTGCCGGAGGACGCTTTACGTCGTCCTTATATCAATATTTCAAAAATCTGCGATCGGATTCATATGTCCCCTCCGCTGGCCTGAGATCCACCAGCAGGACCCACTGAGCTCTCTGGCGGTTCAGGAGCGCCATCTGGTGGCCGATCGACGCAATCGCTTAAACAGGATGTGCCATAGAGGTTGTGCTAGACGTCCGTATTGCTTCCGGCCACTCGGTACATGTCCCGTGACTCTGGCTCGTCACGCTACATAGCGATCGATTGCCAATAACTCGATAAACAACATGATTTGGACGTATATACCATTATACAAGCTGGAGATGGACCGGGTAAATCGCCATCCCATAATGATAGAATTTCTACTCTACGATGATCGCCCAACGGCGCGCGGAGACTGGGGTGAGTTTGAGCGTGTAACGTTACCGTCTTCGATACCAACTGCTATTATCAACATTTGACCCACATTAGATGATTGGTATAACGCTGCCCACGGAATTATAAACGCCCCCTCGCCCATCCGGTCAACATCAGATGACGTGTAGTAACTTCTAGAAGTACGTCTAGTTGGAATTTTTTATATTGCGCTGATTGCCATCAAACTGTATTTCATCATCAATATTAGGGCTGGGCGATATGGCCTAAATATGATATCACGATATTTTCTGACCTTTCGGCGATACACGATACGCATCACGATGTTTTTCTTTTTTTCCCCCAAACAATTCATTATGAGGCTTACCAAGACAGTATTTGAGTTTGCAAGCTAACATTAAAGACAAAATAAAATACCCATGCATTTAGCATTTTTATATTATATATTAGATTTAGATTATTGGATTAGATTATATATTGCATATATTTAGCAATGAGATATTATATGATTTAGATACGAAATATGATGAATTGAAAATGGGGGACCCTGATGTAAACAAGACGAAAGTCTTTCTCTGGTCTGCATCCTCCAGTCCACTGTTGACTGTTGTTGTATTGAGCTGTACTGTATTGTACCTATGCTGCAATCTGTTAATAACGTTTATATTCATTCAGTCGGCAAACAGAATCATTTTGATTGACAGTCGCGTCTGCCAATTACGTCACATCGCTTGCACCCGCCCTGCTGTTCTTAGCACCAATCGGCAAGCGCGTATTAATTTTTTACTTCCGCTATTGGAGAGCTCAATGAAAACAACAATGGCAGCGGTAGCTCGCCGCGGCCGACTTTTACCTTTTAGCTCTGCAGAATGACTAAACGACTGGAGGCATAATGATTTTACTGCAACGGATGTTATAATAAAAGCATTTCCATACATCTGTCTGATTGAAAACGTTATTAACAGACCGCAGAATGGGCACAACGGAGTCAGCACGGGCTGAGATATGAACGGCTAATGCTTGCTATATCTAGGTCGACCTCGGTCGTTGCTATGTAAATACGCTGATGTTATTGAAAGTGTAACTATATAACGTCAATGCCACAAAACGAATGCCTTTGTTATCATAAGTAGTAACTTTTGATGCAGTAGTGTGTGTGTGGGGCGGCGCTGTTCAAAAGTGTCAACGTGTGGACCAGATTGACGCAACACAAGCCTCTTGGGCAAAACATCACGATATCCACGATACGTTTAAAAAGTGTATCGTTAATGAACTGTACCCGATATTTATATAATATCGTCATATCGCCCAGCCCTAATCAATATAATGCATTTGGGGCTATATATCACGTTCTGGAGAAAGCTGCAGAAAGAGATGAAAACATACTTATACATTAGACCATACTTTACTATGAATATGTGAATGAAAAAGTTTAACGTTGCTACACAATGAACAATACATATAGGACTTTGAATGGGCCCTAATAATGGCAATGTAGCAATAGAATTTAAAAAGTTATAGCCCTGCAAAGAAGGGGACTTTCTCCATAGACAAATAGCGCTGGCAATCTATGGTATATCATGAATTTAACCTTAGGCAGCCAAAGTGTTAAAAAAAATTATAATCGTAAATTTGATCGCAATCACAATATCTGTCAGAAAAAGACCGACAGGAAAGTGCAGACAGGAAAGTAACAAACAATATGGTCCGTGCGGAACCCTTATCCCCAACACATAGGGTGGGTGAATTATGTTGGATCCACCACAAAAGATGAATTGTTTAAATGTATTTAATCCAGTAAGAATATTACTAGGCTATATAACATACATCTGTGCAAGTAGATTACATTAACAAAACGTATTGAGGGCTGGGCGATACGGCCAAAAATGATATTGCGATAATGATAACAATATCATATCACTCAATAAAAAAAGAATAGAGTATACAAAATTAAAAAATTTCAAATAAATTTTTTAAACAACAGATGTATGTTTATTTTGCCGCAATTCTTTGTCGTTGCCGCCATCTTTAGTGTTACATCCCCTCACAGTTCTCAGGCTGCAGCTGGTTTGAAAGCGAAAGTAAACAGGCTTCTCTGCTGGCTGTGGCTCCAGGGGAGTTGAACAGTTCTGGCTCTGCTAGTTTCTTTTCTATCTTTTGCCGCTTTTTTGGTGGACAAACCACCGCACATGTGCACCGTGACTCATTACTGGAGACTAGCTCTGCTAGCACACATAGCCTACTGTGTAGGGATGCACGATATTGATTTTTTGACACCGATACCGATACCTTTATGCTCCTCAAGCCGATATCGATAACCGATATTTATTGTATTATTAAAAAAATATTTTGATCAAATTTATTTTTTTCAACATGAAACAAAACATATCACAATACAATAATAATACGTCAAATGTATATACTCTCTTTTCTGGACTCTTTTCGTATCATAAACAGTACTGTATTTGCAAATCTGGATGTATAGATGTAGGCAGTACTGTCTATCTGTATGTCATGTATGTCATTATGTTATGATGAATTGTAAATGGGGGACCCCGATGTAAACAAGACGAAAGTCTTTCTCTGGTCTGCATCCCCTTAACAATTGTATGTATTGAGCTAGGCCTGTCACGATAACACATTTTGCTGGGCGATTAATTGTCCCAGAAATTATTGCGATAAGTGATATTATTGCGGTTTTGAGAGAAATAACTTTTTTGAGAAATGTATTTCCCAAAAGTTTTCAATAAATTTTTTTTTTTTACTAATATAATGATAATAGCATAATAATGCAAGGAAACCGTTTCAAAGTGCAATAAACCTTTATTTAACATTGGAAGACATTTTAAATATCCTAAATTACTACCTAACCAATCAGATATGAGGTAGCGTCAGAAGCAGAGTAACCTCGTTCCCAGTTTTATCTCCGTGAGAGCAATGATAAAACGAGCAGAGCAATGTGTGTGGACAAGAGGCAGGTTGCTACGTTTACTGTAGGAAGGGGCTTTTAGACCCATGTTTTTATTTTTTGCTTCGAAAAGAGGGACGTGGGACGTAAAATGGCTGTGCAGTATACAACCAAAAGCGGGACACCTGGTCACCCTAATTGTGGCTCGCGTTTGTTTACTGTGGCTCGCGGATTATGTGATGGGCAAGCTACTTGGAAAATGTAGTAAGCTACACTACCAGTTACTCTCGATTAAAATATAGCTCAACAATAATCAAATAAACACAAATATATACTATCTCTATTGGAATGGAGACTTTTCAGCACAGGATAAACTAGGGATGGGCAAAAAAAAACAGATCGATTGATCACATGATGTACTTGAGTACTCGTGGAGGAAAACGCTGTACAAAATAAACGTCTTTTCCGGTGTTTTAGACTTTGCTCTTTTATTTTGAAACCCACCGACCGGAAGTATTGTTGTTATTATCCTAGCAGAACCTATGAGCGGACAACTTGTGTCGTCCGGTTCTGTGTTTTTGAGCTAATGATAAAACAAATGTTGAGATTGTTGGTGAACAACTTTAGGTTAGTTTTAACGTTAGCTACTAACGTTAGATGCAGCTACTACAGGCAATCAACGATGAGGAGGAAGCGTCATAGCATCAACGCTAGATCTTTAATCTTTATTTAGCAGTCCAGTTTCTCCGGGCAGTAGCGTATAGCGTTTGTTCACGCTACATCACTACTTGGGTCTAAAAATAGCTACACTACAAAGAACGCTACTTGGTTCAAAAGGAGCGACGCTACCATCACGCTACTGAGAAATGTAGTTAAGCTATGTAGCGTTGCTACTGCCCAACATACGCATGGTGCTCACAGGAGCTCCCGTGCTGTACTCTGTAGTAACGTCAGCGGCCCGCCTCCCCACACGGAGAGGTACTGGTTCCCGCCTCATTAAAACAAACACGCAAATAGCAATTAATTGCGCCCGTCAAAATCATTGCATTCATTTTCATTATTGCGCGATAAATTGATTTATTGCTTATTGCAACAGGCCTATATTGAGCTGTACTGTATTGTACCCATTCTGCAATCTGTTAAATAAAGTTTTCATTCATTCATTAATTTGCTGTCTCGTTATAACACAAACAGCTCACCATGAACCATGACAAGCTTAATTACGTTAGTTAGCATCCAAGCTAGCGTGATAACGTTAGTAGTTAGAAAAGGCTAGGCTGCCTGCTTACCTGCAATAGTGTTGTCATCGTCCTGGACAGAGACTTGTTAAATCATAATATCTGGTCCTCAGTAAATGTCCCGCCGCCCGCCAGCAGCTGGTTTTGGATTAGCGTATGCCGCGTTGCATTAGCCTTTAGCTGCTCGGCGTCGTCAGATTTTAATACACCATCGTAGCGGTGGTGATGTTTATTATGTTGGATGCGTTATCGCTTGTTGCCCCTTTCCCTCCTCGTGGAACTTCTGCATTTGTTACAAATAGCAAGCAAACTGTTTTCCTCTGAAACTTTGAAAAAGTCAGACGACGCCGCCATCTTTTTTTACTATCTTGCCTCAGTCAGTCAGTCTGAATGTCACCTGACTACGTCACAGCCAAGAAAGGGAGCGCTAGATTTGTGAAAAACTCCCTCTTCCTAAACCACACACTATCAGTGGTACCACAGTACTGGCAAAACGGGAGGAGGCTATAATAAAAACAAGCGCCCTTCAACCCAATCCACCCACAACGGATTTCTTTTAACCAAAAAATTTATTATATATTATCGGAGCTATCAATAGCGTTATCCGGTTTAGCTAAACCGGAAAAGCTTTTCTATACATTTGTCTGATTGAAAACTTTATTAACAGATTGCAGAATGGGTACAACTCAGTACGGGCTCTCTGAGCAAAGGTAGGAATTGAGATATGAATGAGTAATGCTTGCTATGGTCCGGTACAGCGTTTCCGTTAGCCGGTAATTACCGGTATTTGACCGGCAAAATCTGTTGAAGTCCGACATATTTAATCTCTCCGGTCTTAATGTCCGGTGAAAATAATTCCCTGAGTCTAAGCACAATTTGATTATTTGAATTGTATTAAAATAGGCTAAAATTAAATAGCCTATGCGATGAACGAAACAATCATTACATTTGTTTCATCGTTGCTTCACCAAGCAGGTATAATAATGTTGTCAGCGAGAGCTTAGTGCTGGGTTTTGCGAGTGCATGTGTAGCTGCAGAGCCGGAGCAGCAGCGGCCATTACAGCGGCCATTGCAGTACTCCAATTCAGCCATTGGCAATTCAATGTTGGGTGGGGGGCGCTGCTGTGCGGTCCCCAGATAGAGCCAGAAAAGAGCCAATAACAGCTGAATATGCTGCTCTGCATCGACATACTCTCGCAAATAAGTCGTTGGGAGGTGGAGAGAGAGAGAGTCGTCACGCAAACCCACGATAATGTTGCCGTCTCTCTCTGCCAAATTTCTCAGTTCTTCGCTTGATATAATTAATACAAATGTCCAATATAACGGAATTCGTTAGCTCATAAAAATGTGATTATAACAGACTGCTGTTTATTATTGTCGGGCAACTGCCCACAGACACCTATTTGATTTAAAGTCGGCAGCAGCATGGAGTCTCGGGACTTATTTTATTTGGAATATAATGGCTTTATACGCAAAAGTAGCCTAGTTTTAAGTAAAAATATTATAAATCTACATGCCTTGATGATGTCATTCTTTTGTTTTGTTGTCATTCTTTTGCCTATCAATTGTTTTTAAGCTCAATAAACTCTGACCGGAATTTCTCTCATTTGATCTACCGGACACTGAGGCCGGCAACAATTTTTTCTAACGGAAACCCTGGTCCGGTAAATACGATGATGTTATTGAACGTGTAACTATATAACGTTAATGCCACAAAACGAATGCCTTTGTTACAGGGGGCGAAATTAGACCCCGCCGCCCGCCATTGGCGCTCAGTTTTTACGTTTGGCGCCTCCCACTGAGAGGTCTGACCGCCGTGCGGCGGGCACCATAGCATCATGTAAAAAAAAATCTGCGGTGTGTTTTGGTTTTGCGACAGTCGCAGTTTTTGGCAACCCCGTCTCTCACGTTGCGTCATCTCGTTTGCTTGTTTACCAACGTGACATCAGCTGCACGCTCTTCTTCTGCTCTGTAGTGAGCTCAGCTAACGTTACGCCCACCTAGCTAACGCGAAATGTGATAACGTTAAATAACGTTACTCACTGATACAATATGTGGAACCATATTAAATGAGTAAGCCGGCCGGTAAAAAGACAACCCACCGCGGAAGAAGTGGCAGCGAGAGCGGGACCGTCTAATAAAAGAAAGTTTAGAGACGAGTGGAAATTTGGAGATGCCGTTAGTGGTGCCTCAAGAGACTGGCTCCAGTATGATGCTTGTTCGGTGTGCCGCAAGTATGCAAAAAACAAAAACAGAAACAACATTTGTTATTGGGAGCACATCTATGAAGCTGGAAGCAATTCGTGACCATGAACAGAGCCAGTGTCACATGGGCTCCATGTCTGCGTCGCGGATTGCATTGGAGCCTCTCCTTTCAAGACCCTCTGTGGCTAGGCTAACAGCCATGTCAGAACAGACCAGCACAAAAATTAAGATTATGTTTTTCGGACTGTACATGCCATTGGAAAGAATGCAAGACCCTTTACAGACTTCGAGTGGATGTGCAAGTAAGTGAACATGTTTATTCTCTTAAATTATTAGTATCACTAGTATCATGACTACTATGAAACCTGTTAATGAAGCACAAATGCATGTAGAGTATTCTTGTAATAACGTGAGACTCACAACTGTGAACTGATCTGGTCATTTATTTAGCATAGCCTTGTTTATGTTGTGTTTTCAATAAAATAACTCATTATACAGTATACTGTTATTATGTACTGAAATGTTTGAGAAGTTCCAGGCAGCTATATATATTAGATAACCTTATTCATTGTATTGAATTAATTTATTTGTTTGTTGGATTTTTGCAGTTTGGATGAAAAGAAAGGCATTGCTGTGGGCTCAACATATAGGAATGAGAAGCAGGCCAGAGAGTTCATGCACCATGTTGCAGAGGCTGAGAGAAACCATGCCAGAGAGAATTTAAAAAACATAAAATTTCTCTCCATCTTGTCAGACGGCTCCACAGACAGTTCTGTGAAAGAGGAGGAATTAGTGTATGTCAGATTCTGTCACAACGGCAAGATTGAAACAACATTTGTTGGCATCAAGTCAGTGGAGAAGGCAGACGCGGCACACATAACCAATGCCATCACTGTCATCATGGATGGAGTGTGTGAGGAGTGGGGGAGCAAGTTGGTTGCTCTGGCAACAGATGGAGCGGCTGTAATGACCGGAGCCAAGAACGGTGTGGTCAGCCGGCTGAAGGGGGACAAGGCCTACATCATCGGGATCCACTGTATGGCACACCGCCTTGAACTGGCCTTTGCCGATTCCATCCGCTCCAATGTGATGTTCCAGAAAGTAGAAGACCTCATCAGTGGGCTCTACACCTTCTACCACACCAGTCCACTGAACAGGGCCAACCTGCTAAACAGCTTCCAGGCTCTTGGGCACACAGCACTGGTCCCCACCAGAATTGGCGGGACCCGATGGGTAGGACACCTACTGCGTGCCCTGGACCATTTCCTGCGTGGTTACCAGGGGCTTGTCCAGCACTTGGAACAGGTAGTGGCTCTAGATTTCTATGCTAAGTAGTACTCCAAAAGTTAACATATGTAATGTAGTAGTAGTAGTAGTAGTAGTAGTAGTAGTAGTAGTAGTAGTAGTAGTAGTAGTAGTAGTAGTAGTAGTAGTAGTAGTAGTAGTAGTAGTAGTAGTAGTAGTTTATTCAGTCATCATCTCACACAATGCAATATACACCATCATTTAACAATATTTGATTTTACAGTGACTGAAAAGGTACAGACTGAAGCATAATGCTTATATATGCTGTCCTATATTCTTAACAAAAATTAATACTCAAACAGTATTCTAAAATAAATATAAATAAAGTAAATAACAACAAACATGCTTAGAATTAGTAACATGTTTCAATGTTTTATGCATTGATCAAATCTGCCATACCCCCCCCCCCCCCCACAGCAATTAATTGTTTATTTGTATGTCTTTGTTCTTAATGTATTTCAGATTCAATCTCCTGATGCCCAAAATGTTAGAGGTGCCCAGCATGCCAAGGCCAGAGGCTACTACAGTACTGCCAGGGATGCTGCTGTTGTCCGCTTCTGTGGCTTCCTGCATGACACACTCACACACCTGAGCAGCCTGTCTGCCTGTCTGCAGAGGTCCACTGTCACCATAGCTTCTGTGGCTTCCTGCATGACACACTCACACACCTGAGCAGCCTGTCTGCCTGTCTGCAGAGGTCCACTGTCACCATAGCTTCTGTGGCTTCCTGCATGACACACTCACACACCTGAGCAGCCTGTCTGCCTGTCTGCAGAGGTCCACTGTCACCATAGCTTCTGTGGCTTCCTGCATGACACACTCACACACCTGAGCAGCCTGTCTGCCTGTCTGCAGAGGTCCACTGTCACCATAGCTTCTGTGGCTTCCTGCATGACACACTCACACACCTGAGCAGCCTGTCTGCCTGTCTGCAGAGGTCCACTGTCAACATAGCTTCTGTGGCTTCCTGCATGACACACTCACACACCTGAGCAGCCTGTCTGCCTGTCTGCAGAGGTCCACTGTCACCATAGCTTCTGTGGCTTCCTGCATGACACACTCACACACCTGAGCAGCCTGTCTGCCTGTCTGCAGAGGTCCACTGTCACCATAGCTTCTGTGGCTTCCTGCATGACACACTCACACACCTGAGCAGCCTGTCTGCCTGTCTGCAGAGGTCCACTGTCACCATAGCTTCTGTGGCTTCCTGCATGACACACTCACACACCTGAGCAGCCTGTCTGCCTGTCTGCAGAGGTCCACTGTCACCATAGCTTCTGTGGCTTCCTGCATGACACACTCACACACCTGAGCAGCCTGTCTGCCTGTCTGCAGAGGTCCACTGTCACCATAGCTTCTGTGGCTTCCTGCATGACACACTCACACACCTGAGCAGCCTGTCTGCCTGTCTGCAGAGGTCCACTGTCACCATAGCTTCTGTGGCTTCCTGCATGACACACTCACACACCTGAGCAGCCTGTCTGCCTGTCTGCAGAGGTCCACTGTCACCATAGCGGAGGCACACGGCTCCTTGTGCTCAACACAGGCAGTACTTAAGAAGTACAAAACCAGGTATGTTTATTTAAGCTGCAAAAGAAATGTGTACCTTAAGATAATTAAGAGAAATGATTGTGTGAGTGAAAGGTGAATTCAGAAATGTAAATAGTAGATAGTAAAATTAGTCTTTTATCTTCAGACAAGGGCCCATGATGAAAGCCACAATGGCCAACAGCTATGAGGGAATTCCACTGACCAGAAGTGACAGCAAGTGGAGCAAGACCAGCGTCACCTCACAGGAGAACAAGACCAGCGTCACCTCACAGGAGAACAAGACCAGCGTCACCTCACAGGAGCAAGACCATCGTCACCTCACAGGAGCAAGACCATCGTCACCTCACAGGAGCAAGACCATCGTCACCTCACAGGAGAACAAGACCAGCGTCACCTCACAGGAGAACAAGACCATCGTCACCTCACAGGAGAACAAGACCATCGTCACCTCACAGGAGAACAAGACCATCGTCACCTCACAGGAGAACAAGACCATCGTCACCTCACAGGAGAACAAGACCATCGTCACCTCACAGGAGAACAAGACCAGCGTCACCTCACAGGAGAACAAGACCATCGTCACCTCACAGGAGAACAAGACCATCGTCACCTCACAGGAGAACAAGACCATCGTCACCTCACAGGAGAACAAGACCATCGTCACCTCACAGGAGAACAAGACCATCATCACCTCACAGGAGAACAAGACCATCGTCACCTCACAGGAGAACAAGACCATCATCACCTCACAGGAGAACAAGACCATCGTCACCTCACAGGAGAACAAGACCATCGTCACCTCACAGGAGAACAAGACCAGCGTCACCTCACAGGAGAAAATGCTTGACAAGCTACAGGAGAGTCTGACCGACAGGTTCCAGGACGTCAGTGACGGGTTGCTGTGTGCCACCAAGGTGGTCAGCTTCACCAACTGGCCAGAGTCAGCAGACGTAGCAGCAGGTAGGTTGCTTTCTTTATGTTTAATACAGGGCAGTGCAGTCAGCCTGGTTCATGATCACATTATTATAGTTTGAATATTTGAGAATTAAAACTATGCTTTCTGTAATATTTATACAATTCTAGATTTTGGAGAAACTGAAATCGAAACCCTGGTGGACCACTTCAAGCCAGTCCTGGAGACCTCTGGAATTTTTGCAGAAAGGATCCCTGACCAGTGGACTGTCCTGAAGGCACTGCTGTACCAGGAGGCCCAGTCCCTGCAGAATATGTCCTGGCTCAGGGTCAACAGGAGCCATCTATATTCCTGCCCTGATTTGCTGGTATTGGTCGACCTGGTCCTGTCCTTCCCTGCATCCACAGCTGAATGTGAGAGAGGTTTCAGTATAATGAAACAGGTAAAAACAGACTGGCGGTCCAACCTAAAGTCTGACACACTGTCAGATCTCCTGATGGTCCAGCTGTCCTCTCCAGAGATCAGTGAGTATGACCCCACAAAAGCTGTTAATCTGTGGCACCAGGACTGCGTCAGGAGTAGGAGACCGGACTTTATGGACGGACGTGACCAGGCAAAGAGGGTGGAGATTGTAGACTCTGATTAGGACATGATTGAGAAATGAGGTGGTTTAAGTTTTATTTATTTATTTTATACATTTTATTATGTTCTTTTTTAATTTTTTTATAACGACCAGGACCCACCCCTAACACTGCCAATTGTGTTAGTATGAACGACCAGCCAGGCTGGTAGCAATGCCGAGAGCTGGGCTCGAACCCAGCAATCTCCTGCACTAGTGGCGAGCACCTTGCCCACTGCGCCACTTTATTATGTTCTGTTATGTTTGAGAATCCAGCATCTCCTGCACTAGTGGCGAGCACCTTGCCCACTGCGCCACTTTATTATGTTCTGTTATGTTTGAGAACCCAGCATCTCCTGCACTAGTGGCGAGCACCTTGCCCACTGCGCCACTTTATTATGTTCTGTTATGTTTGATGTTAACATTAAGTTACAATTTAAGTTTAAGATTGACATCTTGTATTGATTAAGTAATCAATCAATATATTAAAATAATTTGCTTCAAATTTTACTCTGGCCTCTTATTTAAGTGTATTCTTCAACATAATACCTTATCTACTTGAAATGTACTGAATTTTTTTTATATGTGACACAAAAATGCGTTTTTTTTGGCGGGTACGAAATATGCTTGGCGGGTAGATTTTTCCCATCTACCAGCCACTGGCCGGTGAGTCAAAAAGTTAATTTCGCTCCCTGCTTTGTTAATCATAAGTAGTAACTTTGATGCAGTAGCGTGTGTGTGTGGGGGCGGCATTGTGCAGGTCGCTTGACTGAAACCTTTTTCAAAGTTTGAATGTGTGGACCAGATTGACGCGACACAAATTGATGGATATTTATCGGCTACTGCCATCGGCACATTTGAGCTTATCTGCCGATACCGATACCCGACCGATATATCGGTGCACCCCTACTTATTAGTTGTACTTAGTACACATTTAAAGTGGTCAGACAGTTCCCTCTGTGTGTAATACAGACAGTCTCTTCACACATTCATAAATAACACTTACAGAAAAGCTGATTGTGCGTGTTTGTGCACTGTAATGAAATATGTTTTGTTCAATGGGGGGAAAAAAATAAAAAAATTACCGAATAACGTGAAAGCGTGGTATTTTTGTCCAATGTTATCATACCATCAGTATCATACCATCAAATGTCATACCGGCACATGATATATCCCACTAAACACTTCTACACATGCAGAGAGCCCTAACCTACTGCAGTACACAATATAGTACACACTACAGTACACATGCAGAGCCCTAACCTACTGCAGTACACAATATAGTACACACTACAGTACACATGCAGAGCCCTAACCTACTGCAGTACACAATATAGTACACACTACAGTACACACTACAGTACACATGCAGAGAGCCCTAACCTACTGCAGTACACAATATAGTACACACTACAGTACACATGCAGAGAGCCCTAACCTACTGCAGTACACAATATAGTACACACTACAGTACACATGCAGAGCCCTAACCTACTGCAGTACACAATATAGTACACACTACAGTACACACTACAGTACACATGCAGAGAGCCCTAACCTACTGCAGTACACAATATAGTACACACTACAGTACACATGCAGAGAGCCCTAACCTACTGCAGTACACAATATAGTACACACTACAGTACACATGCAGAGCCCTAACCTACTGCAGTACACAATATAGTACAGACTACAGTACACATGCAGAGCCCTAACCTACTGCAGTACACAATATAGTACACACTACAGTACACATGCAGAGCCCTAACCTACTGCAGTACACAATATAGTACACACTACAGTACACATGCAGAGAGCCCTAACCTACTGCAGTACACAATATAGTACACACTACAGTACACATGCAGAGAGCCCTAACCTACTGCAGTACACAATATAGTACACACTACAGTACACACTACAGTACACATGCAGAGCCCTAACCTACTGCAGTACACAATATAGTACACACTACAGTACACATGCAGAGAGCCCTAACCTACTGCAGTACACAATATAGTACACACTACAGTACACACCATGGGGAGGAAATTAGGCCACTTTACTCGGCAAATGCGAGTATTTTTATTTTTTTTACTTTGACCAGTCAGCTGGTTCTTTTTAGCGTTTATCGCCTTTTAAAAAAAAAAAATTCTGGTCAAGCATGACCGACAGAAACAGGTTGAATGGGATATAGATCGGGGGAAGACACTCTGAGAAAATACGGCGAGTCCGGGTGTAACTGAGGGGTACAATTCCCTGACTGTATTACTAGATATGATACTTACTACCACTACCTTTGTACTTAATATTCGGCCACCCAGTACTCGGCATAAATATATTATGATGAACACTGTCACGTAGATGAAACGGATCCAACACAAATGTACGAATTAGAAATAGGTCTTTATTTCTACACAGCGATGGTGTGTAGAGCAAGCACTTAATCAAATCAATCACATTTATGAATGGGAATTAGTATGCACTTTTATGGCAAGAGTATTCGTCGGTATATCAATAGAGAATGTCCAATCTCTGAAGGCGCAGGTGGTACATATACGACCTGGAATAGTTTAAGGAATAACAGCAATGATACTTTAATGATTATAGACTGCAGGGTTCGAAATTAACGGGGGCTTGGGGCAAAATGCCCTTGAAAATTGACCAAATGCCCTCGAAAATCAGTTAAGGGGGGCAATAAAAGCCCCCGACAGTTTACTAATTATAATTATATATATGCTCTACAGTGCGAGCATTTCCCCCGTATTTGCCCCTAATAACATGTGTGTGCGCGCGAACCGGAAAAATAATTTACTTGCAGAGTGAAGATTACAAAACAGCTCCGCTGTTAATAGTTAAGAAACTGGACTGAAATTCAGTTTTTGGGTGGAATGCAAAGAGGGAGGGAGGCGGGGCCCGCTGCGCTGTGCTTGAGAGGTGCGAACACAGACAGACAGACAGAGAGCTCTGCTCTGCTTTCAGCAAGCATGCATAGTGCTGTGTAACATTAAGTTACACTGCTATCTTAACGTTAGCAAGCTAAGCATCTGCATAGCGCGACCTGTGTAACGTTAAGTAACTTGTGTTCGGCGGGGAAAGACCGTTCCATTTGTAACACAACTCCAAAGAATAACATCCAAATGATCCCGATGCGCATTTCCTTCATTCCACAGCGCTGAGCGCACAACGTATTTCATTGATCGATCTGACAACAACACAACTTGCCCTCAGGGACAATCATATTTAATCTATTTAGATAGAGTATGTATGTATTATTTACAGATAATTGAAGGTACCTCAAAACATGAAACCAAGCCATGTCACACATCGTGTGTGTGTGTGTGTGTTACTTGAACAATTGTCACTCTGCTCCTAAATTTCTGTGTGCTCCTAAATTTGTATTTAGATTTTATTTATTAACATTTTATTTAGGAGCACATGTGCTCCTTGGGAAAAAGGTTAGCGTAGAGCCCTATATATGGAGACATTAACATTACGTTATCAAACATAGGGACGAAGACTGTAAAAAAAAGTGTCAACAATGTTTTATAATCTTTATGTTAATTTTCATTATAAAAATGTTGTGCCCCCGAAATACAAAAAAAAGCCCCCGAAAATCAATTAAGGGGGGCAAAAAAAGCCCTTGAAAAAAAATGTTAATTTCTAACCCTGATAGACTGGATACACTAGGGGGGGTTAATCCGGTCGCTTGTAAGCCGACAGGAGTAGGAAGGGGGGGGGGGTAGAATCCGGCTGCCTCATCCGGCCAAGGGTATCCCAGGTGAACCCACTGTAGTGCCGTTCAATGCGCCGGCGATCCTTGGACCACAGATGAAAGCAGGTGGACTCTTTGTGGGCCGGCGTCCTCCGGTCCACGGAGGAGAGACGTGAAGCGACCTCGTCTTGCAGAGCGTCTCCTCACCTTGCGTCCTCTCCAGGGGGGGGGGTTCCAACACACGGCAGTGTCGGGGGTCTTTATCCATGGAATAATCAACGTATACAAAGCATAATCCGTGCCTGGGAAGGCGGGCTGTCGTCGGTAGAATAATCCGGTATACAGGTCCACTCGCTCGTCGGCTCTGGGGCTCCTCGGGTGCAGCTTCACGTGGGGTCAACCACCCTGGATAAGCAGCCAGTTCTCTGCCCGAAACGATGGGGTACTGACTACGGTAGTATTCTCACCGCACGAAGCACTATATATTAACAGACTATTATTAGCTTAATAGACTACGTCCAACTCGACGATATAGTGCCAAATATGACTATTCAAATATTAATATACACGATGTCTCAATACCGATGGTAAGCCGCACTTGGCCTTACTCCCACACGTGGCGTCGCGGGGAGGCTTTACGTCTGTGACTCTATTGGAGGGTAAGAAACTGGACTGAAAAGAAAGTCCTACTTTAGTAGCGCAGTATATATACGCACTATGAACAAATAGTCCCATTAGTGGTGCGGTAGCCAGATTCCTACGCGGAACTAGGACTTGTTCGTACATGTTGAGCGGTACGTTTGAACTGGGTCTGAGGGGTATGGCAGCCTGGCACCAAGGTCTCGACCAATAGTAGAATGGAGACTATTATGGGATGTTCAGTAGGCTAGAATGGATATTCAATGCATATTGTACAAGGAATATACAAGGGATATCAGGGAATATTAGAGAATATACAAATACAATTAAATATATATATATAAATAAATATATATATTCGGTTTAATCTGGCCCTTCACAACAGCCACCCCCTGATTGGTCCCAGACCTAATCAGTTAAACAGAGACAGATTAATCGCGTTGTCTATTTACACATAAGGGTTTGCTGTAGGGGTCAGTCAACTTCACAAAGTCATAGGGTTATAGGGTCATGGTCATCATCGATTGTGTCTGGGAGTCGGGGCAGTTCTATGAGCCTCGCCACGGGACGGGTGTAAGTGCGACCCTGGACGAGCACTTCAGCTGCTCGGACCTTGCCGTCGGCACCGGTGATCACTTTGCTTACGCGGCCGGCCGGCCACATAGCTCTGGACAGTGATTGATCAATAATCATGACGACTGTTCCTTCTGTCAAATTGTCTCTCTCCTTTACCCACTTCTGGCGGGTCTGTAGAGACGGTAGGTAGTGCAGTAGGAAACTGCTCCAAAACTTGTCGGCTAATACTTGGCTGTACCTCCACATTCGTCGGCCGTTCGCTTCTTCAGGCCGGTACATTGTCTGGGGTAATGCAGGATCTAGCCGCCCCATCAGGAGTGTGTTGGGGTCTGCGGAGATAACAGTGCTCAATCCACAGAACACAGGCTTCTTATTTTCCACCTCCTCTGGACTTGCTTCCCTCGGGATAGGCATGGGCCACTGTCCTTCCGGGAGTCTTAGGAATGCGGGGCCGTCACTGTAAGCATTGTGACGGGTGAGGTCATCTAGGGGCATTCCCCGGGTGATGACGTCAGCTGGGTTCTGTTTTGTATCAACGTAGCGCCACTCTGTTTCTCCGGTTAACTCTTCGGTTAAGTCTTGAATCTCGGTGACTCTGACTCTCACGAAGACTTTGTACTTGCATGAGTCCGATTTGATCCAGGCGAGTACTGTCGTGGAATCTGACCACAGGATTGTTCTAGACACCGGTATGGTGAGCTCACGTTGGATGAGCGTGGCTAGGTGCGCTCCGGCTAGGGCTGCGCAGAGCTCTAGACGTGGGATAGATTGTTGCTTGCGTGGGGCTATTCTCGAGCGGGCGAGGACAAATGCTGTGTAGATCTCTCCCCCCCTTTCTTGGGCCCGCAAGTAGGCTACTGATCCGTATGCGACCTCTGAGGCGTCACTGAAGACGTGCAAGTCCATTTTACATGTCTCTGGCCTCACCGTGGGTGGGAAGTAGCTTCGGCGCATATTAACGCCTGGGAGTGAGTGGAGCTCCATCTCCCACTCTCTCCAGGTGGATGCAAGGTGTGCAGGAATGGGGTCGTCCCAGCCCTGGTCCTTGTCCCACAATGCTCGTACAATCATTTTTGCCCTGGTGGTGTACGGTAGAATACATCCTAGCGGGTCATATTGTCGGGCGAGTGTTGTGTACACACTCCGTCTGGTGGTCGGCGCCGCCGCCGGCCTTCCCTGCTCCGTAGTCAGGGGCTTGTGTCTGTAGTGAAGCGAATCTGTTTTGAATCGCCACACCAATCCCAGGGTCATCTCCTGGGCTTCTCCCGGGATTGTAGCCATCCAGGTCTCGCTGCTGGCTGCCTTGTCCTCGGAGGAGAGGCTGCGCAGTACTTGCGGATCGCTGCTGGCCCACTGCCTGAGATCAAAGCCGCCTTTGATCAATGAGGCGCGGAGTTTAATCAGGAGAGCCTCGGCTTCTTCCTGGGTTGAAAGGCTTTGTAGACAGTTGTCTACGTAGAAGCTGTTCTTTACGCTGTGTCGGACCTCTTCGTCCGCTGCTGGGTCCTCTGCTACATGTTTCTGTAGTGCAAATGTAGCACAGCAGGGGCTGCACGTCGTTCGGAAGGGGAGGACTTCCCATTGGTAGATGGCTGGGTGCTCATCTCCTGGCTTCTCTCTCCATAGGAACCGTAACAGGGGCTTGTCCTCCTCTACTAATCTCACCTGCAGGAACCTTCCTTTAATGTCCCCGCTGATGGCCACCTTTTCCTGGCGGAAGCGGAGTAGAACGCCGAGTAGGGAGGGGCCGAGTGTGGGACCGGGCAGTAACTCTTTATTCAGATTTTGGGATCCGATCTGGTAGCTGCAGTTAAATACTATGCGGTCTTTACCGTTGTGATGGACCTTGTGGTGAGGCACGTACCACGATTCAGTGGTCTGGTCAGCCTCTTTAATGTCCATCTTTGTGACGTGTCCCGCTGTGATGAGCTTCTCAATCTCAGCGCGGTATACACTCTCTTGGGCGGGGTTCTTGGCTAAGCGCCGCTCCGTGTTCAGCAGGTACCATTCTGTGGCGTCTGTCTTGGCGTGGAAAGTAGGCATTCCTTCTCGCCGCAGGAGTGGCGTGGCGTATCTCAACACGCCGTTGACCGGGACTCTCTTGGTCCCTGTCTCGAGGAGGTGAATGGTGTAAATGTCATCTTTAGAGCGAATGTCTTTCTTTCCGTTCTTAAAGGGCATTTGTTCCAAGGTCCATAACCGCTCTACGTGTTGCAGGAGTGCGGTTTCTCCCTCTGTGACTCGGGAGTGGAGACATCTAGTGGCTGTACTTCGGTTGAGAGATTTGGCGAGCGGGCCTTGGAGAGTCCATCCCAAATGGGTCTCGACTGCTGCAGGACAGCCTCGGGGTCCGGTATGAACCCGGTCTATCGGGACAATGAGGTCTGCATGGTCGGAGCCTATCAACAGGGTCGGCATAGCATTGTCTATGAGCGGGATCGGTAACTTGCGCAGATGTGCATATTTCTCCATCAGCTTGGCGACGGGGTATGTGTACCGCGACAGTCCTATTTCTTGGCTGGTGAAAGCGTCTGTAATCTGGTACCGTCGCTCCGGCTGGCCGCTTGCTGCGATAGAGAATGAGACATTCTCGCCCTTTATCGTCTTCAAATCTCGTCTTATTGTCCGAATTGTCATTTGGGTTTCGCTTCCCCGCAGCCCTAGCTGGGCCGCAGCGGAGGCGAGCAGAAGGGTCTTCTCTGACCCGTCATCGAGGACGGCGTAAGTGTCCAGGACTTTATTCTGGTAGCTTAGTGTCACGCGCACTACTTTTAGGAGTACTCGGGCTCCACTGCTGCTGGCGGGATCGATGTACATGACGCTCGCTTTGCTGCTGGATGGTGCGGGTGAAGGGCGCCGTCTGTTACTGTCGTGAAGTATGTCCAGATGGGCTCCATCGCACTTGGTGCACCTTTTCTTTAAGCGGCATTCGGCTGCCATGTGTGAGCGCGCACAGCGAAAACAGCGCTTGTTGGACTTTATCCATTGACTTGCTTCCTCCGCGTTCAGCTTGGGGAAGGAGTCACATTGCGCTAGCCAGTGTTCTTTCTCACAGTAGGGGCACACTATCTTCCACTTCTCCGTTCTGGAGGGGGTACTGTGGCTCCTGCTGCTCGGTACTGACTCCGATTGGTGCATCACAGTCACCGATCTTCTTCCATCATTTAGTCGTCTGGTTCCTTCTCTGGAGCCAGGGGTGCTCCGTCCGAATGTATCTAGCCGTAGGCTGCTGACTTCTCTCGCCAGGAAGTCTGCTAGGTCGAGGAGGTTCGGTTCGGGGCCATTCGGGTCTCTGTGGTCTCTCTGTCGCCTAAAACGCTCCTGTCGAGCGGGCGGCAGCTTCTCCAAGATCCTTTCCACATTTGAGTTGGCGTAAAGTTCATGCCTCCCCTTCTCTCTCTGCGCTCCCAACATCCCTACCAGGGACTGCACTCTGATGGACAGGTCGTCCAGTGCTCGATTGTCTATTGCTGGGGGTAAGCGGTCGATGTGTCGGATCTCCTGGATCACGTAATCCCATATGCGCCCATACCTCTGGTCCAATGCTACCAGCGCTGCTGTGTATGGGGTGGTGGAGGTCGCGTAGGCGAGCGCTATATTATGTGCGCGGGGTACCTTTAAGTGCTTCAGTAGGATGGCGTATTTGTGGCGTTCATCCAATACATCCACCAACATGGTCTCCAGACACATGCGGAGTTCTGTATACTGGGCCCGGTTCTCTTGGGTGAAGTCGGGTACCATAGGCGTGCCAATGTATGACGCTGACTGTGGATACATCGGCAAGCGTTGGGGGAGAGGCCTCCTAGGCGAGTCTCCTCCCGCTCCTTGGTATGGGCTGGTACCGGCAGTGTACCATGGCCCGCTTGTCCAGGTGCTGTTCCTCGGTGCGGGTCGTGCGTCGTGCTCACCCGTGTATAGAGTCGGGGGTCTGTAGCGCAGCTCCGCGGGAGTATAGCCTGGGCTGTACCGGACCTCCTGGTCCGGTAGAGTACTGTGCTGTCGTCGGGCGTGGTTCGCCTCCTCTTCCTCTTCGTCTTCAGTTAGGTCATCCAGTGCTTGTAGTCTCTGGTTTAGCCTCTCCACAGGATATGCTGCTCCTTCCCGGTTGCTAGGTCTCGCTTGGACCGGTGGGGGGAGGTGGTCTGTGGGGGGTATAGACCTCGTCTGTTGGTCAAGTTCAGGGTTGTTTACTCGGCTAGGGGATGCCGCCCTGGAGGTGTGTCTAGACGAGTTCCTGGAGCCTCTGGCGGAGGGAGAGGGTGTTGTCCGTCTGATCAGCTGTTCTATTAGTTGCGCTTGCTGTCTGTCGCGCTCTGCGTCCCGTAGAGCACCAGCAGCTTCTCGATGGCTGTCTGCTCGGTCTCGGGCCACATTCTCTTCCCTCTGAATGCGTCTTATTTCTAGACGTATATGCTCTTCTTCGCTCCGCTGCTGGATCTGCAGTCGGTCGCGTTCAGCAGCGGCGTTCAGGCTGATGAGGAAGGCCTGCTGTAGGGTCCTCTCTGCCTCGCTGGGAGAAGGCGGTTGTATAGGGGAGCCTTCCCTCGGGGTACTCCTTGCGGAGCCTTGGAGCTCTATCTCCACGGTGCTCTCCCCGTCTTCTTCCGTGCCGAGTTCTCTCTCGGTAGCGTTGTATTCCTCCCGGGACTCATCGGGGACTACTTCTTCAGTACTGGCGGGGTGTGAAGTCATGTCTGGTTCCCACTGGTCCCCACCGTGAACTTGGTCAGTTACATTAGAACCCGTAGGGGCCTCTATGGTCGGGGTAGTCTGGGCGTTGGGGTTAGACATACTTTTACTTTCTAGTTTTACCGCGTTTACTGTTAGTAGAAGACTAGGTTGTTGACTGACAGCGTAAGCCTCTAAGTACTGAGGGAGCCGTCGTTCGCGCTGCGGGCGTTGGTTAGGAGGATCGTTTCGTGGAGTGTTCATCATAGGCCATTTCAATATTAATAACACTATATTAATATTACACTAATTACCCTCCGGCTCGAAGGACCAATTGTAACTGAGGGGTACAATTCCCTGACTGTATTACTAGATATGATACTTACTACCACTACCTTTGTACTTAATATTCGGCCACCCAGTACTCGGCATAAATATATTATGATGAACACTGTCACGTAGATGAAACGGATCCAACACAAATGTACGAATTAGAAATAGGTCTTTATTTCTACACAGCGATGGTGTGTAGAGCAAGCACTTAATCAAATCAATCACATTTATGAATGGGAATTAGTATGCACTTTTATGGCAAGAGTATTCGTCGGTATATCAATAGAGAATGTCCAATCTCTGAAGGCGCAGGTGGTACATATACGACCTGGAATAGTTTAAGGAATAACAGCAATGATACTTTAATGATTATAGACTGGATACACTAGGGGGGGTTAATCCGGTCGCTTGTAAGCCGACAGGAGTAGGAAGGGGGGGGGGGGTAGAATCCGGCTGCCTCATCCGGCCAAGGGTATCCCAGGTGAACCCACTGTAGTGCCGTTCAATGCGCCGGCGATCCTTGGACCACAGATGAAAGCAGGTGGACTCTTTGTGGGCCGGCGTCCTCCGGTCCACGGAGGAGAGACGTGAAGCGACCTCGTCTTGCAGAGCGTCTCCTCACCTTGCGTCCTCTCCAGGGGGGGGGGTTCCAACACACGGCAGTGTCGGGGGTCTTTATCCATGGAATAATCAACGTATACAAAGCATAATCCGTGCCTGGGAAGGCGGGCTGTCGTCGGTAGAATAATCCGGTATACAGGTCCACTCACTCGTCGGCTCTGGGGCTCCTCGGGTGCAGCTTCACGTGGGGTCAACCACCCTGGATAAGCAGCCAGTTCTCTGCCCGAAACGATGGGGTACTGACTACGGTAGTATTCTCACCGCACGAAGCACTATATATTAACAGACTATTATTAGCTTAATAGACTACGTCCAACTCGACGATATAGTGCCAAATATGACTATTCAAATATTAATATACACGATGTCTCAATACCGATGGTAAGCCGCACTTGGCCTTACTCCCACACGTGGCGTCGCGGGGAGGCTTTACGTCTGTGACTCTATTGGAGGGTAAGAAACTGGACTGAAAAGAAAGTCCTACTTTAGTAGCGCAGTATATATACGCACTATGAACAAATAGTCCCATTAGTGGTGCGGTAGCCAGATTCCTACGCGGAACTAGGACTTGTTCGTACATGTTGAGCGGTACGTTTGAACTGGGTCTGAGGGGTATGGCAGCCTGGCACCAAGGTCTCGACCAATAGTAGAATGGAGACTATTATGGGATGTTCAGTAGGCTAGAATGGATATTCAATGCATATTGTACAAGGAATATACAAGGGATATCAGGGAATATTAGAGAATATACAAATACAATTAAATATAGATATATAAATAAATATATATATTCGGTTTAATCTGGCCCTTCACAACACCGGGAGTCGAACTCGTGTACCCCAGATCCGTGACGTGCACGGTTGTCCCCGACGCCGAAATAGCGCGAGTGCAGCCCCCACTGCCCCCAGGAAAAAAGGAGGACATAGGATGTCCAGCCCCAGACAGAAGAACCGAGTTCATCTACCAGCGACACGACAGAGAAGGTCCAAAAAAATTCGAAGTATGTTCGAAAATACGTTGAGAAATGGCGATACAGTGAGTCTGGTGAGGAGAGAACGTGGCTGGAGTATCGGGCTAAGCAGGGTACAATGAACTGCACGGTGTGTTGTGCACATTCAAAAGATAAACGAAACTCGTTTATTGCTGGATGCTCGACAATTAAGTTAGAAAGCATAAAATTTTATACTTATTACAATTTCGATAATTATCGATATCGAGAAATATGATAACATTATCATATCGTTATCGCGATATGATTTTTTGCCATATCGCCGAGCCCTAGGTCAGCTTGTCATTTATTTCTGTCAATGTGCTGGTTCTGTAGCAGGACTGGGTCAGTCAACATCCTTGGCTCCCGGTAAGGCTGAGCCCGAACGTTCGAATGTTCGTTCGTTACGCTGACATTCTGACTTTAATTAATAGGTTCGAACGTTCGGTGAAAAAAAATAAAGGATGCGCACAGGGTTGAGGTGATGTGAATGCGAGGCGCTCGGCTCAAACAGTATGGTCTGCCGGGCTGCAGCGGGATACTATTTCTCAACCAGAGCTCTATTTCGATTGACAGGTGATTCTGCCAATTACGTCACACACCGCTTGCACCCGCCTCTGCTGTTACCACCAATCGGCAAGCGTTTATTCGTTTTTTACTTCAGGCAATGCCGCCATTGATCTGCTTGCGAGAAGCCTCAACAGACTTACCGTAGCTACCGGTAACAAGGTTTCCGTAGGTGAACCTGCAGAAGGATCATTAATGAATACCAGCCTTTTTCGGCCACGGAGCGCGAGCTTCATGGCGGGAGGTGGTTGCGTTGGAAACAACAGCAGGCACACGCCTCGGCTCCTCAACAGACCCGTCCACCGTCTACCTCGGAACGGTGGTAGGGCGGACGGGCGGCAGGCGTGTTGGGAGCCCGTCCGACGGGTCTGTTGAGGAGCCGAGGCGTGCGCCTCTCCTCCCGGCTCCCCGTCGACCAAGAGTGAATACCTGTTATTGAACGTGTAACACTAACTATATAACGTTAATGCCACAAAACGAATGCCTTTGTTTATCTAGCCCCTTACGTGACTGCAAGGGCTATTGTTTATCATAAGTAGTAACTTTTGATGCAGTAGCTTGTTTATTTTCTTCTGAGTGCTTTGTTTAATTACATGTTTACATGAACAGCCACCACTGTAAAGAACATGTTTTTCACCAATAGACTATGCAATGCCGCCCTCCGTAGGATCTATAATAATACAAAAAAAAATGAAAAAAATAATTTTATTAAAAGAAAATTTTATAAAAAAATTTAAAAAAAACGAATGTTCGAACGTTCGTTCGATAAACCCTGGCGAACGTTCGAACCCTAAAAACAGGGTTCGGGGACAGCCTTGGCTCCCGGCGAACCGAAGATAGTCTACACGCTCCCTCCTCCTCAGTGGAGTTGTCTGTGAACTTGGCAACTTCATTGGATTTATTTATTCTCTAAAAATATCTATAATATATTATATATATATAATATAATATCTAAAATATTGTTTAAGATAAAACGCTAAATACTATTATTCTGTGTGTCATGTTTCCAAATAAGATTGTTCACAACGGGAAATGCTGTATACGTTCAATTTGTTGGTTGGACCTCCGTGATCAATCTCGCTCGTGAAGTTTCTCAGAGTTCGCTCGGGTTTAGGGCTGACCTTCGATTTTTTTTGGCAATCGAAGCTTCGGGGCCGAGCTTCGATTTTAATTCGAAGCTTCGAATAAAAAAAAATTTTATAAATTTTTTTTTTATCTTATGTTGTGGGACTTGTACAGCACTTTGGTAAACTTTGTTGTTTTTAAATGTGCTCTATAAATAAAGTGGATTGGATTAATGAATTAAGTAGCCCCTTTCGTGACTGTGACGCTGCCAACACGGCTGTGTGATTTAATTCAAGGTGGATCGCTGTTGTCGTTTGAACAACTTCAGATTTCATGGGAACTACCAATACCCCAAATCAAGAATGTTTAAGATGAATGAAGTAAGATTTTGATTATTTGAAATATGGCCTGTGTAGACTAAACTATGCACAGAATTATGTCAGTCTACAAGGTCCGGCAATGTAGACCTTGTAGACTCCACTACAGACCAATTATCAGTGAATGTGCATGCATTTTTAAGAAGGGCTACTTCCACAAAAAAACAAAGAACTCACCAAAACATCTCAGTAGCACCTTATCTAAATGTTCTATTTCATATATGGAGATTCATATTTATTTATGTATTGCATGCATTTCTACATTTTATTTCCTATTTTGTTTATTCATCCCAGTATCTTTCTTTCTTATGTGTGGAATTCTACAAGGCATTTACATTCACATTTACATTTAGTCATTTAGCTGACGCTTTTATCTAGGGATGCACCGATATGAAAATTGGCCGCCGATACCGATACCGATTGTTCAACTAACACTATCGGCCGATACCGATACCGATATTTGTATATTTGTATATAAGTATTTGTAATTTTTTTTTTTTTTTTTTTTTTTTTTAAATGAAACTACTGTATATTTGTATGTGTATGTTTGTATTTGTAGGCCTCTTTACTTACTTAAAAAAAGGAAACATCAAGAAATATGTTTATGGTATCACTATCTCTCTCCCAGTATCGTCTTGCGGCCTGCAGAGGGATACTATTTTCTCAACCAGAGCTTTCAACCAATGCAATGGAACCATTCTTGCGGCCTGCAGCGGGATACTATTCTCTCAACCAGAGCTTTCAACCAATGCAATGGAACCATTTTGATTGACAGTCGATTCGGCCAATTACGCCACACCGCTAGCACCCACCTCCTGCTGTCCTTACCACCAATCGGCAAGCGTTTATAAATTTTTCTACTTCCGGGCATGCCGCCATTGTTCTGTTTGCGAGAGCAGAACACACTTAACGTAGCTACGTTAGCTGCCCGGCCCGCCGACCGGCGCTCCACGCATGACCAAATGAGACATAATGATTTTACTGCAACAAATGTTATAATAAAACAAAGCCTTTCTATACATTTGTCTGGTTGAAAACTTTATTAACAGATTGCAGAATGTGTAGTTGGGTACGGAATGAGCAACGGAATGGAACCGAGCTATGAACGGACTAACGGAGTAATGCCTTGTTTAACTGTTGTTACTGCTATCTTCGGGTAAATAATATGCTTGTTATTGAACGTGTAACACTTCATTTTAACAGCAGATACTTTCTTAAATGCCATCTTCCCGAGAGAGGGTGTTGACGGGGAGTTGTGTTATTAATAGCATTGAACAGCTAACCGAAAGCTAGCGTTAACTATTGTTAAAGGTTTAGCCATAACGTTACCTTGGCTAAAGTTGGGGCTATTCATAATGCAGCAATAATGGCTGCAGACCTGCAAGCAAAGTACAGCAAGTTGACAAAGGAGTATTCCAACGCAAATCACATTTTCACCAGTAACGTTAGTCTTGCATCTCCCGGTAGCTAATGAACGGACTCGGAGTAATGCCTTGCTGCTATGGGTAATAATAATATGCTGATGTTATTGTCCGTGTAACACTAACTATATAACGCTAATGCCACAAAACGAATGCCTTGTTAATCATAAGTAGTTACTTTGATGCAGTAGATTGTGTGTGTGTGTGTGTGGGGGACGGCGGGCGTTGTGCAGGTAGGTCGCGAGTGAACTTTTTTTTTTTTGCCTTTTGACGCTACACAAATTGATGGGTATTTATCGGCGACTGCTATCGGCACATTTGAGCTTATCGGCCGATAGGCCGATAGCAGTCAACAAGGCACTTATCGGCCGATACCGATACCCGACCGATATATCGGTGCACCCCTACTTTTATCCAAAGCGACTTACAAGTTCTGTACGACAGGTCATCAGGAAGGGTACAACTCTATCAGCTGAGTAACAATATTCATCAAAGTGTTGCGTGTTACAGTGTAGGTTAGTTTATTAGGACGAGTGCATGACAGTAGTTAGGGTTAGATTTTTTTTATTTTATTTTATTTCAGATAATGGTTGAAGAAGTGCGTCTTTAGTCGACGGCGAAAGATTGGACGGGATTCGGCTGTCCTAACTGGGGTGGGTAGTTCATTCCACCATTGTGGGGCAAGGACTGAGAATAGGCGTGTAGCAGGGTTTCCGTTAGAAAAAATTGTTGCCGGTCTCCGTGACCGGCAAGATTTCAATCTACCGGACAAATGAGATTAATTCCGGTCATAGTTTATTGAGCTTTAAAACAATTGATAGGCAGGCTATATAAAGAATGTCATCCTCAAGGCATGTAGATTTATAATAGTATTACTTAAAACTAGGCTACTTTTGCGTATACAGTCATTAATATATTCCAAATAAAATAAGTCCCTCGATACTCTGTGCTGCTGCTGACTTGAAATAAAATAGACCGCGTATGTGGGCAGTCGGTCCGACACTAAACAGCAGTCTGTTATAATCACATTTTTATGAGCTAACGAATTCCGTTATATTGGACATTTGTATTAATTATATCAAGCGAAGAACTGAGAAAGCAGAGAGACGGCAACATTATCGTGGTTTGCGTGACGACTCTCTCCACCTTGCAACGACTTATTTGCAAAGAGTATGGCGCTGCAGAGCAGCTGATCCAGCTGTTATTGGCTCTTTTCTGGGAACCGCACAGCAGCGCCCCCCACCCAACATTGGCTGAAAATGGCTGAATTGGAGTACTGCTGGAATACTGCATTGGGCTGCTGGTGCTATGGCTCTGCAGCTTCACAAAAGTTTGCACACCCAGCACTAAGCTCTCGGTGACAACGTCGTTGTCATTATTAGAAGCAACGAGGAAACAAATGTAATGATCGTTTCGTTCATCGCATAGGCTATTTAATTTTAGCCTATTTTAATACAATTCAAATAATCAAATTGTGCTTAGACTCAGGGAATTATTTTCACCGGACATTAAGACCGGAGAGATGAAATATGTCGGTCTTCAACAGATTTTGCCGGTCAAATACCGGTAATTACCGGCTAACGGAAACGCTGGCGTGTAGGTGGTGTATATGTGTTTGAGGATGATATCCTTCAAACAGGCAATAGTGATGATATAATTTGGGCAGTGCTGAGCTGGGTTACTTTCCTCCAGTGTATTTGTCCCCCGGCCCCACCCAATGGCCCCCATGCACACACACACACACCGAAGTAAAAATGGACATTTTCTTTTATTTTTTTTCTTCTTTTTTTTTTACTTCGATTTTTTTTTTATGTTCGAAGCTTGTGCCATCGAACAAAGCTTCGAAGCTGCGAAGTATTTAAGACAGCCCTACTCGGGTTAGACCATTATTTCACATCCCATGGGGGTGTTTCATGACCATATATGGATCATCGTGCACGAGCATAGACGTTAAGAACAAACGGTATTTATCAACACGGTGTGTGCGTAGGACCTGTGCACGCACGTTTGATAAATCCCGATTTTTCTGTGCGTACACACATTCTAAATTATGTGCTTAAGAACAAAGATAGAACACTTTCTAAGAATTGTTGATAAATGAGGGCCCTGGTCTGATGTCAACAAGATGCACGGAGAGCTGTGCCCTGATGTCCTCCACCTGATGGACCTTGTTATGTCTATCCCAGCGTCATCAGCAGATTGTGAACGTGGGTTTAACACAATGAAGCAGGTAAATTATTTTAAGACGCACACACACAATACCATTTTAATCTTGTGTGAGAACCAGAAAATTGTGTTCACTAACTTTAGTAACTTAATGTAGTCACTTACTTAATGTCACTTTTCTTTGCGTTTTGATTTGAATACTTTGCAGGTCAAGACTGACATCAGCGATCAGCCTCCTTGACAGATCTGCTCATGGTGCTGCTCAACTCACCAAAGATCTACAAGTATGACCCCTTCACAGCCATAGACATGAGGCACACAGTATGACCCCTCCACAGCCATAGACATGAGGCACACAGTATGACCCCTCCACAGCCATAGACATGAGGCACACAGTATGACCCCTCCACAGCCATAGACATGAGGCACACAGTATGACCCCTCCACAGCCATAGACATGAGGCACACAGTATGACCCCTCCACAGCCATAGACATGAGGCACACAGTATGACCCCTCCACAGCCATAGACATGTGGCACACAGTATGACCCCTCCACAGCCATAGACATGTGGCACACAGTATGACCCCTCCACAGCCATAGACATGAGGCACACAGTATGACCCCTCCACAGCCATAGACATGAGGCACACAGTATGACCCCTCCACAGCCATAGACATGAGGCACACAGTATGACCCCTCCACAGCCATAGACATGAGGCACACAGTATGACCCCTCCACAGCCATAGACATGAGGCACACAGTATGACCCCTCCACAGCCATAGACATGAGGCACACAGTATGACCCCTCCACAGCCATAGACATGAGGCACACAGTATGACCCCTCCACAGCCATAGACATGAGGCACACAGTATGACCCCTTCACAGCCATAGACATGAGGCACACAGTATGACCCCTCCACAGCCATAGACATGAGGCACACAGTATGACCCCTTCACAGCCATAGACATGAGGCACACAGATTCTATCCGTCAAAGAAGACCAGACTTCATGGCAGAGAGCAAGGGAGCAAATCACTTTGAGGGCGAACTCTCCGACTCTGAAGAAGACTGAACTCTGGGGGGAAAATGAACACTCACCAATCCAGTATTTAGTCCAGTCCATTCCAGCATCTCTTGTCCAACCCAACCCAGCCCCGCCCAACCCAGCCTAACCCAGCATCTTTCACTGCCCAACCCAGTCCAACCTAGACCAGCCCAACTTTCCCTGCCCAACCCAACCCAGTCCAGCCCAGCTTCTTTCACTGCCCAGTTCAGCCCAACCCAGTCCAGAATAGTTCCCTCTTTCATGTTAATATGTTTTATACTAATATTGTGAAGCATTAATGTTTTATGCTATTAAATATTTTAAAGAGTAGAGACATGGGGCGCCCTCGTACCTCGCCCTCATACCATAGTGCCTCGCGCACCTACGCGGCCAACCCGGGTTCGATCCCAGCACCCGGCGTTATTTGTCGCATGTCCTCCCCACCTCTCCTCCCGTTCGCCCTCTCCTCTGTCGGTCCTGCGTGACCAGGAAAAAGCTGTAAAAATGCTAAAAAATTATTAAAAAAAATAGTAGAGACATGGTGTGATTATTACTACGATTGAAAATCAATTTAGACGAAGACATACAAAGAAGTAATTATCACAATTAGCGATTTATTTTTGGCTGGTAAAAAATCTACCCGCCAGTTGGCTGGTAAGCCAAAACGTTAGTTTCCTCCCCTGTACAGTACACATGCAGAGCCCTAACCTACTGCAGTACACAATATAGTACACACTCAGGGTACAAAATAGTTACACGCCCAGCGCCACAGGCGTGTAGATTTAATGTTTGGCCGTCATAAATTAAGGCATGGGCGCCATCTGGCGGCCAACAAAATCCACTGCATGCGTCGGCATTAATATGATGCAGGGAGTAGCCTCCAGCTGGAGGGAGAAATGTCGTGGGAGCGGGCGAAAGTTGCCCAATCTGGAACAATCTCCGGGGCTGCAGCTGGACCCTATTGTAGAGCCATATGAAATCCGCGATCACGGAATCGCGGACGGAATCGCGGAATTGAGCAATAAAAATGGAATTACCTGTAAAACGTGGAATATTGCAGAATTTGCCATAATTTGGACTGTAATTCCGTTTTCGGGATAACGGTGGAACGTTTGGTGCAAAGCAAACATGACCGGGACGCTAAAGCGTGTTACACCGCGCGCGTCACTTCCACACTGCTTCACAACAACACAGCAATGTCCAAGTGTGTAGCTGCTCCGGTATTAACAGCATCCAAAAAGCTACGAAATACCACACTAAACCCTAAATTCAGAGCAGAGCAGTATCCTAATGACTTTTATGCCTCCGGTGATAAGGTGTTTTGCTAATTCTGTCAACGTTCCGTGGACTGGACCCGCAAAAACACTTGCGACACTATTGTGAAATAGCTACAGTATAACGTTAGGTCAT
This sequence comes from Notolepis coatsorum, assembly GCF_963971535.1. NCBI lineage: Eukaryota > Metazoa > Chordata > Actinopteri > Aulopiformes > Paralepididae > Notolepis > Notolepis coatsorum. The sequence continues at coordinate 188,246,590 of NC_140170.1, forward strand.
GATAGCTTCTAGCTAAATCTAGTGCACCCATCCATTTGTTTAATGCAAACGATTGTCATTATACACTGCCCTTTATAAACTAAATACACTTAAATAGCTATGTAACGTTATAGGACTATAGATGGAAATGATAGCTTCTAGAAGTTCTAGCTAAATCTGGTGCACCCATCAATTTGTTTAATGCAAACGATTGTCATTATACACTGCCCTTTATAATCTAAATAAACTTAAATAGCTATGAAACGTTACAGTACATAGGACTATAGATGGAAATGATAGCTTCTTGCTAAATCTAGTGCACCCATCCATTTGTTTAATGCAAACGATTGTCATTATACACTGTCCTTTATAAACGAAATAAACTAAACTAAAGGTGCCTAAATTATGCATTACTATATTTCATCACAATATAATAGATATAGCTAGGTTACTGACATTGTCATTGTGATAATGTCAGTAGTAGCTAGCTGTATCTATTGTTTACACTTGAAATATGTATTTTTATTTTGTCACAATATTAATTGAAAAATATTGTGTAAAATTGAACTGTATTTCTGAGTTGCAGCACTTAAAAACATTAAATGGACTGTTATATCTTATTCAATTGTGGACATTTATTCATTCCCACTTATTAGACACTATTTCTGATGGTAAAATGAGCATAAAAAGCAAAATACAGAATTCTGAAATATTAAAACGGAAAAAATGGAATTTGGGAAAAAATAAAATGGAATTTGGAAAATAATAAAACGGATTTCATATGGCTCTACCCTATTGGATGCGGGCGTGGTGAGTTGAAACGAAAGTGAAACTGTGTGTGTGTGTCACGTCTCACGTGTCCGTTCTAATGTTTACAAACAATGAACCTTTAAATGTAAATGAGATGCGCTCTGCTCACGAGATCAAGTTTGTAACATGAGACGCACACGAGGTCTGTCTTCATCCGTTCTTTAGCCTACAAAAAAAACCTGCAATCGCGTTTTTGATTGTGCTCTGATATTTAATTTTGCATTTGATTTGACCAAATATGTGGAGGCATATTCCCGGAGTAGCTCCCCCGGGTCCCCCCTCAAAATTAAGAAAAACAGGCGACAACATTAACGTTGACGAGTCCGTTGCTTCCACCAGCACCACCGATAACACTGCACCTGCTACTAGCGTCGGTGTAGTTAGGAAATTTAGCCAGAAATGGTACACATCTGATTCCGGGAAACCACGAGAATGGCTTAAATTTGAGGGGGGGGGTAATGTTTTGTATACCATGTTGTGCCAAAGCAACGGATAAAAGAAAACGTAATTCATTTGTCATCGGGACGTCGGTGATGAAACTGGAAGCCATCAAAAGCCACGAGACGTCACGCTGTCACAGGGACTGCTCTGTTAGATACAAAGCACAGTCTACTCCGCTCCTGGCTGCTCCGACTGTACGACTGTTGACCAAGCTGTCAGAGTCGACTCTGGCTAAAATGCGGATACTATTCCGTAACGCCCACGCTATAGCGAAAAAATCAAGACCATACAGGGACTTCGCCTGGATGTGCGAGTACGTTTATTGTGTTTTTTTTATAACGTTAGTCCAGCATGTTCATATAGGTGTGTCGGCTTTCACTTTCAGCTAATTATGGTTGTAAAGCCTACCCAGTGGAATTGTTTACATAACATGATCACAAAGACAAAAACATTTCTCAATTAAATGATCAGAGAATTAATTTAGAATGGTAATTCAAACTTGATATGAAAATGTTACAATTAACTATAATTTGAATATTCAATAAAGGCCAATGTATGTACATTTGTATCTTAATATTGTTTTTTATTCTTTGCAGTTTGGATGAGAAGAAAGGGGTGGCTGTGGGACAGACCTACAGGAATGACATTGAGTGTAGGGCGTTTGTTGGCTTTATTGCCAAAGTTGAGGAGGAAATTTATTCCATGTCATCTTCCAGATTTTGGTGACGGAGAGGTTGAGGCCCTTTGTCATCATTTCAAAGAAGTCCTGAACTCTGCCGGTGTCTGTGAGGCTAAAATACCTGACCAGTGGACCATCCTAAAAACAACACTATACCAAAAGGGAAATGTGGTCAACCTGTCCTGGTCTGAAGTGAACAGGCTCCACAAAGACCTGTGCCCTGATGTGCTCCATCTGATGGACCTCGTCCTGTCCATCCCAGCATCCACAGCTGCCTGTGAATGAGGCTTTAGTGCCATGAAGCAGGTGAAGACTTGCACACTGCAAACGTTATTAAGCTCTCTGTGAGTGCCAAGAAAATATGGGTTCACTCACTGCCATTTCCCCCCTGTTTTTTTGTTGTTTGTATTTAGGTTAAGTCTGATTGGAGGTCCAAGCTGACCCCTGCCTCCCTATCAGATCTCCTCACAGTGCAGCTGACCTCGGAAGACATCAAGGCGTTCGACCCCAACCCCGCTATTGACCTGTGGTGCACAGATGGAGTGCGTATCAGAAGGCCTGAAAGGCCAGGCTCCATGGCGGACCGTGTTGAGGAACTGTCTGAGGAAGAGGACTAAGAACTAAATTAGGGCTGGCCGCCAGAACAATTAGAATATTTGTTCCGTTCCGTTATTATTATATTATTATTCCATACAAGGCTGGATGCATTACAGACTCCGCTAACATCCCTTGTTGCCTTGTAGGTGGCAAGTATGGATTTGTTTATCTTGTTTGAAGTTGTTTTAATATGTTCTTTAATTCTTTTGCTTCCATATTGTAAATAAGAACTAAATTAGGGCTGGCCGCCAGAACAATTAGAATATTCGTTCCGTTCCGTTATTATTATATTATTATTCCATACAAGGCTGGATGCATTACAGACTCCGCTAACATCCCTTGTTGCCTTGTAGGTGGCAAGTATGGATTTGTTTATCTTGTTTGAAGTTGTTTTAATATGTTCTTTAATTCTTTTGCTTCCATATTGTAAATAAATTCGCAATAAATTATTTGCATTTAAAACTATTAACGCTGACTCATTCCTTCAGTCCACTCAAAATTATGCTAATATTCCTTATGTTGTTTATAATATTAATTGAAAATAGCATACGAGAGTATTATATAGTAATAATAACACATGGCGATATACTAAAAAGCTATTTATATTTTTTGGCTGGTAAAAAATCTGGATGGCTGGTAGTTTTTAAAATCTACCAGCCAAATGGCTGGTAAGTCAAAAAGTTAAGTTTGTTCCCTGTAACACACTACAGTACACACTATAGTACACACTATAGTACACATGCAGAGAGCCCTAACCTACTGCAGTACACAATATAGTACACACTACAGTACACGCAGACAGCGCTTACCTACTGCAGTACACACTATAGTACACATGCAGAGAGCCCTAACCTACTGCAGTACACACTATAGTACACACTACAGTACACACAGACAGCGCTTACCTACTGCAGTACACAATATAGTACACACTACAGTACACACACTACAGTACCAATCGCAATTTCAATGTGTGCAGTTTGGCAACTTGAGAGAGAGGGAGAGAGAGAGAGGCATTGTATGAATAAAAGGGCAAAAGCTAAAGTTAAGTGAAGTGACTGTTACTTTTGTAGCAGTAGTTCAATGGCACTGCCTTTTTTGTTAGACCTAGTTGTTGGCTACAACTTTTCCACAGTAGGCATTAATCACAGTTAATACATAAAATGTCTGAAATCTCAAATCTGGCACTTTTTGGGAATAAAATATCCTGTTAACTTAAAGCTTGGTGTATTGTTTTTATTGACCTATAGTCCATTCATGCTGAGTGAATCAGTTCCCCCAGCCACATTTGTATAAAAAAAAATTGGGGGAATTAACTGATCGAAAATTACTCGAATCGAATCAAATTCGTGGTCAAATGAAGAGATTTCATGATGCATTGAATCGTTGCCTAAAGAATCGTAATCGAATCGTTGTGGGGTCAAATATTTACACCACTAGTACACATGCAGAGACCCCTAACCTACTACAGTACACACTATTGATTGATTGATTGATTGAAAACTGTATTAACAGATTGCAGAATGGGTACAGTACAGTACAGCTCAATATACAATTGTTAAGGGGATGCAGACCAGAGAAAGACTTGTCTTGTTTACATCAGGGTCCCCCATTTTCAATTCATCATAAAGAATTTATCCCACTACACACTACAGTACACACTATCCCACTACACACTGCTACACATGCAAATACCTAACCTACTGCAGTACACACTATCACACTACACACTGCTACACACTATCCCACTACACACTGCTACACATGCAGAGCCCTAACCTACTACAGTATACACTATCCCACTACACACTGCTACACATGCAAAGACCTAACCTACTACAGTACACACTATCCCACTACACACTGCTACACATGCAGAGACCCCTAACCTACTGTAGTACACACTACCCCACTAGTTTCACTGTGAAATACACCAGAGATTCACTCTGAAATACACCAGAGATTCACTCTGAAATATACTGTGAAATACACCAGAGATTCTATCTGAAATACACCATAGCTTCACTCTGATCACTTTAGAATAGTGTGAACACAGAGATACAGTGGATGCTTCACATTCTTGGGGCACTCTTTGTACCTCTGGTGCACCAACACTTAGCGAACAGGGAGGAGGAGGGACTGGGAAAACGTCAGTAAGCCTGAACGAATCGGTTAGATACATGAAGAATGTGGTCCCCCCGCAACGTATTCCGGTCTATTGACATGGCTGAGACAAAAGAAGCCACCCAACTCCTCGTCCAATCAACAGTCATCTCCCGCCTCAACTACTGCAACGCACTGCTCGCTGGCCTCCCGGCCACTGCCACCAAGCCTCTTCAACTCATTCAAAACGCAGCGGCCCGCCTGATCTCAAACCTACCGAAATTTTTTTTATTATTATTATAGATCCTACGGAGGGCGGCATTGCATAATCTATTGGTGAAAAAACATGTTGTTTACAGTGGTGGCTGTTCATGTAAACATGTAATTAAACAAAGCACTCAGAAGAAAATAAACAAGCTACTGAGTAGTACTGCATAAAGTTCCTACTTATGATAAACAATAGCCCTTGCACACCGCAGTCACGTAAGGGGCTAGATAAACAAATGCATTCGTTTTGTGGCATTCACGTTATATAGTTAGTGTTACATGTTCAATAACAGGTATTCACTCTTGGTCGACGGGAAGGAGAGAGGCGCGCGCCTCGGCTCCTTCCACCGTCTACCTCTGAACGGGGGACGGCAGAGAGACAGAGAGACACCGGCGCGGAGGTCCCGCCGGGCTCCCAACACGCCTGCCGCCTCGGCCAGAGTTGTTTCCAACGCAACCACCTCCCGCCATGAAGCTCGCGCTCCGTGGCCGAAAAAGGCTGGTATTCATTCCGCAGGTTCACCTATGGAAAGTTGTTACGACTTTTACTTCCTCGGCGGGGAGCTAACGCTACGTTAATGCTTCTCTCAAGCAGAAGCAGATCAATGGCGGCATTGCCGGAAGTAAAAAAAATAATAATAAACGCTTGCCGATTGGTGGTAACAGCAGAGGCGGGTGCAAGCGGTGTGACGTAATTGGCAGAATCGCCTGTCATTCAATCAAAATTGTTCTATTGCATTGGTTGAGACTAGAGCTCTGGTTGAGTATCCAGCAACAGCCCGGCAGAGACCATACTGGTTGAGCCGAGCGACTCGGGGGACGCGCCGCTTCACATCGCCTCACCGTCGTTGCGCCTGCTTTATTTTTTTTCACCGAACGTTCGAACCCATTAATTAAAGTCTGAATGTCAGCTGAACGAACAAACGTTCGAACGTTCGAACGTTCGGGCTCAGCCTTAACCTGCACTGGCTCCCCATTGCTGCACGTATCCGCTTCAAGGCCCTCGACCTAGCATACCGTGCGGCAAAGGGAACCGCTCCCGCCTACCTCCGGTCAATGGTCTCTAACTACACACCCTCAAGACCCCTACGCTCTGCATCTTCTGGCCGCCTCAGACCTACTCCTATCCAAGCTCCCGGAGGGTCATCAAAGAGAAGCCACCTATTCTCAGTCCTTGCCCCACAATGGTGGAATGAACTACCCATCCCAGTTAGGACAGCCGAATCCCGTCCAATCTTTCGCCGTTGACTAAAGACTCACTTCTTCAACCATTATCTGAAATGATTTATAAAAGAAAAAAGAAAAAATCTAACCCTGACTAACCTTACTGTCATGCACTTGTCCTAATAAACTAACCTACACTGTAACACGCAACACTTGATGAACATTGTTACTCAGCTGATAGAGTTGTACCCTTCTTGCTGTCTTGTCGTACAGAACTTGTAAGTCGCTTTGGATAAAAGCGTCAGCTAAATGACTAAATGTAAATGTAAAGGAACAGAATTAGAGGAAGGAGAGGACAGGAGATCTGGGAAGTACTTTGAACTGGTCTAACGTTACAGATTTTCACTGTACACACAAGACTGGGGTCATAATAAATAAAATAGTCTCTGCATTATGGAGAGGCGTATTTCGTTTAATCTTCAAATGCTGTAAACTGGATTGTATACTGAAGATATGAAGCAATGGGGTCACGGCTTGGCTCAGAGATAATCATTGAAGGCTTAGCCTTGATTGATTGAAAACTTTAAACAGATTGCAGAATGGGTACAATACAGTACGGCTCAATACAAAACAACTGCTAAGAGGATGCAGACCAGAAAAAGACCTGTGTCTTGTTTACATCGGGGTCCCCCATTTTCAATGAATCAGGACATTTATGACATACAGATATACAGAACTGTGTAGTAAAAATATCATTAAAAATATATACATCCGAAGGGGTAGAAACTGTACATTGGTGGGGGGGGGGGATTTGGACATTTACAGGGGCCAGTTTCTAATTGCAGCCACCCGTAGGTGCTCTTTGAGAGCGGTTTTGAAGGAGGGTAGGGATTCACATTCCTTCACGGTTGTGGGGCGTTCCACATTATTGTACACAGGTATCCTTCTGTTGTTTGCTAGCTGACCAAAATGACAAGAAGGGGTCACGGCTCCCCCTCCCACCCACCCCCTCCTAACGTACAGTTTCCTCCCCCTCGTATGTATTTTCTGTTAGGATCTCTGTTTAACAGTACTGTATATTTGAATATCCTGTGTATCACAAATGTAACAGTACTGCATATCTGTATGTTGCGTATGTCATTATGAATTGAAGATGGGGGACCCTGATGTAAACAAGACGAAAGTCTTTCTCTGGTCTGCATCCCTTTAAACTATTGTGTGTATTGAGCCGTACTGTATTGTACTGATTCTGCAATCTGTTAATAAAGTTTTCAATCAATCAAGGAACGATCACAATAAAATGTAGAGCGATGGAATGTGTCCCCCTGTGTGGGCGGGACCTATCTGCACTCAGTCTCTGGCCTTTCATCCCCAGAACCCCCCCCCCCCCCCCCCGCTTCCATGCCCTCACCCCCTAGAGGTGCTTGGCTTATCATTCTAAACACCTCCGCCACCATGCAGACCATAATAAACCATCCCCCTCACCATCCTCTCACCAACCATCCCCCTGTAATCAGCACAAGCTGAACAATGGCGGCAGACAAAAGACTGCTGGCTGTGATTCAGGCTGGTCGGGATGAGATGAGCATTTCACCATCATCATGAATTATTCTGCTGTTCAGGAGAAACGTTGTTCAATGATGCACCTCACTATGGTTTTCATATCACATCATGAAGCGTTGGGTACCTGGGTCTAGTTCATAGACTTGGCCAGGATCCTTAAGATATGAATGTTGTGTCTCAAAGAGGTCAAGTAGCACTTTTATTTGTATACAAGTTGTGACTAACTTACACATCTACTAGCTAGCTAACCTTGGTAACAATACTTCCAGTGAAACGTGAACATGTGATCACACTCTTCAATGAGTGCAGATGAAACATAACTAATAACTAGCTTGTCTTTGTTCCAAACCTCAGAGACAAACAACACCTCAGGACAAGAAGCTAGCAGCCGTTAGCCGCACAGCGTTAGCTCGTTAGCTAACAGAACGTTATCTACAAGGAATATTGCTACAGTCTCACCTTGAATGCCTTGGTTGAATCCGCAAACAACGTTTAATAATCCCCACAGAAATGTCCAACAGAACACACTTGTTTACTTCTTGTATTTCGCACCTCGTCTTCAACTGGACTGGCGTCACTGATGCGAAGGGGAACTCTGGCGGACTCAGTGAACGAGTACCGAGTAGGGTATATCTGCAGAGCCACAGAGGAGTAGGGTATATCTGCAGAGCCACAGAGCCCAACGTCTGGGCGGGGCTTCGTGGCGTGGAATGAATGAATGAATGAATGAAAACTTTATTAACAGATTGCAGAATGGGTACAGTGCAGTACAGCTCAATACATACAATTGTTAAGGGGATGCAGACCAGAGAAAGACTTTCGTCTTGTTTCCACCAGGGTCCCCCATTTCCAATTCATCGTAACATATATGACATACATGACATACAGATAGACAGTACTGCTACATCTATACATTTATGACATACCAGATTTGCAATTACAGTACTGTATTTGTGATACAAAAAGAGTCCAGAAAGAAAAGAGTATATACATTAGGCGTAGAAACTGTACATTGGATTGGGTAGGTGGGGGTGGGACTGTACATTGGAGGTGGTTGGGGGGGGGGGGGGGGTAGGAGTGGGGGGGGGGGTGTTGGGTAGGAGTGGGGGGGGGGGGGGTTGGGTAGGAGGGGTGGGGGACACTGTATAACTGTACAAACAACACTGTACATTGGATTATGGGACTGTACATTGGACTGTACATTGGAGGTGGTTGGGTGGGTGGGGGGGGGGTGGGTAGGAGGGGTGGGTGGGGGACACTGTACAACTGTACAAACAACACTGTACATTGGATTATTGACAAGACCATACTTGGTAATTTACTGTACATTGGCGGGGGTTGTGTTCGGACATTTACAGGGGCCAGTTTCGAGTTGCAGTCTCCCTTAGGTGTTTTTTGAGAGTGTTTTTGAAAGTGGGTAGTGATTCACATTCCTTTACAGCTTTGGGTAGGGCGTTCCACATTGATGTGGCATAATTGCGAAACGTGTTTAGTCCCTTGTTTGAGCCGAATCTGGGTTTAACATGATTTGTGGAGCTCCCTCTGGTGTTGTGATCGTGGTATTCACTGACCTTTGGGAAGTATTTAGTCATGTACATGGGTACCTTGGTCGTGTAGTGTATCTTGTAGACCAGGCCCATTGCAAGTTGCTGTACTCTGTCGTCTACTCTAAGCCATCCTAGGTTGTCAAAGTGGGCAGGGGTGAGGTGGGTTCTAGGAGTAAGGTCAAGCAGTAGTCTGACCAGTTTGTTTTGAGATGTTTGTAATTTTGTTTTTAGCGCCTTTGAGGTGCTTTGGTACCATGAGGTGCAAGCATAGTCGTAGTACCCTTGAATGAGTGCTCCTGCTAGAGTCTTCAGGGTATTCTTGTTTACCAGTGAGGAGATCCGGTACAAGAAACGAGTTCGTTGGTTGACTTTTTTTATTACATTGGATGCCATTTTGTCACAGGAAAGATTTGCCTCTAGGATGGAACCCAGGTAGGTAATATCTTCTTTCCTTGTGACAATATTGTCACCCACTGTAACTGAGAAGCCGTCGGTCTTGCTGAGTTTGTTATTTGAACCGAAGAGAATGGACTCTGTTTTGCCCATGTGTAATGATAGTTTGTTATCAGCGAGCCATATGCAGATTTTGCTTAGTTCTGAGCTGAGGGTTTGGACGGGTTTGAGGCGGGGCTTGATGAATGAATGAATGAATGATGAATGAATGAATGAATGAATGAATGAATGAATGAATGAATGAATGAATGAATGAATGAATGAATGAATGAATGAAAACTTTATTTAACAGATTGCAGAATGGGTACAATACAGTACGGCTCAATACATACAATTGTTAAGGGGATGCAGACCTGAGAAAGACGTTTGTCTTGTTTCTATCAGGGTCCCCCATTTTCATTTCATATAGACATTTATGACATACACAACATACATGACATTTATGGCATAGGGACATATAGGTATTTAGTACTGATACATTTGTGACATAAGCGGTATTCAAATATACAGTACTGTTACCCCTAGATCCTGACAGAGTATATACATATGATGGGGAGGGGACTGTACATTAGGAGGGGGTGGGTGGGTGGGAGGGAAATATACATACGGCGGGGAGGGAATATATACATGCGGTGGGGAGGAGACTGTCTATTAGGAGGTGGTGGGGGTTTTGGGCATTCGCGACCAAGATACCCATGTACATGTCAAAATACTTCCCAAAGGTCAGTGAATACCACCATAGATATATATAGAACACTAGATAGCTTACCCGCGCTGCCGGCCAATGGAGAGCGACGTCACTGAACCGCCGCCATCTTACCCCAGTCAGCCTTGAGTGAGAGTGAGTGAGCTGCACAGACAAAATTACTCATAACTCGCTGAAATATTGACGGATTTACAAACGGTTTGGTTTATTACAAGCATTATTAACGTGGCTATGATTCAAGCGGTTTGTAAAAAAAAAAACTTAAAAAAAAAACATTTTTATAAGTATGCAGTATCATAACTACATCTTTGATGTTTATTGCAAACCAAACCGTTTGTAAATCCGTCAATATTTCAGCGAGTTATGAGTATTTTTGTCTGTGCAGCTCACTCACTCTTACTCAAGGCTGACTGGTGCAAGATGGCGGCGGTTCAGTGACGCTGGTGACTCCGCCTTAAGCTATCTAGTGTTCTATAGATATCTATGAATACCACGATTGAAGAGTTTATCGCCGGCCACTAGGGGGCAGCGTCTTACCAGCACCCAACCGGACATGCCTTGATCTGCGCTGTTATTACTGAGCGGCCATCTTAGTCCTCATTCCCTCACTCGCCTGCGGCAGAGACGTTCGTTCACTCATTCATGTGAGATGCTTATTGCACTATTGCTGTTCATACATATTATATATATTATTATATGTGTAGCAGTCTGGAAAATATGGTATATTATTCAGAACTGCTGACTGTGTTTATATCCCTTTTTGTACACAAAGACATTCTAACTAGTGTCATTGATTCACACGAACAATGACACAAACGTCCCCGTCCCAAGAGCATGTGAATACGGATCATAAATGACAGTATTGATTCATATTTTACAGTGCGTCTCCCCGTGTGACTGGCAGGCGGGACCAGCAGGGGGCAGTAGCAGGCAGAGAGTGGCGGAGAGAGCTGAGAGATGATAAAGGGAGAAGTGCCGCGGAAGTCGTTCTCTTCGGCTGTGAACTTGAACACGAGAGGACACAGCTAACGGGAGCTCTAGACAGCCCCGTTGCTGACGTTTATGCCGGAGTGCCCCGGGAAAGGACAACGGGTGATAGGAAGTACTGGCTAGTGGAGACGATCTCCTAGCAGTACCAGTGTTATGATATTATGAACATTAAGTGCAGAGTCGGGCACTAAGAGTCGAGTTATACCTAGTTACAGTGAGCGGTATAAGTAGCGTGCGGCTAAGGATCACAGTAGCATTGCTCGTGTTATACCTAGTTACAGTGACGGTATAGTCTGCGTGCCAGAGACGTACGGGACATCCAAGCAGTCTGCCCGGGCGTCAACAGCTGTCTGCACCGGAGAACAGCAGCACACCTGCTCCAGGCTGCCTGCAGGACACGGGGAGTTCTTTACCACCAGCAGAGTTCGCCCAGCACCAGCTCAGCCAGCACTGCCTCTCTGCTATAGCTCCGCCTGCTAGCACCTGCGGCGCGAGTGTTCGACGCCATCTTGCCACCAGGACGGTGGTGGAGCGGCGCGGCCGCCATTTTGGTAGAGTAAACATTAGGGCTTCGGCGCCCAGGATCCTATCGTACATTACACAGTGTGTCGCAGCCTACGGGCGAAGCTGGTGTTTGCTAACCACAGTGCATAGGGGTACCCCATAAACATTACATGCCGGCATTAGCATAGGGCTTTTGTTTTGGTAATTGTGGGCCCACACTTTGGTTTTATTTCCTTTTCTTTGAGCGTGATACCATGTGTGTGTAATATTACTTTCCCATCTATTTAACCCTTCCCCTCTTGGGGGTAAACGTAACGCTGCCATATAAGTAAAGCCTAAGAAGAGGTATTATTATTGGTACTAGCCCAGACGTGGGTAAGGAGTCAAGTATATTGAAGTCTACAATATCTGGGTCTATTAACTTTGGGTCTGCAATACCTGAGTCTATACTGTGTGGGTGTACAATATAAGTGTTTGCAAGGTATTGAATTACAACTTGAGTAATAGTAGAACTACCTTCCGTGGACCCATTGCTATTAAATATTTGTAGATGACCAGTCTTTAAATAACAGTAAAGGATGTAGATGGGAGTCTTGTGTGTGTGTCTTTCATTATTTCTAACCCTAACCCTAACCCTTTGCTACGGGTAATATATGTAATCGTAACCCCTTGCTATTCTACCTTTTCCATTTCCATTGTAAGGGTTCTGGTCGTCTCACATAAGGGAGGGTACTGCTTGCGGGGGGAACCCAGTTATTTCTCTACCATCCGGTCAGTAGGTGTGGGAGGGAAAAGGGGCAACTGTGGAGGGTGAGGGTGTGTTGGGGAGTACTGCGGACTACTCCAGAGAGAGGGAGGAAGACCAGAGTACCGGACCAGGTTTGTAAACCCTGGGCCTCATTCACCCCCACTACCAGCCTCCAGTTGGCGCTCCGGACCCCAAAGACGGAGATGCAGCTGGCCAGGGTGCTACTGTGTCTCGCTACCTATTGACCGCACCCCACAGTTCCCACGAAGCAGGGATAATCCACCCTGCTACATTTGGCGTCACGAACAGGATCAACATCCTACTCCACTCCCTTGTAAGTGACGACCCAGAGACCTGAGATGTCGGACAACGACACCCCGAAGCCCGATGCCAAAGCCGGGCCGTCCCGGGTGACGCAAGGAGGTGACTCGCCGCCCCCGCTCAAAGAGGAAGAGGGGGGAGCCGAGACGGTGCAGACCTTGACCGCCGAAGTGGAGTTCCTAAAGGGTCAACTCCAAGACCAGGCGGAAGCCCTAGACCACCAACACGAACAACTGGAGCAGGCCAGGCACCGAGGGTCGCTTGCCTTGGCCCAGGCCATGATCCAACAGCTTCCCCCAGCGCCCCCCCCGGTGGTGTACGTCCAACGAGAGCGGAAGTGCAGCGAATTTGGAGGTGAACAGGAGAGGGGGGAACTGCCTGTAGAGGACTGGATCCAGGCAATGAGGGCCCATCTCCGTGCCAGTCGAGTGCCCGAGGAGGAACAAGCGGAGGTCGTACAGCTCCACCTCAAAGGCGAGGCGAAGCAGACGGTACGGTTCCTGACGGAGGGAACCGCCCCCGACACGGAAGCCTTGTTCAAGATACTCGAAGAAACCTATGGGGACAAGGTCCCGGTCAGCGTCCGCCTGGGGGAGTTCTTCGACCGAAAACAGGCCGCCGGAGAGACCGTACGCCAGTTCGCCTACGACCTGCAGGAGAGGATCCGTCGCCTACGACGTCGGGCGCCCGCGCTGGTCGCCGACGCCACCGCCCTGCTGCAGGAGCGGTTTGTGGTGGGCCTCAGGGACGATGCCCTGAGGAGAGAAATGCGGAAGTACATGAGGGAGGACGGGACGCGGCCATTTCCCCAGGTACTGCAGGCGGCGATCGATTGGACGGAGGACGAGCTGGTCCACCCCGCCGACAAGGGTCCCCCCCGGGGTTTAGTCCACGCCGCGGCTGGAGAGGGACGGGAGACCCCGCCGAGCGTTGACTCACTGCGGGAGACTATTCGGCAGATCCAGGCGGGAATGGAGCAACTAGGCGTGCGCCAGGAACAACTGGCTCAGACCTTCTCACGGGAGCGGGACGCGCCCCGGAGAGGCGCCACCGGACGGCGACGCCGAGACGACGCGACGCGAGAACCCCGCCGAGACGAAGACGGCCGGCTGATCTGCTATGCCTGCAATCAGCCGGGCCACATCAGCAGAGAATGCCCCCGCTCGGCCGGCGAGCCACGCCCCGCCTCTACTCCCAACCCCGAAGCTCCGGGCTCGTCAGGGCACCGACCAGGAGCACGAAGGACAGTCGACGCCGTCATAACCGGAGTCGCCGGCGCGGCCACGGACGGCACCGAGACGCAAGACGCGCAAGGGGAATGCCTCACTCTAGACGTCCAGATCGACGGGGTCGAGACCCGCTGCCTCTTCGACACCGGCGCCGAAGTCACCACCATGTACGAGAGCCACTTTCAAAGACACTTCCCGAAGTCGAAGTTGACCCCCGCCAACTGGATCACTCTCATCGCCGCCAACGGGTTGGAGATCCCAGTGGTGGGGTGTCTCTACGCCGAAGTGAAGTGCCTAGATATGACATTCACGGGGAAATGCATATTCATACTAAAAGACGACCCAGGCCGAGGGGACCTAGGAGACGCTGTCCAGGGACTGCTGGGCATGAACGTGCTCGGCGGAGTAGATGGCCTGTTCGCAGGGATCAAGGGGATGCGGCCGGTGACCCGAAGACGTGTCGAAGCTAGAAGCATCGCCATCCGCCGTGTGGTCGCCGTCCTGGCCCAAGAAGGCCGAGAGTGTACCGCCCCGGGAAAGATGGGGTACGTCAAGGTGGCCGGCAGAGAGTCTGTGGTCATTCCCCCGCACAGCGAAATGGTCGTCTCAGGCCGTTGCGCGACGACAGCAGGGATGCGGCGTCCCGTGATGCTGGAGAACACGCCGAGTGCCAACCTGCCTCCCGGACTATTGGTGGCGAACGTGGTGACCTACGCCCAACAGGGGACAGTGCCTGTGCGGGTGTTGAACCCGACCGACGTCGAGATTGTGCTCCGACCCCGGTCCAGACTGGCAGAGATTCACTGTCCCCGTCAGGTACGGCCCCAGGAGAGGGTGACCATAGAGGAAGTAGACGGAGGCGTCCGAGTGACAGCGATTGAGACTCGAGCCAGCCCGCCAGAGGCAGAGCCGGACGGGAAGACCCACAGGCTCGCCGTGGACGTACAGGCGAACCTGCAGGATCTCACACCAGCCCAAGTGAGCCGGCTGAATCAAGTATTGGAGAAACACAAGGCGGTGTTCTCCGTTGACGACGGGGACTATGGTTACACAACCACGGTCACACACTACGTCCCCACTGGTGACGCACACCCGGTCAAGCAACGGCACCGCCGAATACCGCCCCACGTGTTCCAAGAAGTAAAGAGACACGTGCAAGATCTGGTGAACCTGGGTGTCCTGGTAGAGAGCTGCAGTCCGTGGGCGTCACCAGCCGTGATCGTCATAAAGAAAGACGGCTCCGTGCGGTTCTGCTGCGATTACCGCCGCCTAAATAACGTGACACACCGGGATGCCTACCCCCTACCTCGTATCGAGGAGTCCCTAGACGCCTTGGGGCAAGCCAAGATCTTCTCCTCGCTCGATCTCACCGCCGGCTACTTCCAGGTGGCGGTGAAAGAGGAAGACCAAGAGAAGACGGCTGTCACGACGCCCTTCGGCCTCTACCAGTGGACTCGTATGCCCTTCGGACTGTGTAACGCACCAGCGACGTTCCAGCGGTTGATGACCGCCGTGCTGGGGGACCTGGCCTTCGACGTCCTACTCGTCTACCTAGACGACGTCTTGGTGTTCGCCAGCGACTTCGAGAGCCACTGTCAGAAGCTGGACCTGGTGTTTGGACGGCTTCGGGAGCATGGACTCAAGCTCAAGCCCCGGAAGTGCTTCCTTCTGAAGACCGAAGTCAAGTTCCTGGGACACGTGGTCTCCGCGGCCGGCATACAGGTCGACACCGACAAAGTGAAGGCGTTGGAGGACTGGCCGGCGCCGCGCTCGGCGAAGGAAGTGAGGCAGGTGATCGGGTTCCTGTCCTATTATCGGCGGTTCGTGCCCCACTTCGCCCAGGTGGCCCAGCCACTGCACGCCCTGATGGGGAAAGAAAAAAAGGGGTTCGCCAAGGGCCGGCCCGAGGCCTTCAAGTGGACGCCGCAGTGTCAGACGGCCTTCGACCATCTGCGGCAGTGCCTCTTGACACCCCCGGTGCTGGCCTACCCCGACCTCCAGCTCCCCTTCATAGTGACCACCGACGGGAGTTACTTGGGACTGGGAGCGGTACTCAGTCAGAAACAGGAGGGCGTAGAGCGAGTCATCGCCTTTGCGAGCCGAGGCCTGCGTGGGTCCGAAAGGAATGACCAAAATTATAGTGCGTTCAAGCTGGAACTCCTCGCCCTGAAGTGGGCGGTCACCGAGAAGTTCAGAGACCTCTTGATGTACGCCCAGTTCACCGTGATCACCGACCACAACCCGTTGAGACACCTCGGCACGGCCAACCTGGGAGCAGTGGAGCAGCGGTGGAACGCTCAGCTCGCGGAGTATGACTTCGTGGTGCACTACAAACCTGGTCGACTCAACCAGAACGCAGACGCTCTGTCTCGCATGCCGATGCGATCAGAACCTGAAGTGGAAGACACTGAGAAAGACTTCCTAATGATAGCCGCGGCTGGCACCCACACCCGTCAGGGTCTCCAGGAACGGGCCGCTCCATTGTCCGTCCCCGCCCTAGTCGCCCGCGAGGGCTACGTCGTGGTCCCAGCGGAGGAAGTGCGGGCCCTGCTGTGCCCTGGGAGACCGACAGAGACGCGGGAGGTCTCGAGTGTCGGCGCACGACGGATAGCGGCACAGAAGGGGAACAGCGGATATGACTGGGCGGAAATGCGGCAGCTCCAGGCGGACGATCCCGAGTTGGGTCCGGTGTGGCGGGCGGTGACACAGGGGGTCCCCCCCACTAAGGTACAGCTGAAGGAAGGAGACCCGAAACTCCGCAAGTTATACGGGCAGTGGGAACGACTCCGTCTGCATCAGCAAGTGCTGTTTCGGCGCGTAAGCGATCCCCGGGATGGAGAGGAGGTTCTCCAGCTGGTGGTGCCCACAGCCCTGCGAAGGAGGATCTACGAGACCCAGCACGAAGACGCGGGACACTACGGGGGACAGGGGACGGTGGTCCTGATGAGGCGAGGTTACTACTGGATCGGAATGGCAGAAGAGGTGAAGCAATGGGTGAAGCGATGCAAGCGATGTGCATTAGCCCGCGACGTGTTCCCTAAAGCCCAGGCCCAGATGACCTGCACTAACGTGACGGCCCCCATGGAGGTCCTGGCCATGGACTTCACCGTGTTGGAGAGGTCGGTGGGTGGCTACGAGAACGTACTGGTGCTGACCGATATGTTTACCAGATTCACTATTGCCGTACCGACCAAAGACCAGACTGCGAAGACCACCGCCGCTGCCATCATCAAGTACTGGTTCGTGTACTACGGTTGCCCTGCCCGACTCCATGCCGATCAAGGGCGAAATTTCGAGTCGAGCGTCATCAAGGAGCTCTGCCGACTGTATGGGATTTCAAAGAGCCGCACCACGCCCTACCATCCCCAGGGGAATGGGCAGTGCGAGAGATTCAATCGGACAATGCACGACATGCTGCGTAGTCTGCCCGCAGAGAAGAAGCGGGACTGGAAGGAGCACCTACCCGAGTTGGTACTTACATACAATTGCCACGAGCACTCCTCCACTGGATACTCTCCCTTCTACCTGCTCTTCGGGAGGGACGCTAGGATGCCCCGAGATGTCCTAGGGGGCAGAGACGTCATTGAGGAGGGGGCGGCAGACCTAGATGAGTGGGTGCAGAGTCACCACGAGCGACTAAAGGCCGCCGCGGAGGCCGCTGAGGCCACGGCGAAGCGGGCATCCCATCGACGCAAGAGAATTTACGACAGGAAGAGCAGAGGTGCACTCCTGCGGGCCGGAGACCGGGTCCTGATACGCGACCACCGAATCCGGGGCCGTAATAAGATACAAGACAAGTGGGAGCCTACGTCATATGTGGTGGTTAAGCAGAGCCACGAAGGGACGCCCGTGTTCACGGTCAGGCCCGAAGCAGGGGGTCCAGAAAGGACCGTGCATCGAGACCAGCTCAAGACCTGTCCCTTCCCGGCTTCTGACCCGGAAGTGCGGGGGAGGGCCCCTCGACAGATCCCGGTGGCACCGCGGAGCTCGTCCGAATCAGACATCGGAGGTGCTTTCGGGCACCGGCGGGAACCGCATCCTAGGGCGTGTAACCACCCCGGTCCCCTGCGGGACGCCCCTGAGGAGGCCGTAAGCGCCGAGTCAGAGGTGGAGTCGACCCCTTCAGGAGAGGAGGGGGAAGGCGGCGGAGACGGAGTCGAAGAGGAGGCCGCGGGCGGTCCATCGATGGCCCCGGAGGGTGAGGCCGTGGTCCAGGACCCGCCGACAGACACTGAGGAATCCGACACGGAATCGGAGGCGGGGGAGGTGGAACCCCCCAGAGTGGAGGCCGCTCGGCCCCAGAGGAGCACCAGAGGTCGGCTACCCGCTCGGTATCGCCAGGACTACGTGCTCAAGAGCGTGTTCGCGGAACAGTGTGTCCAACTCCTGAGGGAGTGTGTAAAACTGTTGGCATAATGTGTAATTGTCAACCGATGTGTGAAACTGTTGGTCTCAGGACCGTTTTCATGCATGCGTTTGTTTTTGTTGTTTTGTTGTTAACTTGCAGAGGACTTAGCAAGTTCAAAGTGGGGGGAAATGTAGCAGTCTGGAAAATATGGTATATTATTCAGAACTGCTGACTGTGTTTATATCCCTTTTTGTACACAAAGACATTCTAACTAGTGTCATTGATTCACACGAACAATGACACAAACGTCCCCGTCCCAAGAGCATGTGAATACGGATCATAAATGACAGTATTGATTCATATTTTACAGTGCGTCTCCCCGTGTAACTGGCAGGCGGGACCAGCAGGGGGCAGTAGCAGGCAGAGAGTGGCGGAGAGAGCTGAGAGATGATAAAGGGAGAAGTGCCGCGGAAGTCGTTCTCTTCGGCTGTGAACTTGAACACGAGAGGACACAGCTAACGGGAGCTCTAGACAGCCCCGTTGCTGACGTTTATGCCGGAGTGCCCCGGGAAAGGACAACGGGTGATAGGAAGTACTGGCTAGTGGAGACGATCTCCTAGCAGTACCAGTGTTATGATATTATGAACATTAAGTGCAGAGTCGGGCACTAAGAGTCGAGTTATACCTAGTTACAGTGAGCGGTATAAGTAGCGTGCGGCTAAGGATCACAGTAGCATTGCTCGTGTTATACCTAGTTACAGTGACGGTATAGTCTGCGTGCCAGAGACGTACGGGACATCCAAGCAGTCTGCCCGGGCGTCAACAGCTGTCTGCACCGGAGAACAGCAGCACACCTGCTCCAGGCTGCCTGCAGGACACGGGGAGTTCTTTACCACCAGCAGAGTTCGCCCAGCACCAGCTCAGCCAGCACTGCCTCTCTGCTATAGCTCCGCCTGCTAGCACCTGCGGCGCGAGTGTTCGACGCCATCTTGCCACCAGGACGGTGGTGGAGCGGCGCGGCCGCCATTTTGGTAGAGTAAACATTAGGGCTTCGGCGCCCAGGATCCTATCGTACATTACACAGTGTGTCGCAGCCTACGGGCGAAGCTGGTGTTTGCTAACCACAGTGCATAGGGGTACCCCATAAACATTACATGCCGGCATTAGCATAGGGCTTTTGTTTTGGTAATTGTGGGCCCACACTTTGGTTTTATTTCCTTTTCTTTGAGCGTGATACCATGTGTGTGTAATATTACTTTCCCATCTATTTAACCCTTCCCCTCTTGGGGGTAAACGTAACGCTGCCATATAAGTAAAGCCTAAGAAGAGGTATTATTATTGGTACTAGCCCAGACGTGGGTAAGGAGTCAAGTATATTGAAGTCTACAATATCTGGGTCTATTAACTTTGGGTCTGCAATACCTGAGTCTATACTGTGTGGGTGTACAATATAAGTGTTTGCAAGGTATTGAATTACAACTTGAGTAATAGTAGAACTACCTTCCGTGGACCCATTGCTATTAAATATTTGTAGATGACCAGTCTTTAAATAACAGTAAAGGATGTAGATGGGAGTCTTGTGTGTGTGTCTTTCATTATTTCTAACCCTAACCCTAACCCTTTGCTACGGGTAATATATGTAATCGTAACCCCTTGCTATTCTACCTTTTCCATTTCCATTGTAAGGGTTCTGGTCGTCTCACATAAGGGAGGGTACTGCTTGCGGGGGGAACCCAGTTATTTCTCTACCATCCGGTCAGTAGGTGTGGGAGGGAAAAGGGGCAACTGTGGAGGGTGAGGGTGTGTTGGGGAGTACTGCGGACTACTCCAGAGAGAGGGAGGAAGACCAGAGTACCGGACCAGGTTTGTAAACCCTGGGCCTCATTCACCCCCACTACCAGCCTCCAGTTGGCGCTCCGGACCCCAAAGACGGAGGTGCAGCTGGCCAGGGTGCTACTGTGTCTCGCTACCTATTGACCGCACCCCACAGTTCCCACGAAGCAGGGATAATCCACCCTGCTACATATGCATTATACAGATATATATATTTATGTGTTACCATAGTGTTATTATGTATTCATGTTACACATTGTCAGCTGAGTGTGTTGTCTTGTCTGTTTCAGGGTGTCTTCATCTTTGTCTTTCATTAAATACTGAAACTGACATTGAGGAGTGTGTTTCTTCATGAAGACACCATGGTTGTCGTTGGATGCTCTGTCCCCGCCTGTGAGTTCACATCAGGCGACGTGTCCGAAGCACTCGCCATTGCTATGTTGAACAATCATGGACTTGCCCATCAGCACGCAAAGCAGAGACATGCACATATAGTGCGGCATGCGTGTGTGGTGCGAACGTCGACTTCACCGACCACATTATCCGCGATGTCCTGCTCAATGGCATTTATGACTCGGACATACGCCGCGAGACGCTGGGGACGACTGACATCCTGGTTAAGCCAGTTAACGAGGTGATCGCGCTCGTCGAGAACAAAGAGATGGCCCGTAACGCTCTCCCGTCGTCCTCCCTGTCAGCCATGTCGTCGTTCC
Organism: Notolepis coatsorum; assembly: GCF_963971535.1. Taxonomy (NCBI): domain Eukaryota; kingdom Metazoa; phylum Chordata; class Actinopteri; order Aulopiformes; family Paralepididae; genus Notolepis; species Notolepis coatsorum. The sequence continues at coordinate 188,267,585 of NC_140170.1, forward strand.
GGCGCCTTAAGACGACTCCACAGACGAGCCCCGCCCCGAACCCTGCGGACGGGGCTAAACGAGCGTCATGCCCGGAGTGCAAGAGCGTCTTTAACATTTTCACGGAGGGGCCTCGTGGGTGGAATCCTAAGCCTCACCAGGTGTGCATCGGCTGCTACAGGGCCCGCCGACAACAGAGGCGTCAACAACCACCATCCGACGGTCAACAGGCCGCTGTGGGGTCGGAGCTGATCTCCCAGGTCTCATCGGTGCAAGCTGGAGCCCGCCCTGGCCGACGTTGCAGGAGCCATCGCCGACGCCACGCCCCTACGTCGCATGGCTGTGTCAACAGGCCTGCACCTATCAGACTCGAGCACCACATCTTCTCCAAGGGCGAATGGAAACGAGCCAGGCTGAGAGACCACCCCCGAGCACTGATCACCATCTCGGTGGACATGCCAGTCGGACTGAGGGATGGCACCAGCAACCGGGGCCCAGCCAACGGGGCTCGGATATCGGCCGTCGCAGACACTGGCACGCAGTCGGACCTTTGGTCTCTGGAGGAGTTCCTGTCCTGTGGTTTCACGCAGGACGACCTGCGACCCGTCAGCCTCAGCTTGTCAGCCGCCAATCGATCCCCCATAGCCATCGAGGGAGCGTTCTTCGCTAGGCTCTCGACGACCTGCAGCGGGGGGCGCGTTACGTCCTGCCGTTCCATGGTATACGTGAGCAGCTCAGTCCGGGCTATGTTCCTCTCCTACGAGTCGTTGCTCAACCTCGGCCTCTTGCCTATGAGCTTCCCATCGGACGACGTTACAAGGGGGCCCAGGGACAGGCGCGGCGCTGACACGGCTGACACGCCAGACCAGCCGTTGTCCGTCAATGCTACGAGGTCAACCAACGGCGGCTGCGTAGGGCCAGGTGACCCCCAGGACGCACAGTGCTCATGCCCCCAGCGCACGGTCCCCCCCGCGCGCCCCGCGGCACTGCCGTTCCCCTGTACGCCAGAGAACAACGGCCGGATGAAAGGTTGGCTACTCGAGAGATATGCCTCATCGACGTTCAACACCTGCCCTCATCGGGCACTGCCATGCATGGAAGGACCGCCTATCAAGATGCACGTGGACCCCGCAGCTACGCCCAAGGCATGCCACACCGCGGCCAACGTGCCTCTACACTGGCAGCGGAGGGTCCACGATGACCTCCTGCGGGACGAGGCCCTTGGGGTCATTGAACGTGTGCCATACGGCGAGCCTGTCGCGTGGTGCCATTGTATGGTAGTCACTCGGAAGCACGACGGTTCCCCCCGCAGAACTGTGGACCTGTGGTGCCAACGTGAAACCTTCGCCACCGAGTCTCCGTTCCACCTCGCACGCCGCGTCCCGAAGGGCACCTGGAAGACCGTCACGGATGCCTGGAACGGCTACCACAGCGTCCCCCTGCGTGAGTCGGATCGCCACCTCACTACCTTCATCACACCCTTCGGCCGTTGGCGCTACACCAGGGCACCACAGGGCTTCCTGTCGTCAGGGGATGGCTACAACCGCCGGTTCGACGCCGTCCTCTCGGACTATGAGCGCAAGGAACGCTGTGTGGATGACACCATCCACTATGACACTGACCTGGAGCAACACTGGTGGAGGACCATCGACTTCCTCACGCGTGTCGGCCGGTCGGGCATCGTGTTGAACCCGGATAAGCTTCAATTCGCGGAGAGGTGTGTCGATTTCGCTGGCTTCAGGGTGTCGGAGTCCACCATCGAACCACTCCCGAAATACTTGGACGCCATCCGGGACTTCCCTACACCGGGCTCCACAACGGATATCAGGAGCTGGTTCGGCCTTGTTAACCAGGTGGCTAACTATGCCCAGCTGGGTGAGACGATGGCTCCATTCAAGCCATTCCTCAGCCCACGTTGTGTGTTCCTATGGTCCCCCGCTCTGGAGGAGGCGTTCCAGACGTCCAAGCAGGCCATAATTGGGGCCATCCGTGAGAGCGTGGAGATCTACGACATGCAGAAGCGTACCTGCCTCCGCCCTGACTGGTCCAAGCTCGGCATTGGCTACTTCCTGCTCCAGCAGCACTGTCACTGTGCCTCGGGCATACCGGACTGCTGTCCAGGAGGATGGAGGATCACCCTTGCGGGGTCGCGTTTCCTGTCCCCTGCGGAGCAGCGTTATGCGGCTGTCGAAGGAGAGGCCCTGGCCGTGGCCTGGGGTCTGGAACAGACGCGGTACTTCACGCAGGGGTCCGACAACCTCGTCGTGGTCACCGACCACAAGCCGCTGGTGAAGATCTTTGGCGACCGCACGCTGGATGAGATTACGAACTCACGTCTATTTAGACTCAAGCAGCGCACCCTCCCATGGCGCTTTGACATTGTGCATCTGCCTGGCAAGAGCAACTATGCCGCTGACGCCACTTCAAGGCACCCTTCCCCCTCGGGCTCGACGAACGGCATCTCACTGTGGCTGCCGAGCGAGCCTGACGCCGTGGAATCAGCACTCATGGCCTCCATCCGTGACGATGCACGAGAGCTCGGTGCCGTCTCTTGGCCCCTCCTCGCACAAGAGACAGCAGCTGACGAGGGCCTTGGCCACCTCCTCCGCCTCATCGAGCAGGAGGGTGGAATTGACGTCAACGACCCTGCCCTGGCGAGCCTGTCATCGGTCTGTGAGTCCGTCTACGCACAGGATGGCGTCCTGCTCTATCAGGACCGCGTCGTGGTTCCCCCATCCCTCCGTGAGAGAGTCCTTCGGCATCTCCACGCCGCCCACCAGGGGACTTCAGCGATGGGGCAGCATGCCCGAGCGATAGTCTACTGGCCCGGGATGTCAGGGGACATTCAAGCCACCAGGGACGGGTGTGCAGACTGCAACCGCAATGCTCCGTCACAGGCGGCTACACCCCCCCTGCCATCATCACCCCCATCCACTCCGTTCGAGGCGGTGTTTGCGGACTTCTTCGACTATGGGGGCCGCCACTACCTAGTTGTTGGGGACCGGCTCTCGGGCTGGGTAGAGGTCCTGAGCTCTACGGCTGGTACTGCCCTGGCAGGCTCAGCGGGCCTGGTCCAACACCTCCGTTCGTTCTTCGCCACCTTCGGCGTACCGGAGGAGCTCTCCAGCGACGGCGGTCCGGAATTCAAGGCGAGCCACACTGAGGACTTCCTCCGCCTATGGCACGTCAAGCACCGTATATCCTCCGTCAGCTTTCCACAGTCGAACGGGAGGGCAGAAGTGGCGGTGAAGGCTGCTAAGCGCCTCCTGATGTCCAACACCGGCCCGTCGGGCAGCCTTGATCAGGACCGCTTCCTGCGCGCGATGCTGCAGTTGAGAAACACACCTGACCCCGACTGCAACCTCTCGCCAGCGCAGATCATCTTCGGCCGCCCCCTTCGAGGCTCGCTCTCCTTCGTGAACCGCCTCGAGAAGTTCTCGAACCCACATATCCGCCTGCTGTGGCGCGAGGCATGGGCGGCAAAGGAGGACGCCCTTCGGACCCGTATGTCCCGTACCACCGAGTCTCTGGGGACTCACTCGAGACCGCTCCGCCCGTTGGCACTCGGCGAGAGAGTATTCCTCCAGAACCAGCAGGGCCCGAGCCCTCACAAATGGGACAGGTCAGGGGTGGTGGTGGAGTCACTGGGCCACGACCAGTATCGGGTCAGGGTCGACGGTTTGGGACGCCTAACATTGCGCAACCGGCGTTTCCTCCACGCCTACACACCGGCCACACCCTGCGCCCATCAGCAGTTGGCTGCGCCGTCGCCGCCACCTACTAAAATGGGACGTCTGCCCCCACCCGTTGTCCCCACCCCGGCCCCCACCCGTCAGCCCCCGCCCCGCGATGCCCCAGGGGTTTACTCAGCAGCCGGCTGATGAGCCCCGCGACTCGGCTATGGGCGCCTTCCCTACGGCGCCTGCTGATGAGGCGGCCTCTGACCTCACCGCCCCTGCCGGTGCCTTCCTGGGCGCGCCGCTTCCGGTGCCACGGTCGCCACCGACGCTGCCCCCGCCTACTCGGCCGGGCCGCGTGAGGAGGCCGCCTGCACGTTACGAGCCCGAGTCCGGCAGCTGGATACAGGATTTAGACCGTTAAGCTATTCCTACCCTTAGCTTTCCGGTCTGGGGGGGATGAAGAGTTTATCGCCGGCCACTAGGGGGCAGCGTCTTACCAGCACCCAACCGGACATGCCTTGATCTGCGCTGTTATTACTGAGCGGCCATCTTAGTCCTCATTCCCTCACTCGCCTGCGGCAGAGACGTTCGTTCACTCATTCATGTGAGATGCTTATTGCACTATTGCTGTTCATACATATTATATATATTATTATATGCATTATACAGATATATATATTTATGTGTTACCATAGTGTTATTATGTATTCATGTTACACATTGTCAGCTGAGTGTGTTGTCTTGTCTGTTTCAGGGTGTCTTCATCTTTGTCTTTCATTAAATACTGAAACTGACATTGAGGAGTGTGTTTCTTCAACGATCACAACACCAGAGGGAGTTCCACAAATCATGTAAAACCCAGATTCGGCTCAAACAAGGGACTAAACACGTTTAGCAATTATGCCACATCAATGTGGAACGCCCTACCCAATGGAATCACTACCCACTTTCAAAAACACTCTCAAAGAACACCTACGGGAGACTGCAATTCGAAATTGGCCCCTACAAATGTCCTAACCCAGTTGTACAATAAAGACCAAGCATGGCTTTGTCAGTATTCCAATGTACAGTGCCCCCCCCCCTACCCCCCCCCCCACCTCCAATGTACAGCCCCACCCAACACCACCCCACCTACCTACCCAACCTCCTCCAATGTACAGTTTCTATGTCAAATGTATGTCAGTATTCCAATGTACAGTGCCCCCCCCTACCCAACCCCCCCCCCCCCCCCACCTCCAATGTACAGCCCCACCCCACCTACCCAACCTCCTCCAATGCACAGTTTCTATGTCAAATGTATATACACTCTTTTTCTGTTTTTTTTAGTATCACAAACAGTACTGTATTTGCAAATCTGGTATGTCATAAATGTATAGATGTAGCAGTACTGTCTATCTGTATGTCGGGTATGTCATATGATGAATTGAAAATGGAGGACCCTGATGAAACAAGACGAAAGTCTTTCTCAGGTCTGCATCCTCTTAACAATTGTATGTATTGAGCTGTACTGTACTGTACCCATTCTGCAATCTATTAATAAACTTTTCAATCAATCAATCAATCAATCAATCAATCAATCAAACGACGCCCGCCCGCCCACGCACAGTCAAACCTAGTCCAGGCCACGAAGCCCCGCCCAGACGTTGGGCTCGCGGCTCTGCAGATATACCCTACTCGATTGAGAAGCTAAAGGCTAACAACGTGGCCGAACAATAGTATTATAGCGTCGAATATTTGCGAGTTAGAACCCCAGTTTAGGCATCGAGGCGTCGGTTTAGAGGAACGACGGTCGCGGACCTACGGGAGAAGACTCCTGGAGTGGACGTATTAGAAGTATAGGTCGGTAGCTATCCCTATGCCATAAATGTCATGTATGTTGTGTATGTCATAAATGTCTATATGAATTGAAAATGGGGGACCCTGATGGAAACAAGACAAACGTCTTTCTCAGGTCTGCATCCCCTTAACAATTGTATGTATTGAGCCGTACTGTATTGTACCCATTCTGCAATCTGTTAAATAAAGTTTTCATTCATTCATTCATTCATTCTGCAATCTGTTAAATAAAGTTTTCATTCATTCATTCATTCATAGCCACACACTTTGGTAAGGATTTCCTATATATTTTAGTTTGAAACAATACAACAAGATCGGGAGGCTAATTTGAGACGTGTCTGGAGGTCACTCCGGGCTCCTTAAGGTGACGGTTTCCGCCTCCTCATGTCTTCATTCCGTGAAACTCTTCTCTGTTCTTCAGCTCAGAACGCTGTTAAAGTACAATAACACACTCCCTCGGCCATAGGCGGCGCGTGCGCATTAGGGCAGGGTAGGCTCCAAAAGGAACGCCCCCTTTTATTTTTGGTCGCAAACTGTCCAGGGGTTCTGATTTCATATACACACACACACGTAACTAGGCTATACTACAGCGAGCCCCACTCATTTATATATAGTGCAAATTAAGTGTTCAAATGAAGGCATCCAATAATATATTAACCATTGTCTTACCTTAATGCAGATAAATGCGACATCCAATATGATTAACGGTTCACTGATCATGAAATATGAACTACTATACAATTGCAATAGTATTAGAAAGGATATATAATAACAACACAACAAATTTGTTTCAAATTCAAGGACATTTATTAGAGAATCAAGAGGTTTATTCAGGGAAATGTCATGTGAAATGCGGGTGGTCATCGATTGTGCAAAATACAATAATAAAATAAAAACGGTATTAAGAAGACATAATGTGCATGATAAAAATAGACATGCTAAATTCCTGAGACGGCACTGGTTCCTATATACACTATTATACAATATATAATTTTAACTCCGTCATTATACTTATCTAAATAAACGTTCCAAGATGAACCACATCTGTTCCTTGCTTAAAGTGACTTTTACTTTCCTCCTTCCTTTAAGACCAGACATGTAGGTTATTATGAAATACTAATAATATCAGTAGTTGCAGTCAATATTGCAAATTTTATTTGCAAATTAAATCAGTAACGGGCTGCGCGTTCTCTTCGCCAGTCTGATGTCTCATCTTCTCGTCTTTCGTCTGTGTTGCTGTAATGGGGCGAGAATGGGGGGGGGGGGAGCGGTGACACAAATTAATTACTGTCCATGGTCCTGAATTTATACACACACACACACACTAGACTACAGCGAGCCTATCCCCTTTCGTTAGATATACTGTAGTGCAAATTATGTGTTCAAATTAAGGCATTCAATATGATTTCAATCAATCAGTCTTACCTTAATGCAGCAATATGCGACGTTTTGTCTTGGCATCGTAGGCAGCAATGATCTCTTCTACTCCAAGTGTGCGTGTCAGATCACTTTCAATGTGAAGCAGACTCAGAGTTGACAGTCTCTCCTGGCGCATGGTGGTTCTTAGCCAGTTCCGGATGCGTCGCATTGCTGAGAAAGATCGTTCACATGTTGCTGTGCCTACGGGCAATGACGGAGCCAAACGGAAAAGCTTTTCATAATTTGGATAATGTCCAGACACAAGTTCCATTCTGATGTTTTCAGTGGATCCGTTTGGGATTTGTGTTGACACCATTCTCATCTCAGTCAGTGTGAGTTGGGGGTTGATGTTGAGTATGTTTGCATACTGGCTGATCAGGCTCTCTGCACCCCCGTAATCACATTTGAACACAGCATCAACACTTTTAGCAATGGCCAGTGCCTGCGGGGAAAATCTGTCTCGACACTCGCCCAGAAGTGTGTCCAAAACAGGATAGAACAGCCGACTGGCCCATTTCTGTTTCATGGTTGTTGCTGTGCTTGCCTCGTATTCTCTCTGGCCTAGAGTGCTGGTGACGACGCTGTCTGCGAGAGCAGCTGGCTGTCTGACGGGGCGCTTGCGTGGTCGTCTCTCATCCCCGCTCTCGATCCAAACGTCAATTGACTGGCAGAATATTTGGATTTTGCTCCAGATGTCATCCCACTTTTGACTGTCGTCCCTCATGTTTTCGAAGCTTTTCATCATCGATTCCACGACACTTGCGGCTTTAGACAATGTTGTGTCTTTCCCTTGAAGTGCTGTGTGTGTGACATGGACCTCGCTGAGCAAATCATTAAAAACAATCAGACTCACGCAAAAGTCTGCGCTTTTCACACTAGCCAGCAGACCACGTGCTTCCACAAACCGACGATAAGGAGGCTCGGACAGATCAGACAGAGTGGAGATCAGGGCTTGTATTCCATCTTTGACAGCTGACACGTTTTTCCATCTGCAAGCCCACCTCGTGTCGCTCAGTGCTGTGAGATCTGCATTAACACCTGAATGAATGAATGAAAACTTTATTAACATATTGCAGAATGGGTACAGTACAGTACAGCTCAATACACACAATTGTTAAGGGGATGCAGACCAGAGACAGACTTTAGTCTTGTTTACATCAGGGTCCCCCATTTTCAAATTAGTGATATTTATGACATACACAACATATATGACATCATGACATAGGGACATACATGACATACAGGTATTTAGTACTGTTACATTTGTGACATATACGATATGCAAATATACAGTACGTACCTAGCTCCTTCTGAGCCTGCTCGTATGCGTGATGTGTTCCTGGTTGTGCGAAGAACTTGTACAAACTCTCAAGGATGAGAAAAAAACCGTTTGCTGTGCGATTCACTTTACAGGCATCCACCAACACCAGGTTTAATTTGTGGGCCATGCAGTGGATGTAGGTGGCAGAGGGGTGATCCTCACGCAGTTTGGTCTGAACACCGTTGACGTGCCCAGACATTACAGCTCTGTGCCACAATGGGTAAACTGTACAGTCCACAATCCTCCAGAAAGTGCTTCACATGCCCATAGAGTGCATTTGCGTCTTGCCCTTCAGAACAATTCACGAATCCAAGAAATCGCTCTTTTGTTTTCAGTCCCTCTGCGTATCGCACACACACGGTCATTTGCTCCTGTTTAAATGACCGCGCTTCATCCACAAGAATGGTGTAAAATCCATTTTCCTCAATACTGCGAATGATTTGGTTTTTCACATTTTTGGCTGCAATATCCTGCAGTTCATTTTGAATGTCGTGGCAGGTCATGTTGAAGGGGCTGTTAAACCTTGCGCAGAACGTGGCATCGCGCTCTGAGATCAACTCACAGAGCTCTAAAAAGTTCCCACGGTTTGACGAACTCCGACTCTCATCACGTCCTCGTAGAGCAAGCCCTTGTTTGCCACAATACAGTACCAGCTTAACAATATCGGCGGCATATTCCCTGTTGCACTTAACAGTTTCCATATGAGCGGTACTTATCTGTGCAGCAACGGAACCAGTGGTTTTGGATTGCAGAAAATAATTCCATTGCTCCATACACTGCCGATGGGAACAGCATTCTGTGTGTTTCTGTAATTTGAATGAAATGTTTTTCCAGTCGCAAACACCATTCACAAAAGCAGGATCGTTATTGGCACTGTTGCACTGGAAATGGCGGCAGGCGAAACAGAACACAGCATCTTCTTCTTTGCTGTACTCTAGAAACTTATACCTTTTAAAGAAGTTCGATGAAAAGGAACGTTTCTGTTTCCCAAAATATGTTTTAGGATATTCTGGCAGGACTGGCTGAGAGGGGCCAGTGTTTTTTTTCTCCCAAATCAGTGTGGGGTGGATTACCTGAAGCCTCAGGTGATCGGGTCACGGTGTTATGCCCAGGGGCAGGGCTCGCTGTGGCTTCACGGATGCGATCTTCTAGAGCTTCTGAATTACTGTTATCTTCTTCTTGCTCCTTTGTCTTGAAAAAATTACGTATATCCATCTTGCATTTGTGCAGCCGTTGCTGTGTGCTGTGACCTGGAACCAACTGGCGACTGCATTCGAATTCAGATGTTTATACAAACGGATGCGTGCGATGTGATTGGTACAGACTGGATGCGGTCTGGAATGTCAACTGCCCATTGACACCTCCGTCGGGGCGACCCCCCCCCCCCACACACACACACAGAGTTTCAAGTTTCAAGTTCAAGTTTAGACACAGGCTGCCTAATTCTGCAGTATGCCCATATATTATTTATATATAAATGCTAAATATTTACATCAGACATGTACAGACAATGTACAAACAAACAATAATTCTACATATTAGGTACAGGCAATCATATGGTGTTAGAGTTCTGCAGGGATGTTGTTGACAAGTTATTTTTTAACCATGTTTTGAAGTGGGGGTGGGTGGGGGTGGGTGCCTGCAAGGCCGTCTGGAATGTTAAGTGTACACCTATTGACGGTCGGCCGACCTCAGAGCTATAGTCTTCCTGGGGTCCACACAGAAAGACAACACAAAACACAAAACATAACAACATGAGATACATATGACAATCACAATTAACAATGATAATCTAAAAACAGTAAAACATTGTAGACATCATTAGAATCAGAATATTTTGCTCACATATTTAAGTAGTGCATTCTCAGGTGGTATTTGAAAGACACTTTACTATTCAATTTACTTTTGTTAATTGGGCAGTTATTCCAATGATTGATGGCACGATAAACAACAGTCCTCTTTAAAGCATTTGATTTTGGACGTGGTAACATAATCTGTCCATCATCGGCTGACCTAGTAAAATAAGAATGAACCTGACTGCATCTGACAATTTGTTTGTATAAGAAAACAGGTTGAGATGAAAAGACAGTGTTCCTGAAAAATTTAACTGTGTTGAAAACCAGCCTATTCTCCTTAGTGTGCCTTTGAGGTGCTTTGGTATAGGTGCAAGCATATTCATAGTACCCTTGAATGAGTGCTCCTGCCTGTAGTCTTCAGTGTATTCAGGCCGTCTGGAATGTTAAGTGTCACCACACCTATCCATTGACGGACCCCAGCCCCCCCACACACACACAGGTACACAGGGGGAAAAAAATAAAGGATTTTTTTTTTTTTTTTTTTTTTTTTTAAATAAATAAAAAATAATGTGTCGACTGGTCTGGGAAGGCACAGCCTGCCCCAGCCTTATACACCCGCCGCCCATGCTCCCTCCTGAAGAGAAACGTTATGCACTGTCTATCTGTATGTCATGTATGTCATAATGTTATGTTGAATTGAAAATGGGGGACCCTGATGTAAACAAGACGAAAGTCTTTCTCTGGTCTGCATCCCCTTAACAATTGTATATTGAGCTGTACTGTACCCATTCTGCAATCTGTTAATAAACTTTTCAATCAATCAATCAATGCAGCATGAATGTAGTGAGTATTGATAACTGATGTTAGTATTTTATATAGTATGAATGTGCATAGCGGCATGGCAGGAGCACTCATACAAGGGTACTACGACTATGCTTGCACCTCATGGTACCAAAGCACCTCAAAGGCGCTAAAAACAAAATTACAAACATCTCAAAACAAACTGGTCAGACTACTGCTTGACCTTACTCCTAGAACCCACCTCACCCCTGCCCACTTTGACAACCTAGGATGGCTTAGAGTAGACGACAGAGTACAGCAACTTGCAATGGGCCTGGTCTACAAGATACACTACACGACCAAGGTACCCATGTACATGTCAAAATACTTCCCAAAGGTCAGTGAATACCACGATCACAACACCAGAGGGAGCTCCACAAATCATGTTAAACCCAGATTCGGCTCAAACAAGGGACTAAACACGTTTCGCAATTATGCCACATCAATGTGGAACGCCCTACCCAAAGCTGTAAAGTAGTGATGTGACGTTTGAAGCGAGGCTTCGGAGCTTGTGTCGAGCAATCCAGCTTTTTTTATGTGGAGCCTGTATCGAAGCGCGTATCAGGTGACGTACTAATGACGTCCGAAGCCTTGGTCGGGGGTGTACCGCCCCCGAAGCCTCACTCCGCGTCACTGATTCAGGAAATGGCTTCGGGGTTGGTTCCCAACGCGTCTCCAACACGGGATCATCCCTATGTTCCCCGGAACATCCCCGCAACACAAGTGTCGACATAGGAATTCATTACGAGTTTCTTTGCGTTGGAGAATCCCGTGGAGTACTGGGAAAGACAAATAAATGTGTATCCTAATAATCCCAACATATATATAACAGATGGTAGCGCGAGGCACTGTCAGTCACGATGGACTTCAAGCGTTGTGAAGTGACTGGCGAGTAGCGGTACTGCGAGTTAAACTCACTCCACTTAAAAAGACACACTTTACACGTCATGAAGAGTGAATTCACCTTGGTGTAGCGGTCTGTGCTGTCACCTGTCGCCCGTGTCACGGCAGACCCGGGTTCTAAACTCCCTTGGGGCATCGAAGAAAGTTAAACACAATGCGAAAAAGGTGACCATATGATATCATCTCCGTTACATATAAACTTTTTCTGAATAAAAATGAATGAAGCAAGCACTTGTCCCTGCCATCATTCTGTTAGAAAAACACACTATATTAAATTATAGAATGTTGTAGTAACACAAGCACTTTCTCCTCTGTCCCTGCCATCATTCTGTTAGAAAAACAGACACATTATTATTTGTTTATTGGCATCATCATCACTCTGCCTGTTCTACATTTATTGTCCACTTGATGGCATAGTAGAGCAAATACACCATGAAGCTTCAACACATGTGTGGTACTATTGGATGGAAAGCCTCAATGCTTCATGAAGCTTCATCTCGCCATCACTACTGTAAAGGAATGTGAATCACTACCCAATTTCAAAAACACTCTCAAAGAACACCTATGGGAGACTGCAATTCGAAACTGGCCCATGTAAATGTCCTAACCCAACCCCCTCTAATGTACAGTAAATTACCAAGTATGGTTGTCAATATTCCAATATACAGTTTTGCTTGTACAGTGTTCCCCCACCCACCGAACCACCTCCAATGTACAGCCCCACCCCACCTACCCAACCTCCCCCAATGTACAGTTTTTATGTCAAATGTATATACTCTTTTCTGGACTCTTTTTGTATCACAAACAGTACTGTATTTGCAAATCTGGTATGTCATAAATGTATAGATGTAGCAGTACTGTATATCTGTATGTCATGTATGTCATATATGTCCTGATGAATTGAAAATGGGGTACCCTGATGTAAACAAGACGAAAGTCTTTCTCTGGTCTGCATCCCCTTAACAATTGTGTGTATTGAGCTGTACTGTATTGTACCCATTCTGCAATCTGTTAATAAAGTTTTCAATCAATCAATCAATCAATCAATAATGGACATTGAAAAGAGACACTAATGCAGTAGCCAGTAGGGAAAATGTGACTATGATTTATATGTTTTGGAAAAACTACCAAGAGGAATTTTGGAAAGAGAAATGAACGATTAGTGTCGATTATTAATTTCAATATAGAATATTCGTTGACAGCCCTACAAGTACAATTACTGTACACTACATCACCCCTGAGTGGTGAACTTTCCTCCACTGTACCGAAAACCCGTACCGAACCTTGACTTCAAAACCGAGATACGCACGTGATTGTACAAAGTGATGTCTTCCAAGATGATCAGAGAGGAAATATCAGTTTGATGGAGGAGGTGTCTATTGTTGTTCTGATTGGCCAATCAGTTCCAAGCAGCTAAATGCTCAACTCTTGTCTCTTGTATAAGAACAGGGCTGTTTTCCAGACTGAAGTACTCATTCAACCATAAAGACGGGATAGTCTGCTGGTTGACTTGAACGCCTCTCTGTGGCAGAACACAATGTCTACTGGAGCAAGACTTTCTACTGGAAACCATCTGGATCAAAACCTGCTTCTGAAAACAGATCAGACTGTGGACACCACAATATCTGTAAGTACAATTATTTATTAGATTGTTTTCATGTCATTGTAGAGCCCAGGGGTGCAGTGGTCATGCCACGCGGTACCACGCCGTCCCAGCACTTTTCTGAGCAGAAGTACGCGCACAGATGTGCACGCGCGCGCACAATGTTTCACAATTTTCACTTGACTCGTCGTCCGTGCGCCAAGTACCAGTACTCAGTTATCACCTAGTCTTTGCATAACAATAGCATAGCAATAGCATAACAAAGAACGAGAAGTGCAAAACCAAAATACAAGCCCTGTACCAATTGGTGGGGGTTTGCTTGAGCTGTGGAACAAATGGTCCCGACTGGAAGGATGAGCCATTAAGTTGTGCTTCAGAAGGAAACTGTCCTTCTGTAAACTGTAAGTTAGTTACATTGTTAATTTAGTTTGTATTTACTTTTCTAGTTTAAGTTAATTCAATTAAAGAAATTGTAACTACAATATTGTATCTATCTACAATTACATTTAAAACATTGTTTGTTTTTCAACCATATCTGTTGACAACATAATTTCTTTATATATTGAAGGCTACATCCTGCTACTTTTTTTCAGCTTCTCTATTTCAAGGCAATATTTACAAAAACTAAACTAAAACTAGTAATTTCCTATACAAACATGTTTCCTACTATTTATGCATAATAATCATCTGTTCTGTGCGCACGCGAGGGAACATGTATGCGTGGCGTCATTTAAACGCATACAGGCACTTCTGATATTACGACTGCACCCCTGGGCCCTGTTTCTTGTACCTGGTTCAACTAAGTCGATCAAGATGTCATTATCCAGCTTCAGTTAACCCGATGTTCGAAGCCGGGATTTTCCTGTTCCTCGAAGGTGGATTCAGTCTCGTTAACTCAAGCCAGACTTGCGACTCAGGCTAAATGCGCGCGGCCGCTTCAGGCGAAAAGCCAGCACGTATCGATGGCAGAGATCCTGATTCTCTAACGGCATTGATTGATTAATTGATTTAAAACTTTATTGACAGATTGCAATACGGCTCAATCGCCTCGCCGACAAGTTAAATGCGTTATCTATAGGCTAATTTTAAGTCCCTCATTACCTCAATCAATCAGATTATATTTCTTTAAACTTGCCTGCTGGATTGAATAATCAAATGAGATCTTGCTAGCGAAAATAATTAGTTAAACTTATACAGAATTACGATACGGCTCTCTTACCCATTGATTGATGTATAGTCGATCATTAACTTATCTCCAATGTGGTCTAACGGGTTGTTGTTTTGACTATCACGCAGACGACCGGGGTTCGAGACCCTAGTCTTTTCCTTCTTTTTGCAATATAGGAATAATTCAATTTGGTGCACGTTGAGAGCTATATAAAGAATGACATCCTCAATGCATGTAGATTTATAATATTTTAACTTAAAACCAGGCTACTTTGGCGTATAATCATTAATATTATATTAAAAAAAATCATATTGGAAACACCGGGTTTTGAACCCCGGTCGCTGGGTTGGCAGGCTTGAGCACTACCGCTGCACCACTGTGCCAGATGGGATAAATTCATTGTTTATACAATAATGAACGAGAGACCCGTGTTTAGAATATCCTTTGTTTTGAATGAAGTTTATCTCTTTATCCTCATTCATTAATGTGACGTCAACGGCTCATTCAATTTCTCAAATCCGTCAAACAGCGCATCTCATCAGACATCTTAATCCCAGTTACAATTAAAATAACCACATAATGTGTACATCGCACGAGCGAGCGCCACGGTATATATAACGTGCATTATTTAGGACAAAGTGAATTTAGTATCAGCATTTTGGGTCTATTTTACATTTCAAAAGCCCCCTCTGGAAGAATGGAGCACAAAAACGTAATTCAGAATGGTATAATGCAGATCGTAGACTGTGGGAATACTTTCAGGAAACGGGCTGTCACTTCTTTGCGGGGGCGTGGCGATGGTTCAGGCTAACTTGAACTTAAACTCTGCTTTCGACCAGGCTCAAACTTTTGGATCTGTTGTCATGGTGATTTGGAAAATCCACGTACGGGGAACCGGAAAGTCCGGCTAACTCAGTTATCCAGTTAAAGTTATCCGGCTAACTCAGTTATCCAGGTACAAGGAACGGGGCCCAGGTTGTCTAACATCATTGCAGTGTGTGTAAATTGACCGTCGGTCATCATAGCTAACCGGTGTGGTGTTATGTTATATATATATTATATTAACCCGTGTGGTGTTATGATATATATTATATTATATATATTAACCGGTGTGGTGTTATGTTATATATTATATTAACCGGTGTGGTGTTATGATATATATATATTATATTATATTATATTAACCGGTGTGGTGTTGTGTTCGTGTGTGTGTGTGTGTGTGTGTGTGTGTGTGTGTTAATACGACACAGTAGTCCTACAGGCCACCGTACTGGGGGTCACGGACAGGTACCGGGGTCAGGGGTCAGGGGTCAGCAGAGTAGTAGACCCGTGTTGGAGCTACGCAGCTAACGACATAAATATACTCACAACAAATGCAGAGGACTCACTGTATTTATACTTGTGGAATAACACCACAACCGGTAGACCCTCCTCTATATTATGGCCAGTCCTGTCTTACACTACCAGACATCTTACTCTACCCTTCAGTGTAATGCAGCGCAGGTTGGGCTAATGCTTGGTAGAATTAGGTATTTAGCGAACATTACTTGTAATATTAGATGGCTAGCTAAGATCAATGTGTTGTAGCCAGGGGAGCAGCAAGCTAACGCCAAAAGCGGACGTTGACTTTCTGACTGTTTACACTTTAGGGTCACGTACACAACATGCAGACAGACAAGCAGCTGAATGAATGAATGAATGAAAACTTTATTTAATTGTATGAACAGATTGCAGAATGGGTACAATACAGTACGGCTCAATACACACAATTGTTAAGGGGATGCAGATCAGAGAAAGACGTTTGTCTTGTTTACATCAGGGTCCCCCATTTTCAATTCATAGTGACATTTATGACATATACACAACATACATGACATCATGACATTTATGGCATAGGGACATACATGACATACAGGTATATAGTACTGTTACATTTGTGACATATATGATATGCAAATATACAGTACTGTTACCCATAGATCCTAACAGAGATTATATACATATGATGGGGAGGAGACTGTACATTAGGACGGGGTGGGTGGGTGGGAGGGAGGACAAATATATACATCCGGTGGGGAGAAAATATATACATACGTGGGGAGGAGACTGTCTATTTGGGGGGGGGGGGGGGGGGGGGGTTGGACCTTTACGGTGGCCAGTTTCGAATTGCAGCCTCCCGTAGGTGCTCTTTAAGAGCGGTTTTGAATGTGGGTAGGGATTCACATCTTTTTACGGCTGTGGGTAGGGCGTTCCACATTGTTGTGGCATAATTGCTAAATGTGTTTAGTCCCTTGTTTGTGCCAAATCTGGGTTGCACATGATTTGTGGAACTCCCTCTGGTGTTGTGGGCGTGGTATTCACTGACCTTTGGGAAGTATTTCGACATGTACATGGGTACCTGTGTGGTCGTGTAGTGTATCTTGTAGACCAGGCCCATTGCAAGTTGCTGTACTCTGTCGTCTACTCTAAGCCATCCTAGGTAGTCAAAGTGGGCAGGGGTGAGGTGGGTTTTAGGAGTAAGGTCAAGCAGTAGTCGGACCAGTTTGTTTTGTGATGTTTGTAATCTTGTTTTTAGCGCCTTTGAGGTGCTTTGGTACCATGAGGTGCAAGCATAGTCGTAGTACCTTTGAATGAGTGCTCCTGCCAGAGTCTTCAGGGTATTCTTGTTTACCAGAGAGGAGATCCGGTACAAGAATGTAGTTTGTTGGTTGACTTTTTTGATTACATTGGATGCCATGCCATGCTAAGGAGGCAGCGCTAGAAAGCAGTAGTTTGTTTACAAAGATGTGTAAGAGAGGAGCATAAAAACGTATTCGAGGGATTCCTATAAAGGGAAGAGGAGAGACGGCAAACTGAAATGACCGGATCTGTAGTGGGGCTTTCAAGTCCACTCCAGTTCAGGCTCTTCAGGTGGCGATGGGGAGATGCCCTTGGAGATTAGGAGAAGGCAGTTAATGGCAAATTATTGGGCGAGTCTGCAGGGACATGGGGACTCTCACCCGACTAAGGGGGTTCTGAGGGACTGCTGGGAGAATGGGAAGGGTAAGAAGGAACATTTTGGCCGGGTGGGGCAGGGAGTGGCGGTGGAGTTTGGAGTGGGGGGTCTTAATGTAAGCCCCTCGGTGGTATATCCAGCCGTGGCTCCGTGGATGTTAGAGTGGCCTGAGGTGGATTGGAGGATGATGGAAGTGAAGAGGTCAGGGGAGAGGGTGGAGGTGGTTAGTGCTTGTGAGGGATTGATGCGTGAACCGCATGGGGACTTTACAGCGGTATATACAGATGGTTCGAAGGATCCGGAGACTGGGGTGACAGGGTTTGGAGTGGTGGTCCCAGGGAGGGGCGTGGCGGTAAGCAGGAGGACTACGAACGGTCTGGGCAGGCATGCGTTCTTCAAGGGACGGGGTTGCACTCTGTGCAACCTCAGATAAGTACTCGCTATTTGCATATCAATAGCGCCGGTCGTCAGGTGTGTTAAATACGTTCTCAGATACATTCACACCTAACTTGTTGTGAAGACATGTGTTACATTCCATTCGTAGAGGCAATTAGGCACTGTCTTTAGTCTGTGCTCAAGCGAGGGGACATTAAATGCGCATTCGCGGGAGCGCGCGCACGCCCCGGGAGCGCGCAAGCCCAGATGATTTCAATAACGCACCACTGGGTCTGGGTGTGTACACGGTTGAGATGGTGGCTGTGCTGGTGGCGCTGAGGTGGGTGGAGCAGGCTCGGGTGGGGAGGGTGGTGATATGTAGTGATTCAGCGTCGGTGTTGGCTAGCCTGAGGTCTTTTCGATCCAGTAGCCGGCAGGATTTGCTGTATGAGGTTTTGATGAGTGTGACTAGGTGTGTGAGCCGAGGGAAAGAGGTGAGATTTTTGTGGGTCCCGGCGCATGTAGGAGTGAGGGGAAATGAGGATGCGGATGATTTGGCAAAGGGGGCCTTGAGGAAGGGGGCGGTGGAAATGCAGGTCAGGGTCAGTAAGGCTGAGGCGAAGGGGATGATTTGGGAGAGGGCAGTTCAGATGTGGCAGGAGAGATGGGAGGGGGGGGGTAAAAGGGCGTCACTTCTTTCAGGTCCAACGCAGTGTTAGGGGTCGGGAGGGGGGTAGTTTGAGAGATAGGAGGGAGGAAATAGTGTGGATGAGGTTGAGGCTGGGGCACTGTGGGTTTAATAAAAACCTGAAGCTGGTGGGGAAGCATCAGAGTGGGCTCTGTGAGGGGTGTGAGGAGGAGGAGGAATCAGTGGGGCATGTACTGTTGGAGTGTAGGGCTTATACGGTGCGGAGGAGAGAGATGGAGGGAAGATTGAGGGAGATGGGGGTTAGGGAGTTGGGGATATCGGAAATACTGAGTGGGGGAGGGGGAGATAAGGCGAGGGTGGTGATGGGTTTTTTGAGAAATGTGGGGGTGTATGATAGGGTTTGATGGAAAGGGTCAGAGTTGGAAGTTGGATAGAAAGTTGAATTATACGTGATTCAGAGAGTGGGGTATATAGTATAATGTAGATGGAGGTTGACAGGGATGGTGAACAGTGTGGTTGTAGGAAGTTGTTTTGTAGGTTAGGTAGTTAGACTAGGGGTTAGAGAGGGGAGACTGGATGACTGGCCCGATCTCCGGGTCGGTAGGTGGCGGTAAATGCCCCAATTATGGTGGCCGTCCGCCGTAAAACTCCAAAAAGAAGAAGAGAAGAAGAACAGATCTAGAATGTAGAGATCGTGTAAAGAACGGACTAATGCTAACTTGTGATTCTGAACATAATATAATACATACACTATATATTATATAGAATGTAGAGATTGTGTAAAGAACGGACTAACTGCAGCTGCTGGACAGATATGTGAAGTATTTGAATGGACTAAGGAGCAGTATGAACTAGAGTGGAGTTTGGTCGCCACCTTGAATGTTCTGATGTCTGAAACGTGAGATGAAGAAACACTAAGTAAGTTTGTTAAATCACCAAAAGGTATTTTGGACTATATTCTTACACCACTTATCAACAGGGATATGCTTTGAGGTTACATTATTTCACACTTTTCTACCATTTCTATTCTTACACACAATTGTTAAGGGGATGCAGACCAGAGAAAGACGTTTGTCTTGTTTACATCAGGGTCCCCCATTTTCAATTCATAGTGACATTTATGACACACAACATACATGACATACAGGTATATAGTACTGTTACATTTGTGACATATTCTTTCATTTATTTGCATTTATTTTAAATGTGTTGGACCTTATGGTGTCCTTGTTCTGTTCTTGACTTATTGTTATGTTTTCTTCTTGACTTGTTTAAAGAAGACCTGTACGGCCCATGGGGACATTAACGTGTGTTGTTGGGCCTTATAAATAAATTTGATTTGATTTGATATCATATGCAAATATACAGTACTGTTACCCATAGATCCTGACAGAGATTATATACATATGATGGGGAGGAGACTGTACATTAGGAGGGAGGGGGTTGGACATTTACAGGAAGGCTTGGGGTGAGAGGTCAAGGGACCAGTAAATGCCAGTTTATCCCCTCACCAAAGTTTTGCCTAACTTGGGAACATTATTTAGCCCCCTTCCCTCATGCTTGGTACCAATGGATTCCTTAGGTGATCTCGTCTCATATGATGCCAGTAGCATTGGCGCCCCACAGGTTTCTTGAGGGTTAAACTGTTCACAACAATTTAGGATCATATCTGTTCTTGCATGAGGCCCAATGATTTGTGTGAAACGTATTTGCAACCAAATATTAAATATGATGACTTTATTTAGATAAAGTTAATTTATCCAATTACTTTTAGTCTCCTAAAACGGGGGGACTACTGTATGTATAAAAAGGGGCTACAATTCCAACAAGGTTCACCTGATATGGATGTGAACTTTGGATGATGTCTGCACTTTAACCTCAAGGTCATTGTTCCATTTAAAATCCAATGTGCTGGAGTACAGAGACAAAACAGCTAAATGTTTCACTGGACTGAGACTTACTGACATCATATGGCATCATATGAGTGTGTTGTTGATGACGGTATTGTAAAAACCATACCTTTCAAGATGTTACTGAGTTGCAACTAGGGGGTGGTCCTGATGGGGCAGTGCAAATAAAAGCAAAAAAGCCATTTGCTGTAATTTCCTGCAACTTAAAAAACATAATTTCAATAAGTTCAGTAATTTCCAAAGTAGTTATTTAGTTGTATAAGGTTGCACAATAATTTAACACGACACACGAAAGCGCACGCACACACAGTGGAACCAGATGACTGAGCAAATCACATAATAGACAATGATGCGTGTTATGGAAAATATTAAAGGACAAAAGATGAGCCGTTTTGTAATCATTCTGAAGTGCATATGTTTGTGGTTAGGGTTTGTGGTTAGGGTTTTTAGATGTGTTGTCCCAGACAGTAAACCAATCAATCTCGCCACACAGATGTTTCAGATCTCTTTCACATAATGTGGATTCTTACAATGGGTGACATTCCCCTTATTATAATTTACCCCCTGTATTGACTTACCAAAAATAAACATGTCACTGAAGGGCTGCTTGTTTGTATGACAACAGATCCACCCAGCAACCTACTGATGAGACTGAAGAAAGAAGAGGCTCAGGACACACCAGACCCAACCATGGATATTTCCACTGGGCTGAAGGAGGAGCCCACAGACCATCAGGATATCGGTATGTTACTTTTCTTGTTCTTGTCTTTATTTTCTCTTGTTGTCCATCCTCTGCTCCAGCACATTTGTATTAGTCGTGTAACCATCTCGATACAGAATTGAAAATAAATACATTTAAAATAATGAATAAATACATTTACATTCAATACGGGGCAACAGTGGCTCAGGAGGTAAGATAAGATTAGGGATGCACCGAATGGGAAATTCTTGGCCGAAACCGATACCGAAAATAGGAAACAGTTGGCCGAAAACCAAAGGCCGAAAGGCCGAAAATGATTAATATAAATATATATATAATGTTTTTTTTTTTTTTTTTCAGCTACCTGATTATGGCAAAAGACATGATTATGGCAAAACTTAACTTAAATAATATTAATAATCGCTATTATGGGCCCATAAAACATTTATTCAGCACTTTTGAATGCATACATTAATTCCAGACTGACTGCTGAAAGATTGTACAATTTAAACATTTTCTCTTTGCATACAACAAAATGTGCATTAAAGTCAAGTGCATTTTCTTTTCTCTGTAGGATAACTACAACAAAGTGCATTCAGAACAAAGCCAAGGTGCTTTAAAACTGCATAAAGATCTGCATAAAGACCAGTGATGCCACAGATTACTTGTAAAAGTAATATGATTACTGATTACTGATTACTCCTTTAAAAAGTAATCTTAGTTACTTTACTGATTACTTGATTATCAGAGTAACTTAGTTACTTTGAAAGTAACTAGGTTACGAAGTCGTCCCCCCTGCTGCTGCCACAACATAAGAATGACAAAAAAAATTTAGTAAAATGTACTCAATTTGAGTAAAATGTACTAATAGGGCAGGTATGCCTATCTTGCTATCTATAGATCTATAGATTTCACAAAAGATAAATGGTCAATAACACCACATGTAGGCTGATATGTAGCCTACCTTTGAGGCCTGCCCCATTCAGATATGGTTCTACGTTATTATTATTTATTATTGTGTGAATGAATGAATGAATGAATGAATGAATGAATGAATGAATGAATGAATGAAAACTTTATTTAACAGATTGCAGAATGGGTACAATACAGTACGGCTCAATACACACAATTGTTAAGGGGATGCAGACCAGAGAAAGACGTTTGTCTTGTTTCCATCAGGGTCCCCCATTTTCAATTCATATAGACATTTATGACATACACAACATACATGACATTTATGGCATAGGGACATATAGGTATTTAGTACTGATACATTTGTGACATAAGCGGTATTCAAATATACAGTACTGTTACCCCTAGATCCTGACAGAGTATATACATATGATGGGGAGGGGACTGTACATTAGGAGGGGGTGGGTGGGTGGGAGGGAAATATATATACGGCGGGGAGGGAATATATATACTGCAGTGTTGTCAGTGTGCTACTGACAACCTACATACTGCAGTATGGTTGTAGTATCCGAAACTTGTTGATGCCGTAAGCTTCAGACGCTCTCAGTCTTTGAATCCTCCCGTTCCATATCCACGCACAAGAAAAGCACCGACCACGAAGTAGTATCAACTATTTAATGTCCAACTCGGGTTTACACGTTCTTGTTTCCTAATTATATATAGAGCAGCGAGATTAACAAAGTTTATCCAGAGAGAGAGGTCTAAAAACTGTCTGGCTCCACTCTCTCATCACTTGGCCTGAACACCGGTAAAATCTGCGTTGTTTTCTTTCTAAACCAAAAGCTGTCACCTTGCCGCAGCTGACAGTAATCAATGACATCACCGTTATCCTGTCAAACTAAAAGTCCCTCGGCCTATCAGCCAAATATCCTGTAAGAAACAAACTAACAACAAAGAAAACATTTTAACTTCTATAATAATAATATCCATCTATTTATCCTATGAAATACAAGGCCAAAATGCTTTTCTATTAACTGCTATTAACTGAAATTACTCTTAATTACCAGACTAGGCATTTAGGCACCTACATTACCGGCCCCTAATTGTTATCAACAGCCTTGAAACAATTACCCAAAAATATAAACTTAAGGCGTCTAAATGTCATTTAACTTAAATATCACAATCTAAAGTCTCAAAATTAAACTAGACTGAAGAAGTGAAGATCTTGATCTTCGCTCTGCCCATGACAGAGACTTGACTTCGGTTCATCATCTTTTTCTCCCCACCCGAGGTGAGGCTTTGCCTTCGGAATAAAGTTCATCAAAAGTCCTCAGACTCGTGAAGAAGGACGCCACCGAAGTAATCAACGCCGACTCTTGTAAAGGGGGGGGTCGTCTGGCAGGACCCTGCAGGTAGGTAGGTCTGCCATGAGTTGTTGTCCAGTTGTTCCATGTAGCCGTTTGCAGGTGACGCACTTGTCTGATGGCTCCATTTGCTCCAGGTATCCAGAACCTTTGACGCAGCTGAGCCAACATGTGATTTCTTCCTGCGTGAGCTGTGTTGTCGTGAATATGTCTCAGCACAAGCCTTGTGATGTGCGAGTCTTTGGGCAAGATTACTTGCTGCTTGGCTTCGTCAGGCATTGCCGCTCGGCTCAGCCTTCCTCCTACTTTCATGATTCCATCCTCCAGTATTGGATTCAACTTGAAGAGTGAGCTACTTTTCTTCACCCTTCCTTGTTCCACTAGCATTGTCAAATCTTCTTTGAAGGTTCGTTTCTGGGTGTGCTTGACAATTTCTTTTTCTGCCACGGCTAGATCTTTGCAGGTGAGGCCTGTTCCTTGGAAAGCCTTTTTGAACCGGCTCACTTTGCTTTTTCCATCTGATGCCTTTCTCTCTTCTTTCAGCTCTTTAAGCAGGACCTTCAGCTTCAGAAACCAGGCAACAGCGTGTTTAAGCCTTGTCCAGGATGAGAAATGGTTCATCAACTGTCCTGTTGCGTCTTTCGGCTCTTCCGCCTGAATGACATGCACTTGAGCTACTCCTTTGATCTCCAGATCATCGACGTCCAGCATTCCAGGATCTGGGTTCTTGGGCCACTGGTCTTGTGAACAGTGCAGGAAACTTGGTCCCGACAGCCAGCTTTGTTCCTTCAGGAATGCGTCGACAGTCTGTCCTCTTGAGACGAGATCTGCGGGGTTCACAGTGGTATTGACATACCTCCACTGTGAGGTCTGAGAATGCTCCAGGATAGCTATGACTCTATTAGCCACAAATGTCTTGAATCTTGTGCTTTCGCTGTTCAAGTACTTCAGCACAGCTGTGCTGTCGGTCCAAAAGATAGAATCTTGCAGCTCGAGTTCGAGCTCTTTCTTGAGAAACTTGTCCATCTTGACGGCAGCTACGGCCGCGGTCAACTCCATCCTTGGTATGGTTGGAGACTTTAAGGGTGCGACCCTCGCCTTTGCCATCATCAGGGCAGTTTGAACTATGCCAGTCGCGTTGCGCAGTAGCAGGTAGCTTGTTGTTCCATAAGCCTCTAGACTTGCGTCGGCGAAGTGGTGGAGCTGTGCGGAGACTGGAGCTCCAAACTGCTTCGTCTTGATGCATCTGTCCACTCCGAAGTTCTCAAGCCTTTGCAGTCCTGAGATCCATTTTTCCCATGTCTGAATGACGTTATCTGGTAGCTCCTCGTCCCAGCCATACTTCTGCCTGCAGATATCCTGTAGGAGTATCTTGGCGGGCAGCACCACTGGAGCGAGAAACCCCAAAGGGTCGAAGATAGAGCTGACGAGGGAAAGCAGGCCTCTCCTAGTGTGCGGGCGATCTTTGAGGTTGATCTTGAACCTGAACTGGTCTGATTCGGCGCACCACTGGATCCCCAATGCTCTCTCCACCGGCAGGTTGTCTTCGTCTAAGTCCAGGTCTTGAAACCCTTGGGCTCTTTCTTCTTCGGGGATCGAGTTGAGCAACATTCGGCTATTGCTCGACCATTTCGTCAAGCGAAATCCACCTTTTGCCAACATCTTTCGTAAGCCAGCACAAAGAGTGATGGCTGTCTCTTCGTCGGCGGTCGACTTAAGACAGTCGTCGACGTAAAAGTTCTTCTTGACTGTTTTGGCTGCTTCAGGGCCAAACTCTTCCTCGTGATCCGTTGCACATTTCTGCAGTGCAAACGTTGCAACACTTGGCGATGATGTTGCACCAAAAATGTGGACTAACATCTTGTGTTCGACAAGTTTCTTTTCGTAGTTCCCTTCAGGCCACCAGAGGAATCTGAAGAGGTCGGTGTCTTCATCGCTGACTCTGACCTGGTGGAACATAGCCTCCACGTCGGCCATGACCGCCACGGTCTCTTGTCTGAACCTTGTCAGGACCCCTATTAGGGAGCTTGTCAGGTCCGGTCCCTGCAGAAGCTGCTGGTTCAGTGATGTTCCTTGAAAGCTTGCTCCGCAGTCGAAGACGACACGTAGATTCTTTTTAACTGGATGTCTGACTCCGTGGTGAGGCAGATACCACTTTCTTCCTTTTGCTGACTCCTGATCAGCGTTGTCGAGTCTCACAGCGTAGCCCTTCTTGAGGATATTATCCATGTACGCCACGTACTCTGTGCAAAATTTGTCGTCTTTCGAGAATCTTTTTCGTAGGTTCAGCGCACGTTGTTCGGCAACTGATCTGCTGTTGGGCAAGCACAGTGTTTTGTTCTTGACTGGCAGGCAAACACTGTAATGTCCGTCCACAAGTTTTGAGGATCGTGACACCATATTCATGAACTGGTGATCGTCCTTTGACATCTCGATGTCTTCATCTTGTCCGGCGTCCGGAAAGTCTACTTTGAACTGCTGCTGCCAAAGCTCGTCTAGCCTGGCGACTGAGATCCGATTTGCGGTCACTGCTGTCCGCTTGCTCTTCTGGCTTGCGTCACTTCCGCCTTTGAGCGGTCCATTAACTGTCCAGCCTAGGATCGTTCTGACGGCATATGGTCCTTTGTGCACGCTGCTCACCACTTGGAGCGGCTCCATTGCCTTCGGGACGTTTGCTCCTATGAGCAATCCAACCTGAGCTTGGATAGTGGGAAGCTTCACCTCCTTTAGGTGAGGCCATCGGCTGACATCCTCTTTCCGGGGAATGTTCTCCTTGGAGACGGGAATGGTTTTCCGAGAAAACACCTCTGGAAGCTCGATGAATTGTTTTCCATCCAGGCTGCTTATTTCCAGTCCATTCACAATATTTGTGTCCACAACAGATTCTGATCCCATTGTTCGCAGCAAGATGCTTGCTTTGCGTCCATCCATGTTCAGTTGTGAGATCAGCGACTCTGAGGCAAAAGTAGCTGAGCTACCCGGGTCCAGAAACGCGTACGTCGTTACTTCCTTGGTTCCCTTCTGTGCCTTGACGCGCACTGGAATAATCGAGAGAGCGCAATCTTCCTTTCCGGCCCCAGTGACACCGAAGGCCTCCATCATTTGTACAAGAGCACTTGTCACTTCTTGTTCCGTTGACTTCGCTTCCTCTTGAGAGTCTTTAGAGCGATCTTTAAAGTTGTAGTGAAGCAGTGTGGGGTGTTGTCGAGAGCATTCTTGACACTGCACTTTGTCTGTGCAGCTGTTACTCATGTGACCATGTTTCAAACACGCAAAACATAGACCTTTGCCTTTTAGAAAGTCTATCTTCTCTTTGTGTGGTTTGCTCTTGAGTTTTCTACAAACTGTAAGGGTATGCTGCTCTCCGTTGCAATAGCCACAGGGCTTGCTGTTTACGTCCACTGCAGCGGTTGGAGTCTTTGGTGTTGCACGTTCGTCGCTCTCCTTCATGCCTCTAGTCATTTCAGCCTTGGGGGAGTCAACTGCTGTAGCGTACACCTTTTGTGACTTGTGTGTCCTTGTCTTGTATTCTTTTGTTCTCTGTTGACTTGGTTCTTTTGTGGCTGTAGTGTTGTCCTTTATGTTTCCGTAGAGCGGGTGTAGAGCGTATCTAACTTGCTTGTTGACGAAGTCTACGAAATCCTTGAACCTTGCCCTTTTGTTGGTTCTTTCTTGTAAGTCGCAGGCGTGTCTTCTCCAAGATTCTCTGAGTCTGTACGGTAGCTTATTAGCCAGCGCTCTTATGTTGGATGCGTTTTCCAAGTCCTCCATGTAGCTTATATCCGTCATTGTGTTGGAGCAGCCTGTGAGGTACAATGCAAATGACTGCAATGCTGCACCGTCTTCAGGCTTGATTGTCTGCCACTCCAGAGCCTCTTTGATGTAGGCTTCCGCTATCTTGAAGTCATCGCCGAAGAACTGTTTCAGCATTTGTTTAGCTTTGGTATAGCCTGCAGTAGGCTCCATGTGAATGCAGCTTTTGACCAGCTCATGTGGTTGTCCACTTGTGTACTGCAACAGAAACTGTAGACGGTCACGATTGTCACTGGTGCGGTCTTCCACTCCATGTTCCATAGATCTGATGAATGTTTTGTATTCTAGAGGGTCACCAGTGAATGTTGGAATGGTGAGCTCAGGAAGTAATGAAGCTTTGTGATTCTTCACAAGGTATTCTGTGACATTCGCCTGTTGGGAGATAGCCTTGCTTAGGCTATGAAGCTCCCATCCTTCTTTGAATTCCCTTTTTGTTGCTTTTAATATGCTGGTCGTTAGTGGTGCTGCTGGAAGCTGCACGTCCTCTGGTGTACTGGGGGGAGGTGGTGAGGCACGCTGATATAGCGGTTGGAAGTTCCTCTCTTCTCTTTCGTCTGTCTTTTCAATGTTTAAGACAGTCCTGTCATTTGATGTAGTACATTCATAATTTTCCAGAACTCCCATTTTTGCATCTGACTCAGCGAGAGCGGTCTTCATTGCATGTATTTCTAGCTTTCTTTTTTGTTCTGCTTCAAACCTCACTTCCTCAGCTTGTAGTTGAGCCTCCTTGCATCGTTTTTGTGCTAACCAGTCTGCTTCTTCCTGCTCAAGAGCTAACCTTTCATTTAAAGCGGTGGCCTTTACTTGTAGAGCCGCTCGCTCCATCTGTGCAGTCAGTCTGATTGTATTTGTTGAGCGAGAGCCTGATGAGCATCTACTTGTTACTGTTCCAGACTTAGATTTGGTATCCATAGGTTTTTCCTGATTGTTACCATCTTCAGCCGGTTCAGAACGTTTTGTGACCTCTTTCATCCATTCCTCACATTTCCAGAAGAATAAATTCAGTGATTCAATTTTAGGCTCAAAATTCTTCTGATCAGCTTCATATTCTTCCTCTGACACAAAACGACCCAGTTCAGTGTTGACTTGTATTAGCTCTTGTTGCAAATTACTGAAATCAACACGCATTTTGTTATTGACAATGCTGACGTTTGCATCATCTTCCTTTAATGTCAATATTTCTTTCATCATGTTATTTAGTGTTGATAATTTGTGTTTGCGTGCCTTTTCACGTTTAGCAGCTTGCTCCTGCATGGCTTTCTCCGTCAATTTTACTATCCTTTTGCCACCGACTTCAATTCCTTCCATATTGATACAGTTATTGAATCACCGGTCGGCAGTCGCTTTCCACAATTAGTAAAATGTCAGTCACCTGCGGAGAGCGCGCAAGCCAGACGCGCGTTTAATTACTTTTACTTTCAATCCAGACCGCAAGCTGTTAGTGTTATGCTTTTTTTTCATTGATCATATTCTGTAACGTTAGTTATAGCTCCAATGGGATACGCCACTTTCGGGCTAATTATACAAGATACAGCATAGTACAGCTTACTGTTTGACGTCTTCTTTCAGGCAAATCATACAAGATACATCTTACTTGTTGACGTCTTCTTTTTTCTTTCGTTCCGCGAAAAGTTCCTTTTTCCAGTCAGGCCTGTCCAAATCCAAGTTCCGTTTTTAATGAGCAAGTTTTTAGACAAAATGTAGTATCCGAAACTTGTTGATGCCGTAAGCTTCAGACGCTCTCAGTCTTTGAATCCTCCCGTTCCATATCCACGCACAAGAAAAGCACCGACCACGAAGTAGTATCAACTATTTAATGTCCAACTCGGGTTTACACGTTCTTGTTTCCTAATTATATATAGAGCAGCGAGATTAACAAAGTTTATCCAGAGAGAGAGGTCTAAAAACTGTCTGGCTCCACTCTCTCATCACTTGGCCTGAACACCGGTAAAATCTGCGTTGTTTTCTTTCTAAACCAAAAGCTGTCACCTTGCCGCAGCTGACAGTAATCAATGACATCACCGTTATCCTGTCAAACTAAAAGTCCCTCGGCCTATCAGCCAAATATCCTGTAAGAAACAAACTAACAACAAAGAAAACATTTTAACTTCTATAATAATAATATCCATCTATTTATCCTATGAAATACAAGGCCAAAATGCTTTTCTATTAACTGCTATTAACTGAAATTACTCTTAATTACCAGACTAGGCATTTAGGCACCTACAATGGTGTTCCATGTTCATGGAATAGTGCAATGCAAAATATGTTTAACACAAAGGTGGAACATACTGTTTGGCTGGTGGTGCAGCTCCGAGTCCTGTAGAAGTCGATGGTCGTGCTGTGCAGCTGCTGTATATTCCATATGCGGTAGACAGTATTTTGTTTCCTCCGCAAAGTGAATGTTTTTTTCACCCGGCTTAACAAACGTTAAGTAGACTAGTGAACTTCCAGTGCTGCAAGAAAGCGTTACGAGCGCGAGCTTCTCCCTGCTAGCGCGCAGTTTAGGTCAGGCTGAAAATAACAATAACAGCCGCGCCCACCAGCATGGATCAACACGCGAGGTTACGTGCTCAGACACGCTTTGAAAACGTGACATGTGACGTCACTCCCAAAGAGAAGTAAACAGCTCTAAGCGTATTTTTGACTGTCGAAAACGAAATAAAATACTGTATTCCGCCTGCATTATGAATTTATGATGAGATAGTAACGAAATAGTAATGCACAGCCACTTGGACAAGTAACTGCAATTAGATTACTGGCTTTTAAAGATTAACGCGTTAGATTACCATTTTCGCGGAAAAGTAATCAGATTACAATAACGCGTTACTTAGTAACGCGTTAGTGGCATCACTGATAAAGACACACACACGAGAGGGATAATGGCTTATAGCAGACTTAATGATGTTACTGTAGTGGCTACTGTCATAATTCATGGAATTATGGAAGGACTGTTGTATTTACTACATTTCCCGTGACTCTTAGCGGGGGATGACGTAGCTTACGAGTGAAAGAGGACCGGAAGCGTTGTTAGCTAGCTTAATAGAATAGAATAGATAGAATAGATCTTTATTTGTCATTGTTGGTACAACGAAATTTGTTAGGAACATCACCACTGGCATACAACATAAGATATAACATGTGCAAAATAATAATGTCAATAATAATAGTAATATAGTAATAAAGTATCAATGTCCCAATGTCCCAATATATAACATACCATCATTGTCCCAAGTGCATTTAGTGCTTGTGCAAATAAATTAATAAATATAAATATTTCAGTCCAGTGAGTTGATGGAAGGAGGGGGGGGGGGGGGCGTTGACTTGCAAAGGATGAAGTATTGTATAGTGCAGCAATGCAAGTCCGGTTCACAGTTATTGTTGTGGGAGTGGGAGTTATGTCACCGGGGGTGGGATGCGGGGGGGGGCAAGTTGATGTTCGTCGTTGAGCAGCCTGACAGCCCGTGGGTAGAGGCTGTTGGTCAGTCTGCTGGTTCCGGACTGGATGGATCTGTACCTTCGACTAGAGGGCAGCAGTTGAAAGAGATGGTTTGCTGGGTGGTACTGGTGACGCTGACGTTAGTTTAAAAGGTTTTAACTAGGGATGTCCGATATTATCGGCCGATATTGGCATTAAAATGTGATATCGGAAAATATCGGTATCGGTTTTAAATTTTTTTTTCTCAATTTCTTTTACATTTCTATAACCTTTTATTTACCCAGGCAAGCAAGTAAAAACAAATTCTGATTTTATTTATTGTCAAAAGTATGCATAATGTTATGTTAATTACACAACAAGACATATGTAATGTTAATTACCTGAAATTATTCAGTGTTTTGGGGGGGGAAACCCTGCATATATCGGTATCGGTTGATATCGGTATCGGAAATTAAGAGTTAGACAATATCGGTATATCGGTACCATCCTGTCTCAAAGCAGTGTATCAAGTAGGGTTGGGCACCGAGAACCGGTTCTAATAGGAACCGGTTCCTAACTTCCGGATCCGGAACCGGAAGTAACATGTTTGTATTTCGATTCTTAATTTTTTTTTTTTTTTTTTTTAACTTTGTTAATTAATACCCTAGTTACAGTACAGCAACCAAAATAAACTGTATCAAGTCAATTGACAATGTGAATAGTATGAAAAAAATAAAGGATAAAAAAAAAAAAATCTCCTGCGAATTAAGCTGTGACCTGTTTTGACCTGCACCTAGAGCCATATGAAATCCGCGTTCACGGAATCGCGGACGGAATCATGGAATTGACCAATAAAAATGGAATCAACTGCAAAACGTGGAATATTGCAGAATTTGGCCTAATCTGGACTGAAATTTCGTTTTTGGGTGGAACGTTTGTTGCAAAGCAAACATGACCGGGGAGGCGGGGTTCGCTGCGTGTTACACACAACACAGCAGTGTCCAAGCGTCTGCCGTCTCGCTGATTCGGTGTTAACGTCGTCAAGAAACTAAGAAATTCCGCAATAAGCCCTAAATTCAGAGCAGAGCAGTATCCTAATGACTTTTATGCCTCCGGCGATAAGGTGTTTTGCAAATTCTGTCAACGTACCGCGGACTGGACCCGCAAAAACACGTGCGACACTATTGTGATTAAATAGCTATGTAACGTTACAGTACATAGGACTATAGATGGAAATGATAGCTTCTTGCTAAATCTAGTGCACCCATCCATTTGTTTAATGCAAATGATTGTCAGTACACAAACTACACACTGTCCTTTATAAACTAAATAAACTAAACTAAAGGTGCCTAAATTATGCATTACTATATTTCATCACAATACAGGGCTGTACAGTGCGAGATATATGTTGCACGTGCTACAGCAACATCGGTCTGTGCGATGAATGGACACAAGTTACCAATGCATTGTCCTGTGGGATTATGCCCCCCCCCCCGCGGTGAAATTAATTAGTATCCCCATCAATCTCTCTCTATCTCTCTCTGTGCCAGTCGCAGACTGTGTGGGTGACTGTCTTTCAAAGTGCTTATGGGCGGAGCCAGGCCAACACAGCCTGAAATCCAAAGGGAGAAAAATTATGCTTTTGAATACTTGATTAGAAATATAAAACAATGAATTCTTCAATAGACTCACAGGAATTGTGTAAAGTTGCCCAAATAGTGCAAGGAATAGCAATGCACGTCCCCTTTAACTCTCTCAATAATAGACCCATTCACAGTAGATACAGTAAATGCAAATGATCATAGACAGTACCTTTAGAGCAGAGCATGAACTTTGTTTGGTTTGAGTACCATATATACCAATAGACGATAGTGTCATCCGCATAGAGATGATCCTGACGATATCAGAGACAATATCATTAATATAAATAGTAGGCGTCTAAGGCGGTTCAAAGTGAGTCCGAAGATCTTAAAGAACTTCTACTCATGCACAATAGAGAGCATCCTGACTGGTAACATCACCTCCTGGTTTGGGAATAGCACCGCACACGACCGCAGCAGACTGCAGAGAGGGGCTCGATCAGCCAAACGCACAACTGGATGTGGGCTTCCCACTCTCCAGGACATTTACACCAGGCGTTGCAGCGCCAAGGCTAAGAGAATAGTCAAAGACTCTAGCCACCAAAACAACTGCCTCTTTGCACTGCTGCGGTCAGGCAAGCGCTAGCGGAGTCTCATGGCCAGTATAGAGAGACTCAAAAGGAGCTTCTATCCCCAGGCCATCAGGATGCTCAATGACTCTATGCAACACTAATCCATCCATCTACATTCATTGCACACTAACTTATTTTTTTTATTGTTTTATTGTGGATCCACATTAGTCTACACCAAGGTGAGACTACTCTTCATGGGGTCCAAACAAACACTCACCTTTAACATTCACTTTAGACACTTTAAACACCATATTCTTATCTATTTATTACAAAATGATTTGCATTTTCATACCTCATTCATGCATTTTGCATTTTTAAAAGTTTGCATTTTGTACCTCATTGTTTACATTTTGTACTTTAGGTTGTACTTTAGTTTGTATATTGTATATTTTGTATAGTGTTTGGATCCTATTCTATTAACTTTTTACTGTATGATGCATATTATCAGGGGGCTCATACAGAAGCAAGCTTTTTACTGTAATGTACATGTACTTTATATATGACAAATAAAACAACACTTGAAACTAAACTAGTAAATGTAAAAGTATGCCTTTTGGATAAATAGCTTTGAAACCATTTGTAAGCAGATGTGTCAAAGCCAACATTCATTAACCTTTGCAATAGAAGAGAGTAGGGGTGTAAGGTAGGGCTGCGCGATTTTGGGAAATAATCTATTTGCGATTTTTCTGACAGATATTGCGATTGCGATTAAATTTGCGATTATAATTTTTTTTAAGCAGCCCCACAGAGGTTTATTGTAAAATGACGCTTGCATCCGGCCTACGCAGTGGGTCTTTTCAGGACACCGAGCCTGAAAATGTTTCTTTTTACCTGGGAATCGATACCGGTACCCAACAGTACCTTTTTTTCTGTACTTTACTCTCCCTCTCTGAAGTCTAAACTTCACAACACACAATCGAAAATGCCTTACCTCCCTCTCCCAAACTGATCTTGTATCTCAATGGGACTTCCTGGTTAAATAAATTAAAAAGTAAAAAATATATATATATTAATCGTGCAGCCCTAGTGTAACTGTACACAAAAACCACGGTACGGTACGTACCTTGGTTTTTAAGTCAAGGTTCGGTACAGGTTTTCGGTATAGTGGGGGAAGGTTGGCTTTCCATGTTCCACTCAGGGGTGAGGTAGTGTGCAGTAGCTAATTGTACTTGTAGGGCTGTCAACGAATATTCTATATTGAAATTAATAATCGACTTGTAATTTCTTTTTTTAAATAATAATAATTATATTACCGGTAGATTGTGAAAAAAACAGCCCCTGTGTGCGGTCGTTAGTGGTTAACATACCGTTGTATTCGTTCGGTACACTACACAGCCGTTCGGTACAGTATGGTAAACACTGAAACGGTTCGGTTCGGTATGGATACGTGTACCTTTACACCCCTAGAAGAGAGTGATGAACTGTGTCAAATGCTTTTGACAGATCTACAAAAAGGCAGCACAGTGTTTGCTTCAGTCAAGGTCAGATACTATACCATTTACAACTAGAGTAGTGGCTGTTGCTCTAAACTCACATTGATGTGGGCTTAATATAGAGTGATCTGAGAGAAACAGATCTTTGCAAGACAAGATGAATGAATGAATGAAAACTTTATTTAACAGATTGCAGAATGGGTACAATACAGGACGGCTCAATACACACAATTGTTAAGGGTATGCAGACCAGAGAAAGACGTTTGTCTTGTTTACATCAGGGTCCCCCATTTTCAATTCATATCGACATTTATGACATACACAACATACATGACATTTATGGCATAGGGACATACAGGTATTTAGTACCGATACATTTGTGACAAAAAAACGGTATTCAAATATACAGTACTGTTACCCATAGATCCTGACAGAGTATATACATATGATGGGGAGGGGACTGTACATTAGGAGGGGGTGGGTGGGTGGGAGAGAAATATATATACGGTGGGGTGGAGACTGTACATTTGGAGGGGGTGGGTGGGTGGGAGAGGAATATCCATATGGCGGGGAGAGAATATATACATGCGGTGGGGAGGAGACTGTCTATTAGGAGGTGGTGGGGGGTTTGGGCATTTACGGTGGCCAGTTTCGAATTGCAGCCTCCCGTAGGTGCTCTTTAAGAGCGGTTTTGAATGTGGGTAGGGATTCACATTCCTTTACAGCTTTGGGTAGGGCGTTCCACATTGATGTGGCATAATTGCGAAACGTGTTTAGTCCCTTGTTTGAGCCGAATCTGGGTTTAACATGATTTGTTGAGCTTCCTCTGGTGTAGTGGTTGTGATATTCACTGACCTTTGGGAAGTATTTTGACATGTACATGGGTACCTTAGTCGTATAGTGTATCTTGTAGACCAGGCCCATTGCAAGTTGCTGTACTCTGTCGTCTACTCTAAGCCATCCTAGGTTGTCAAAGTGGGCAGGGGTGAGGTGGGTTCTGGGGGTAAGGTCAAGTAGTAGTCTGACCAGTTTGTTTTGTGATGTTTGTAATCTTGTTTTTAGCGCCTTTGAGGTGCTTTGGTACCATGAGGTGCAAGCATAGTCGTAGTACCCTTGAATGAGTGCTCCTGCCAGAGTCTTCAGGGTATTCCTGTTTACCAGAGAGGAGATCCGGTACAAGAATCTAGTTCGTTGGTTGACTTTTTTTATTACATTGGATGCCATTTTGTCACAGGAAAGATTAGCCTCTAGGATGGAACCCAGGTAGGTAATTTCGTCTTTCCTTGTGACAATATTGTCACCCACTGTAACTGAGAAGCCGTCGGTCTTGCTGAGTTTGTTATTTGAACCGAAGAGAATGGACTCTGTTTTGCCCATGTGTAATGATAGTTTGTTATCAGCGAGCCATATGCAGATTTTGCCTAGTTCCGAGCTGAGGGTTTTTTCAACCTGCAACATGTTCTTGCCAGAGACCAGCAGGGCTGAGTCGTCCGCAAACAGGAACAAGTTGCAGTCACAGGCTGACGACATGTCATTTGCATAAATTAGGAACAGTAGCGGTCCTAGTATGCTTCCTTGTAGAACACCACAGCTCACTGTGAGGGGGGGGATAGAGTACCGTTTACCTCCACCATCTGTTCTCTCCCCTCCAGGTAGGATTGCATCCAGCTCACTGATAAACTATCCAAACTGATAGCTTGGATATTGATCAATAGCTATTAAGATTACTTCTATCTCCACCTTTATGTAATGGAACGACATGAGCTATTCTCCAGATACTAGGAACTATACATGATGGCAATGAAAAATTTAATATATGTTAGTTCTGTAATTACTGGAGCAGCTAACCTGAGGAGAAAAAAAGAGTCTAGCTTAACCTCTCCAGTTGATTTCCTGGTATCAATGGTCTAATACTTCAAAAACAACACAGGGAGAGAAGGGCTGCAAGGTCAACTGTGAGGCATGCCTCATAGCGTGCACCAGCTCATGATCACCAATGAATGAATGAATGAATGAAAACTTTATTAACAGATTGCAGAATGGGTACAGTACAGTACAGCTCAATACATACAATTGTTAAGGGGATGCAGACCAGAGAAAGACTTTCGTCTTGTTTACATCAGGGTCCCCAATTTTCAATTCATCGTAACATATATGACATACATGACATACAGATAGACAGTACTGCTACATCTATACATTTATGACATACCAGATTTGCAATTACAGTACTGTTTGTGATACAAAAAGAGTCCAGAAAGAAAGGAGTATATACATTAGGCGTAGAAACTGTACATTGGATTGGGTATGTGGGGGTGGGGGGGGACTGTACATTGGAGGTGGTTGGGTGGGTGGGGGGGGGGGGGGGGGGGTTGGGTAGGAGTGGGGGGGGGGGGGGGTTGGGTAGGAGTGGGGGGGGGGGGGGGTTGGGTAGGAGGGGTGGGTGGGGAACACTGTACAACTGTACAAACAACACTGTACATTAGATTATTGACAAGACCATACTTGGTAATTTACTGTACATTGGAGGGGGTTGTGTTCGGACATTTACAGGGGCCAGTTTCGAGTTGCAGTCTCCCTTAGGTGTTTTTTGAGAGTGTTTTTGAAAGTGGGTAGTGATTCACATTCCTTTACAGCTTTGGGTAGGGCGTTCCACATTGATGTGGCATAATTGCGAAACGTGTTTAGTCCCTTGTTTGAGCCGAATCTGGGTTTAACATGATTTGTGGAGCTCCCTCTGGTGTTGTGATCGTGGTATTCACTGACCTTTGGGAAGTATTGTCATGTACATGGGTACCTTGGTTGTGTAGTGTATCTTGTAGACCAGGCCCATTGCAAGTTGCTGTACCAAGAGGTGGCTCCATATAATTATTATCAAACAAATGACCGGCTTCAGAAAATGTGCCTATTAACACATTGTCTGCCACGCCCCTTCCGGGAAGTGCATAGGCCTTGCCACCCATTAACCCCATGTAAGCGCTCACCTTGTTTGTAGAGCTAAACCTATATTTTATATTATAGCTATGGATCTAATAACGCTGTCGATTGTCAGTGGGTTTCTTCCGGTCAACATGCAAAAAACAGATTATTTTTTCATCTATACATTTCCGTTTTATACCGTGGTGAATATGAGTATAGTTGTAGAGTGCTCCTGTGTAATCCCAGGGAACTCCGTCAAACAGCCCTTTAGTGAAATCCACTTATCACGTTGCCATTTTTCGCCTGATTATCGAATCATCCTGAAATCAACGCTAGATTATCGGTATTATATGTCATCATACTTGCACGAAAGGGTAGCGCAGCGACCGTCCATACTGACACAATTGGCAGTGTCAGCGGGTGGGAAGCCGGTGGGTGGGTCCTGGTCGTAAACAGCGACTCCTACAGTTCGGTCGGGGCGCCTGCACAGCGAGGAAAGGACCTGGAGGAGGTAGTGTGACCTTCCACAAGTTACACTCTCCCAGTGAGAGTCCGCGCTGCCAGGTGAAAAGAAGTGGTGGGCTGGCTACACATGTGTCGGAGGAAGCATGTGATAGTCGCCGCTCTCCCAGACCGACGGTAGGGGGTAGAGTGCGCAACGACCAGGAAGGGGATTGGGAATTGGCTTAACGACTAACATTGGGAGGGGAGAAAAACTAAAAAAGATGGGGAAAAAAGATAATAAAAAAAAAAGAAATACATGCACGAAAGGGGACAGGGGGAAACCGGCCCTCCATGCGTCTATCGCAGCCAACGCCACACACACACACACACACACACACACCGCAAGATTGATAATATATAGTCCTTACCTTGTATATGATGTACTGCAAAAAGAATAATCCAATTATCTGATCGCCATTCCAAATACTGGTCACGGTAGTCTGTCCCACGTTTACCACCAAATAAAATCAACGGTCGGGCGGTGGAGCCTAGTCGATGCATCGTTACCTTGCCTTGCTGGAGTGTACAGACCCCGCCCGCACGCCGCAGCTCGGCCAGGAAAAGAAACCACATTGTTTCAAATGGAGTGCAATAGCAGCCGCAAGGCGTTAGGCGGCGGTATTAATAATAATAATAATAATACATCTATTTTATATAGCGCTTTTCCAGGTGCTCAAAGACGCTTCACATGGGCAGGAGAGACAAACTATGGCAAAACAAAAAAACAGAACAAAACAGAACAAAAATAATACATGACAAAATAAAATAAAACCGACAGAATTAGAGGTCAAAAGCAAGATTGAAAAGGTGGGTTTTGAGGGCTGATTTAAAAGATGTCAGGGTGTTTGCATCACGGATATGGCTGGGGAGGGCATTCCAGAGGGAGGGGGCAGCAGCAGCAAAGGCCCTGTCGCCCCAGGTCCGGAGCTTGGTCGTGGGAGGTGTTAGGAGGTTGGCATCTGCAGACCTAAGGCGACGTATTGCACTGCTGCGGTCTCAGACAGAGTGCAACACAATCCTACACCATAGCAGATGAATTATGAATGGAAATAGCGAATAAAAGAAATAACGATCATAAAAACGAGTTTACTTGTTGTTGGCGTTATTCGATTGGCGGGCTCTAACGAGTTAACTCGTCATTGGCAATTAATGTGTTAAAGGCCAGACAAATCTCTTTCTGCTCTGATATTAGACAATTAAATTGAATTCATCACTTCAAAAAATTCTGGCCGTATAAAGCGATCTAAATATGAGCTCGTGATAAAATTCAAATAGTAGTTTGATTTGGCATTCACTACCTCAGATGCACATTTATTTCTAAATTGCCTAAATAATAACAGATGGGAAGGGTCTCCAGAGTGTTTGTGTTCCTTTCTCTAAATAAATCACATAGATCAGGTGAGAACCACAGGGTTAATCTATCTTTTATCCTCATTTATTTAAAAGGAGCATGTTTATTGATGACTGAGAGAGAGAACAACATCAGGGGTGTCTTTTGGAAATAGTGTGAGATTTTGTTTTCTGTAGTCTGGAGTTTTTGATACATGCTGTTTTTTAAATCGAAGTCGTGATTTGGAATGATGCAATACAAGATCGGTTTGGGAGAGGGAGGTAAGGGGTTTTAGATTGGGTGTTGTGAAGTTACTTCAGAGAGGGAGAGTAAAGTACAGAAAAAAAGGTACCATTGGGTACCGGTATCGATTCCCAGGTAAAAAGAAACATTTTCAGGCTATGTGTCCTGAAAAGACCCACCGCGTAGGCCAGATGCAAGCATCATTTTACAATAAACCTCTGTGGGGCTGTTCAATTTTTTTTATTGCACATTTTATCGCAAACGCAATATCTGTCAGAAAAATCGCAATTAGATTATTTCCCAAAATCGTGCAGCCTGGGCAGTGATCTCTGATTCCCAACTCAAATACTCTGCAAGCTGAATTATTATTACATCTATTTTAGAAAATCTGATCAATTGAGATGGATTTAGCCATGTTTTTCAGGTTTGGCCTGGTGGGTTCAGTAACCAGCTGGGGAAGATATAAATTACCACTAACCTCCTTAAAGTAGTTTGAGGCATTACTTAACCAATTAACATTAAAATCACCAAAGACAATCATCTCAATGTCTGAATAATGGGAGAGTAACTCTGCTAGTTTATCAATGGAGCTGATGTCAGGTGATTCAGTTAACACTAAAATATCAGAATCAATCTGAGAGACCAGAATCTTCAGATGATCCATATTTTGTTGTTTTACCAGACTCCTTACATTTAAATTAATTAGTCCCAGGCCTTTCCTATGTTTAAAAGAGTGTGGACTAATAAGGCTGATTCAGGTGATGACACAGTGGCATGAAGGAGGGGGAGGGGTCCGCGAGTAGGGTGTGGGATGTAAACAGTCAATCACGTGACTGGACAGCGTGCTGTAAGTTAGCCACTAGCATACGGCTGCTGTTGCGTTTATCTGATCATCTTCAATAATAAAACATATCATCTTTCAGAGGTTTATTCAAAAGTGAACAACAAACAGGAAAATAATACGTTGCAATGTGAAAATTATACATTGCAACGGGCAGAATATACAGTAGCGTGGAGACGCCAAGACATTCTGCCCAGAACAGAGAAAACAAGCGTCTTATCGTCACTAAGCCAATGAAATGGCTTTTCAGAAAATAGTATCAGACCAAACAAGGACAGGCTTTCTATTTTTTTTATTTATATATATCAGACTTAAAAGAGGGTCTAGAATTTCAACAGTTCTTCGTTTTAGAAGACAGACTCTCATCTCCTGCCACAACAGGTGGCTGTTGTGAGTCCATATTAATTCGATGACATTCCCTGTGTGAGTACAAATAGAATTGCCTTGTGTTAGCAAAAATAGTCTCGCACTACCCAGTCTGTTTGGATGGACTCTGTCGGTTCTAAAAAGCGAGGAACATTCCCAAAACAGATTCAAATGTCAATGAAAGCCATGTTCTGAGCACTGGAGTCAGGTGTGAAGACTGAGGATTCTACTCAACAGGCCAGTGTGGGAATGGGACCAGAGATAAAAACAGACTTTCCACGTTAACTTAAAAAGTTAAGAAGAACAATATTTGGTCAGCTCAGACTGCTGGCGAGCTAGCATAGACTGTAAACATAACGAGCATAGACTGTAAAAGATGAGATTCTCATGTACATGTCTTACTTTATAGCCTTATGTAATAGAAATGCCAAACCTTTGTCCAATATCTCATCAAGTGGAATCAGATCCATTCTGGAGGAAAGCTGGGAACCTTTTCCTTCTCCTCTGATGTTACTGGAGGAGGAAGCTTTATGACAACTTGGTAATAGATCTGACCAACTGTAGTCGATACAGATCAATCAAATGTAGCTAGTATCACCCTGATAGCGATATTGGGTATATGATCTGTGCATCCCTATATAGGCCTATTCGTTCAACATGTTACTTTCCTGGCAAGAGTGTAGTGTTTGTTACTTTCAAAAGTAATGGTTACAACAAATTACATTTAAATTCTTCTTCTTTCTAGACTCTGTTGCCTTACAACTGTTTATCTGTGAAGAGGAGGTTCCCCCTGAGCAGCAGGAGAGGAGCCCCAGTCTGGACCAGGAGGAGCCAGAGCCCCTACAGATGAAAGAGGAACAGGAGGAACTCTGGACCAGT
The DNA here is from genome assembly GCF_963971535.1 of Notolepis coatsorum. Lineage (NCBI taxonomy): Eukaryota > Metazoa > Chordata > Actinopteri > Aulopiformes > Paralepididae > Notolepis > Notolepis coatsorum. The sequence goes on from NC_140170.1 coordinate 188,308,993, forward strand.
CAGGAGGGAGAGCAGCTCCAAGGTCTGCAGGAGGCTGATATCATGAAGGTCACATTCAACCCTGTCTCTGTGAAGAGTGAACATGATGAAGAGAAACCTCAGTCCTCGTGGTTTAACCAAATCCAGGACCCAGATCCCCTACAGATTAAAGAGGAACAGGAGGAACTATGTCAAGATCTAGAGGAGTCTGATCGGTGCAAGATGATCTTACATCCTGTGAAATATGAAAACTATAGTGAGAATACTCTGTCCTCACAACTCAGCCAAACCCAGGACCCAGAGCTCCTACAGATTAAAGTTGAACTACATCCAGGGCTGGAAGAAGCTGATCGCTCCAAGATCACAGTAGACCCAGTGAAATGTGAAGATGGTGAAAAGAATGATCAGCCTCTTCAAACCCAGAGGGAGAGAAACGGAGAAGCATACTCTTTACCCAGCACTTCAACTGAACAGATGAAAACAGAACCTGATGCTGAGGACTGTGGAGTATCAGAACCAGCCAGTAACCTAGATCCAGCTGGTGATTTAGAACCAACTAGAGATGGCCAGCTCCTCTCTTCAGACTGTTCAGGAAATGAGACTGATGACAGTGATGATGACAGTTCTGAAACTAAGACTGATGACAGTGATGATGACAGTTCTGAAACTGAGACCAATGACGGTGATGAATGGAAGGAGAGTGCAGGGCCAGGTTTGATGACTCTGAAACCAAAGAAGACACAGAAAATACAAAGTTTGTCTAACAGCAGTCCTGGGTTCAGAAAGAAGGGAGATCTGAAGATACACATAAATAAGCATATTGGAGAGAAACCATTTGGTTGTTCAGTTTGTGGGAAAGGGTTCAGTAGGAAGCAAGCTCTGAGGAGACACATGATGACTCATACAGGAGAGAAACCATTTAGTTGTTCAGTTTGTGGGAAAGGGTTCAGTAGGAAGGAAGATCTGAAGACACACATGATGACTCATACTGGAGAGAAACCATTTGGTTGTTCAGTTTGTGGGAAAGGGTTCAGTATGAAGGGACATCTGAGGAGACACATTATGACTCATACAGGAGAGAAACCATTTAGTTGTTCAGTTTGTGGAAAAGGGTTCAATAGGAAAGAAAATCTTAAGACACACGTGAGAACTCATACTGGAAAAAAAAACATTAGTTCAGTTTAAGCTCAGAGTAGACATGAAAAGAAGAGAGAACGGGTCCCAAAACACAGTTTTAAATTTACATAATAGGATCCCCATGTACTTATCCTAAACAGTATATTCAATAGGATCCCCATGTACTCATACTATCATTCAAATCTTAAATTGTACCATATGTCCCCCTTTAGACAACAGACCTAACGCTAGCGTCGCACTTTTGTTATGCTAATTTGTTAGCCAATCTCGGCCACTGTATTCAGGTGGCGTCTCCTCACCTTTAATCCGGTGCTGACCCCTGGATTTGGGATTTGTAGGATTTGTAGTTCTGACATACACAACCTTTTCTGACATAACGTTTCACCTTTTAAACCAATGCTGTCATCTACTGGACTACAGAAAAGTACTGTATGGAAGTTGATTTGTAAATAAAGGCCCCCACAGGCCATTTTCAGTTCAAAACCCAAATGTATATGGTTTTTTTAATTACTTATTTTTGTTTCAATGGTAAATAATTTTTTTTTAAATGGTTTAGATTCATCACTGCTAACCAGTGACTGCTATCACTGCTAACCAGAAATGTAGTATTAGTGTGAACGGCCAGCCAAGCTGGTGACAACCCCGGAGCTGTGAGCTGGATTCGAACAGGCGAATCCAGCGGCTCCGGGGTTGGTGACTAACGCAATCTCCGTTACGCCACCTGACCGCCCCTTTTCTTTTTTTTTTTATAAATGAGAAGCATGTTTAGATTTTTGAGTGTTACATTTTGTTTTAAATAAAAAGCAACGTATATCGAACCGAACCGAAAACAGTTAGCCCAAAACCGTGATACGAACCGAACCGTTTGTAAAGAATATGTTTAGGTATTTGGCCACATCCAGTTTGTCTGTGATGAGAGTGTTTTCTGTCTTTATGTTTAAGTTTGTAAATCTGGTTTTTAGTTTTTTGCTGCAGCCTAGTTGGTTGTTGAGTAATTTCCACTGTCATTTATATTTTCTAACAAACAAATACTAATCACTAATCACAATAACTAATACTTGTCACATTAACATTAGTGAGTACGTGTTTTGAAAAATATGACAAACTTGACACAACAGCCAGCACTTTATAACATTTTATAAACATAAACATATAAACAATTGAAAACGATATAAACTATTTACAACACAATACACCATACATTAGGGGTGTAACGGTACGTGTATTCGTCCCGTGAATTTCCGGTACGGCCGTCACGGTGCGGTACGTGCAGCCATACGAAGAATACGCCTCACAGCGCAAACACACCAGTCGCGCATGCAGGCACTCGCGGGTTCCGTGTGAGAACAGCGCGCATGGCCGGGCACACCGAGTCCGACTTCAGAGCGGGCGAAAGTGCACGGAGGAGGAGGCACATTTACATTGGAGCAGCTGCAGGGTCATTACAATTTTACAGTTTTCTTTCGTTTTCTTGTTCGCCCCCAATAATGTTAACCAAATGAAACCAATGGAAAGACACACACACACACCAACATTCTCCCCCGCCGGACTCTCACAGAAAAAAAAATAAACATACTTTTACGGACTGATCATCTCTCCAGTTGAACTGCTACTGTGTTTAAATCCAAATAATCCTCTGCCATTGTTGTAACATGTCATCTGTTCTCTAGTATTCAGTCTCGTGAAGTTAAATCCTCTCTACAAGTGAAACTGTAAATCCTTAACAAGGATAAGTTGTTAAAGGGGCGGTAGGCAATTAATTTACTCAGTGGATGCCTGAACACAGAATGCCACCAGTATCACTGACTACCACGGCAAGCCTATAGAAAATCATTCTATTTAATAATAATAATTATCATAATTATCATAAATATATTGCTACAGGGAGTTCAGTGTCCGTATGGCAGTGGGGAAGCTCTTTCAACAACACACATTTTACACGATTTTCGCCTAAATGATATACTATATTTTAGCCTTGTGTCATCTAGGAGCAACAGGGACACAAAATACAAAATCTACAACACTCAGGACCATAAGGATTCAGGAAATAATATATAGTATAATATGCCTATACTATTTCTTGTCGGGGGTGATTGAGTACTTTCTGGTGATGTATCAGTTAAAGACAGTAGAGGTTGAGTACTTTCTGGTGATGTATCAGTTAAAGACAGTAGAGGTTGAGTCCTTTCTGGTGATGTATCAGTTAAAGACAGTAGAGGTTGAGTACTTTCTGGTGATGTATCAGTTAAAGACAGTAGAGGTTGAGTACTTTCTGGTGATGTATCATAGTTAAAGACAGTAGAATGTAATCCTTTCTGGTGATGAAAGTACTCAACCTCTATTATTTTAACTATGATACATCACCAGAAAGTGCTCAACCTCTACTGTTTGTAACTACTACCGTCATAGGCAACTACCGTCCTGTCTCTCTTCTCTCCTTCCTTTCTAAAACACTTGAACGTGCTGTATCCAACCAACTTACTGCTTACAGAATGACCTCCTAGACCCTAATCAGTCAGGCTTCAGGACTGGTCACTCCACAGAGACAGCCCTCATTGCGGTCACAGAGGCACTTCACTTAGCACAAGCGAAAGGCCTCTCCTCTGTCCTGATTCTCCTAGATCTATCTGCAGCCTTCGACACAGTCAACCACCAGATCCTCCTCGCGGCCCTCGCAGGAATGGGAGTGGCTGGCTCTGCGCTGACATGGCTGTCAACATACCTCAATGACCGCTCCTACCAAGTGTCATGGAGAGGGACCCTGTCGGCCACCCGCCCCCTGCGGACGGGTGTCCCCCAGGGCTCGGTTTTAGGACCCCTTCTCTTCTCCCTCTACACTAAATCACTGGGTAACATTATCACGTCTCATGGCTTCTCCTACCATTGTTATGCCGACGATACTCAACTCTTCCTCTCCTTCCCTCCCTCAGATATCCACGTCTCTGAGCGGATCTCTGCCTGTCCACCTCAAACTGAACCTAAGCAAAACAGAATTGCTCCACCTGCCGGCCAAATCCTCCCCCCTGACCGACCTCTCCATCACAGTCGAGAATGCAGCTGTGACCGCGTCCCCGACCGCCAAGAACCTTGGTGTTGTCCTCGACGACCAGTTGAACTTCTCTCCTCACATCGCAGCGACAACCAGAACCTGCAGATTCCTCCTGAGCAACGTCAGAAGGATCTGCCCCTTCCTGACAAAAGAAGCCACCCAACTCCTCGTCCAATCAACAGTCATCTCCCGCCTCGACTACTGCAACGCACTGCTCGCTGGCCTCCCGGCCACTGCCACCAAGCCTCTTCAACTCATTCAGAATGCAGCGGCCCGCTTGATCTCAAACCTACCGAAGTTGGCCCATGTCACCCCACTTCTTAGGGACCTGCATTGGCTCCCCATTGCTGCACGTATCCGCTTCAAGGCCCTCGACCTGGCATACCGTGCGGCAAAGGGAACCGCTCCCGCCTACCTCCGGTCAATGGTCCCTAACTACACACCCTCAAGACCCCTACGCTCTGCATCTTCTGGCCGCCTCAGACCTACTCCTATCCAAGCCCCGGGAGGGTCATCAAAGAGATGCCGCCTATTCTCAGTCCTTGCCCCACAATGGTGGAATGAACTACCCACCCCAGTTAGGACAGCCGAAACCCGTCCAATCTTCCGCCGTCGACTTAAGACTCACTTCTTCAACCATTATCTGAAATAATAATATAAAAAAAATCAAATAAAAAAATAACTAACCCTAACTAACCTTACTGTCATGCACTTGTCCAAATAAACTAACATACACTGTAACACGCAACACTTTGATGAACATTGTTACTCAGCTAATAGAGTTATACCCTTCCTGATGATTTGTCATACAGTCGCTTTGGATAAAAGCGTCAGCTAAATGACTAAATGTAAATGTAATGTAAGGTTCATATTTGACTAGACACTTCACCCCCCTTCATGGGAACAAGAGCAGGAGCGAGAGAGGGAGGTGGAGAGGAGGAACAGAGTGATAGGGAGGTGGAGAGGAGGAACAGAGTGATAGGGAGGTGGAGAGGAGGAACAGAGTGATAGGGAGGTGGAGAGGGAGAGGAGGAAGAGAGTGATAGGGAGGTGGAGAGAGAGGAGGAACAGAGTGATAGGGAGGTGGAGAGGAGGAACAGAGTGATAGGGAGGTGGAGAGGAGGAACAGAGTGATAGGGAGGTGGAGAGGGAGAGGAGGAAGAGAGTGATAGGGAGGTGGAGAGAGAGAGGAGGAACAGAGTGATAGGGAGGTGGAGAGGGAAAGGGAACATAGTGATAGGGAGGTGGAGATGGAGAGGAGGAACAGAGTGATAGGGAGGTGGAGAGGGAGAGGAGGAACAGAGTGATAGGAAGGTGGAGAGGGAGAGGAGGAACAGAGTGATAGGGAGGTGGAGAGGGAGAGGAGGAACAGAGTGATAGGGAGGTGGAGAGGGAGAGGAGGAACAGAGTGATAGGGAGGTGGAGAGGGAGAGGAGGAACAGAGTGATAGGGAGGTGGAGAGGGAGAGGAGGAACAGAGAGGTGGAGAGGGAGAGGAGGAACAGAGTGATAGGGAGGTGGAGAGGAAGAGGAGGAACAGAGTGATAGGGAGGTGGAGAGGGAGAGGAGGAAGAGAGTGATACGGAGGTGGAGAGGGAGAGGAGGAACAGAGTGATAGGGAGGTGGAGAGGGAGAGGAGGAAGAGAGTGATAGGGAGGTGGAGAGGGAGAGGAGGAAGAGAGTGATAGGGAGGTGGAAAGGGAGAGAAGGAAGAGAGCGATAGGGAGGTGGAGAGGGAGAGGAGGAAGAGAGTGATAGGGAGGTGGAGAGGGAGAGGAGGAACAGAGTGATAGGGAGGTGGAGAGGGAGAGGAGGAACAGAGTGATAGGGAGGTGGAGAGGGAGAGGAGGAAGAGAGTGATAGGGAGGTGGAGAGGGAGAGGAGGAACAGAGTGATAGGGAGGTGGAGAGGGAGAGGAGGAAGAGAGTGATAGGGAGGTGGAGGGGGAGAGAAGGAAGAGAGCGATAGGGAGGTGGAGAGGGAGAGGAGGAAGAGAGTGATAGGGAGGTGGAGTTGTTTTGTTCCTTGATTTATTTCCATAATACAGTTTTAAAACCCACAAAGCAGTTTACTCAATAAAGTGTCTTCATATATTAGCCTGTTATAGTCAGATTGCATAAATATTTACCCATTTTCTTCAATATGGGAAACAGCATGAGTGAATATAATCCTATTTTCGATTGAAAAAATATGTATATTGTGTCTTTGGGCCATATAAAATAATGTTTGATATGGGTACTGGTTATGATGAGCTAATAAGTTAGTAATGAAGTACAAAACCAAACTGGATAATAATCCTTATTTTTTGGGGTGGTTGGTACAGAGTTACACACCGGGTCCATTCGGACCCAGAGTTTTTGTTAACACCAAAATAAGATAAATAAATAAGCAGCGCACAAGGGTTAAGCTGCGAGGCGTAGAGATTCTTACCCAACCCAGCTCCTCCCGGAGTGTTTAAGCTGCGAGGTGTAGAGATTCTTACCCAACCCAGCTCCTCCCGGAGTGTTTAAGCTGCGAGGCGTAGAGATTCTTACCCAACCCAGCTCCTCCCGGAGTGTTTAAGCTGCGAGGCGTAGAGATTCTTACCCAACACAGCTCCTCCCGGAGAGTCGTAGCTCAGTCTAACTTCCCTGGAAGGAAACTCACATTATAACATTCTCGCCATAGCAACGACAGGCCCGGCCCCTCTTCTCGTAGCTATGTGACACGCGGTCTTTTGACCCAAATCACTATGGGGGAACTCGAGGGAAGTATTACTTCCCCCAACAGAAGGGCTAGTTAATTTAGCCGACCTAGTTCTAACTAGGAATTATTTTAGATTCCAAGATAAATACTACTTGCAAAACAGAGGCCTCAGCATGGGCTCCCCAGCCGCTGTGAACCTAGCCAACCTTTATATGTCCAAATATGAAGTAGATCATATTTTTAATAATAACCTGTTTGAGAAATTTGTCAAATCCTATATGCGCTATATTGATGATTTGTTTTTTATTTGGTCTGGTTAATCATCAGATCTTTTTGCCTTCCTTGAGTACCTGAACACCTGTAGAGAAACGATAAAGTTTACATTGAAGTTTGATATGCATAATTTACCTTTCCTCGATGTTCTGATCAAGAAAGCCCCTAATGGCATCTCATTACACACAGAGGTTTTTAAAAAGGAGACAGACCGTAACTCGTTCTTGCATTATTCCAGTTATCACACCCCAGCCTTGAAGAATAGTCTACCTTATAGCCAAATCCTTCGTTATAAGAGAATATGTGACACGGATGACAGATTTAATGCACAAGCAGAGGTCCTCCGTGGCAGTTTCCACGAAAGAGGCTACAGTGCCGATTTGACACTCAAAGCCCTGAACAAAACCAAACATATCGATAGGGCCACATTGTTCACCCCCAGAAAGAAAGAAGATAAAACAGACAAAGTATCTTATGTGTCTACTTACAGTCCTATCACGAGAGACACACGGAGTATTGTCAATAAATATTGGCATATTCTGCAGTCCGACCCTCTTATAGGGGCAGCGTTTCAACATTCGCCTAATTACACACCCTAAAACGGGGGGAAATATACCGGTTAAAGGACGAATTACGTGTAATTCGTCTAATCTGGTGTATTTTCTAAAATGTCCTTGTAATTTTTCTTATGTGGGCAAAACAACCAGAGCCTTTAAATCAAGAATCAGTGAACATAAATGTGCTGTGAGAAATTCAGATGTCAAGTCGTTGGTAGCTCGACATTTCTCAAAGTGTAAACATACCGTCAACGATCTCAAATATATGGGACTAGAGTTAGTACTCAGGCCAGCGCGAGGTGGAGACAGACACAAGTTGCTGTTGCAACGTGAATGTTATTATATCCACCTGTTCAATTGCATCGAACCTAGAGGAATGAATGAAGAGAACGTTTTAACCTGTTTCCTCTAACCTCCTTATACCTACATTATTATTTCTGGTTTAATAAAGTTGTTGTTTGTTGTTTCTAAACAAGAGGTATGTTTCTCAAGGATGCTCAATGTATAATTTGAAACCATTTAATTAAATATGTAAAGGGGCTCAATTAGCCCTAGAAACTAAGGGCATGTAATCTAGTTTCTGGTAATTTTGTTTTGTTTATGATATAGATATGTTTTTGATATAGATATATTTATATATATGTATAATTTGTGGATTTATGATTAGACTCTACTTTGATAGGTCATTCCTTTGGTCACAATGCACAGGCACACCTGCGTCGTGATGTCATTTCCTGCTTTCATGTAATTACCTGCCAGGTGTTTATAACTACCATCTTGAATGTATTTCCATTGCTAGCCATATCACTGAGAGTGCTGGTCCGGCTATCCTGCTTTTGATATACTCAACTTTATGGGATTACAGCACCCAGTGTCAGAACTTGAGAGCGCGGTCTAACTTGACTACATTATATACCCACCAATATTTTACATTATATACACATTGAAAAACATAGACATCCTTCAGTGGCCAGACGTCACGCATTGCACGTGATTGTACAGCATTTCTGTCTCTTTTCATGCGTCACGCAAATTGAGACCATGTCCCGCATGATTGGTTGTCATCCACGCTAACGCCCAGTGCCAGTGTGAATCCCTGGACTTGTGAGTTGTTTTGGTGAGTTAGTTTTGTTAGTCAAAAGTCAAAGTCAGCTTTATTGTCACCACTCGTAATGTGCAAGACATACAGAGAAATGCAATTGCATTTCCCCCTTCCCACGGTGTATATAAAGAACAAGATCTAATATAAACATAAAGTACACTATAAACATAAAGTAACATATGGACAGTATACAGAACTATATACAATGTACAGTAGCTAAAAAAAAAGTCAATGTATGAGGGAATGTAAATATAGAGGTAAACAAGAACTTAGTGCAAAACCTTTAGCAGCAGTGGTAGTAAGTATGCATAATAAATAATGGCAGTAAAATATAATAATACAATAATGGCAGTAAAGTGGCAGTGAGATTATGGATATGGCAGTAAACTAATATGATGTACACTAAATAAATAAACAAAATAATGGTAGTAAAGTGGCAGTGTGTGTGTCAGTGGGGGGGGGGGGGGTAGTCCAGAGTCTGTGGGGGTCTGAGTAAGAGAGGAGTCCAGATTCTGTGGAGGCAGGTAAGAGAGAGGGGGGAGAGCTGGGTGTGTGTGTCAGTGGGGGGGTGTTCTTAGTCCAGGTTCTGTGGTTGCAGAGTAAGAGAGGAGGGAAGAGCTGGGAGAGAGTTCAGCTTCCTGACAGTCTGCTGGTCCTGCAGCTCGGAGGCTCCTCATTCTCCTCCGGAGGGCAGCAGAGTGAAAAAGCGTTGTGCGGGTGGTCATTATGCATAGTCTGGGTGGTCATTATGTGTGCAATGCATGTGTGTGATAAGACTGGGGGTCCAGACCTAGCTATAAATCATAAGTGATTGTAAGTCTGGGTGGTCATTTTGTTTATTTTGAGTACTTAACACCCATTAGAGACAAAAGGAAAATAAAAGAAAATGAATAAGGGCAAAACATATTAGGCTTGTGGTCATTTGAATGAGGACAGTGGCGGATGAGCCTTGAAGGAGGGGACAGGGACAGTCCACCAAAAAAAGGGGGGGGGCTGCGCTGGGGGGTGTCCCACATTGTCCTCACAAACATACTGTAACTGAGGGGTACAATTCCCTGACTGTATTAATCAAGTATGGTATCATTAAACCACTACCGTCTTATGTACATTTACTGGCCGTACCGTACACAGGTATCAGATGAGAACTTCTCCACAATAATACAGTTTCCACTCAAATACTCGTTTTAGAATATTTATTACATCAATAGGTATTATTACATAATATACTTTACTTTAATTGCGCTTATAAGGCAAAGGAATTATGCATAGGCAAATCAATAATGAATGTTAGGAATTAGATCTAGGGATATTCTGGGAAGGGGGGTGTACTACCGGTTGTAAGCCAGCAGGGGGAGGCAATGCTCTATACAAAGTCAAGGGTCCACGGAGGCGATATCACCCCTGTGTCAGCGGGGAAAGCAGCAGCTGTAATCCTAGGGTGCGCGCCGCAGATGAAGCCGTGGAGTCTCTGCTCCGACAGAGACGGGCTCGAGTGATGTCCTCACGGGCATATATAGATCCCACAGCCGTGGGTGTAGACGGTTCTCTGCTCCAGCAGCTTGGTGAAGAATGAAGAATAATAATAGTAGTCCTGCCGGAAAGTGGCTCTGCAATCACCGGGTTAAATCCTCCGTGGTGCGCGGTGGTCCACGGTTGAACTTGACGTTACTATCCTATTAGCACGCGGCAATAAGTGCTCTATGTAGACGCACAATTACTCACTTCACGTGGTCTTTGACTCGTAATGAAGGCTTTTACTAGTAAGGAGCGAACGATACGTTAAACAAACGTAGTAGGATAACCCGACTCTATTTGGGGCAATACGAGCCCTACTCGGCCCACGTTGCGTAGTGGGGAGAGACGTCACTTGGATAACTGGAACTGAACGAGACTGAACGGGACAAGGGACTTCTACATTTACTTGCGCCATATTTATACGCACGGGGGGGGTAATCAGGTGCCTAGGGGTCGCTGTCCAATAGGAGAACGAATATTATGGTCTGTCCTGTACCAGGTAAAGGGATATTCCGTGTATATGTACAAAGAATATACAAGGGATATCAAACGATATACAAATATTATGCAATATATATCAATCAATAAATACATATATTCGGTTTAATCTGACCCTTTGTAACAGCCGCCCCCTAATTAGTCCCACCTAATTAGCTAAGCAGGGACAGATTAACCGCACTGTCCACTACTCAATGTCTGTTGTGAGGGGTCGGGCAGTTCACAAAGTCATGGGGTCATGGCCGTCATTAAGCGAGTCGGGGAGCCTTGGCGACTCTATCAGCCTCGCTACGGGTCGGTTGTAGGTCCGCCCTTGGCCGAGCACTTCTGCCACTCTGACCTTTCCGTCGGCACCAGTGGTCACTTTGCTTACGCGGCCGGCCGGCCACGCAGCTCGGGGTAGTGACTGGTCTGTGGTCATGACGACTGGACGGGATGAAGGGGGGCTTAGGAAGGAGCGGGCCTGAGACTACTTTGATCTGTGCTTGGCTGTGCTTTCTCCTCCTCCGTCTGTTTCTCTTGTTTGCTCTGTACCCCATCTGAGGGGGGGCTGGTCCCGGCCGCCCCGTCAAGGAGTCGCTTGGGGTGCTGGGCTCGAGGTCAGCTACGTCTGGAGCGCAGCTGAGGGGGGTGGAGTTCCGAACTCCCTCTGGTGCCCACGGTTCTCTCACGGGCCTCTCGCTTAATGTCAATAGCCTCTGCTGTACGGGGGAGAGGCCGGTGTCGCTCGCCTCTGTGTGTAGGCAGCTTGTAGACGTGGGTTGACTGTCAAGTCCGTAGAGGGGGCCCTGGAGCGTCCATCCCAGTCGGGTCTGAACCGCGACCGGGCATCCTTTGGGTCCGACGTGGGCCGCCTCAATTGGGAGAATGAGGTCCGCGTGGTCGGAGCCGATGAGCAGGGTCGGTGTGGCGCCGTCGATAAGCGGTATAGGTAGTTGACGTAGGTGCCCATACTTAGCCATCAACTGTGGGATGGGGTAGGTGTACTGCGACAGGCCTATGTCGTGGCTGGTGAAGACGTTGCTTATACTATAATGCTTCTCGGGCTGGTCCACCGCTGCTATCTCGAAGGAGACCTTTTCACCCTTTATGGTCTTCTGGTCCCTTCTGATGGTGCGTATGGTCATTGTATCTTTGACACCCCGCAGGCCCAACTGGGCTGCTGCGGAAGCGAGGAGGAGAGTCTTTTCGGACCCATCGTCCAGGACGGCGTAAGTGTCCAGGACCTTGTCCTCGTGGCTCAGGAGCACCCTGACCACTTTGAGGAGCACACGGGGGGTCCCGCTATGCTGGTCAATGTGGAGCACTCCTGTTGGTGGTGACGTAGCATCTATATGGTGCAAGTCGCACCGTGACTCCCAGTGTCTGCCGTAGCAGTCGGGACACCAGGGAGCGGTCTGGTGGAACTTTGGTTCTGGTGCCACCGCCTCGGCATGGTACATTACCGCGACGGGCCCACTCTGTTGTCCTGGCTGACGCCTGTTGATGTCATGCAGGACCTCCAGGTGGGTGCCACCGCACCTGCTGCACTTCTTTTTCAAGCGGCACTCAGCTGCTAGGTGGCTGCGCGCGCAGCAGAAGCAGCGGCGGTGGTCCTTGACCCACTGGCTCACATCATCCGTGGTCAGCTTCTTGAAATCTTCGCACTGATACAGCTGATGTTCTCCCTCACAGTACTGGCACTCAATCTTCCACTGGTCCTCTTTCGTCGAGGGGGTGTTGTGGTTCTGGTGCTGCGGTACTGATTCGGCTTGGTGCATAACAGTCACCGATCTTTGGCCATCGTTTACTCTCCTAGGTCCCTCTCTGGAGCTTGGTGTGCTCCGCACGAACGTATCCAATCGTAGGCTGCTGACTTCTCTCGCCAGGAAGTCGGCCAAGTCTAGGAGGGATGGTTCTGGACCGTTAGGATCACGGTGGTCTCTTTGCCGCCTGAAGCGCTCCTGTCTGGCGGGCGGCAGCTTCTCTAAAATCCTCTCGACGTTAGAGTTGGCGTATAGCTCGTGCATACCCTTTTCTCGTTGCGCTCCCAGCATCCCTACCAGGGACTGTACTTTTATAGACAGGTCGTCTAGTGAGCGATTGTCTGTTGCTGGGGGTAAGCGGTCAATATGCCTTATCTCTTCTATTACGTAATCCCATATACGTCCATATCTCTGGTCCAGCGCTGCTAGAGCCGCGGTGTATGGGGTCGTAGAGGTGGCATAGGCTAGCGCTATATTGTGCGCTCGGGGCACTTTCAGGTGCTGCAGTAATATTGCATACTTGTGGCGTTCATCAGCGACATCCACCATCATTGTCTCTAAGCACATCCGGAGCTCCGTATACTGTGCTCGATTCTCATGGGTGAAGTCTTGAAACGTCGGTGTGCCAATGTATGATGTCATGGATGACTGGCACATCGGTGAGCGTTGGGGGAGAGGCCTCCTAGGCGAGTCTCCTCTTGCGTGTCGTCTTGGGCTGGTACTTGGTGGGTACCGAAGGTCGGGTACCCAGGTGCTGTTCCTCGGGGCTGACGGTGCGTCAAACTCACCCGTGAGTTGAGTCGGGGGTTTGTAGCGCAGGGCCTCGGGGCTGACTTCTGGGCTGTACTGGACCTCCTGGTCCTGAGTACGTTGCTGCTGGTCGGGGCTGTACTGGGCCTCCTGGGCCAGAGCACGTTGCTGCTGGTCGGCTTGACCTTCCTCCTCTTCCTCCTCCTCTCCCTCTGCTAGGACCTGGAGTCTTCTGTTCAGTCTCTCGGCGTGGTCCGGTTCTTCCCGGTTGCTGGGTCTCGTATGGACCGGCCGGGGAGGGGGTTCGGAGACGTGGACAGGATCCTCCTGTAGGCGGGGTCCCGGGTCGCTTCGTCGGGTAGGGGAATGTGTCCTAGACCCATGTCTTGACGATCTCTGGGAGCTCCGTGCGGAGTGAGGGGGTGTCGCCATGGCAACCAGTTTGTCCATCAGCTCCGCCTGCAGCCGGTCGCGCTCTGCCTCGCGCCGGGCATGGGCTGCGTCGCGCGCGGCTTCGCGCTGGGCATTGGCGATGTCGCGCTGCGCATTGGCGCTGGCCTGGGCAGCGTCGCGCTGTGCGTTGGCGACGTCGCGCTGGGCATTGGCGCTGGCATGGGCGGCGTGGAGCTGTGCATTTGCGACGTCGGCGCGGCTTCTCTCGATGTTCTCTTCTGTCTGGAGGCGTCTGGTCTCCAGTCTTATTCGGTCGTCTTCACTCCTTTGTTGCGCCTGGAAGCGCTCTCGCTCGCCTGCAAAATGTTCGCGCTCGCACGTCTGTTGCGCTTGAAGTCGATCGCGTTCGGTGGAGGCTGCCAGGGTGGCGATGAGTGCTTGCGCCAGCATCTTGTCCGCCTCGCTGGGGGAAGACGCCGTTCGGGGCGATCGGCTCCCGGCAGTACTTGTTGGAGATCCGTTCTCCTGTTGCGTACCGAGGAGATCCGTCTCCTGGGTGCGCGTCTCTTTAGGGTTGTCTTCCTCCCGGAGCTGATCGGGGACTATTTCTTCGGTATTGGCGGGGGGTAAAGGCATGTCGGTTCCCTCCTGGTCCCCACCGTGAGCTTGGTCAGTTACATTAGAACCCACTAGGGCCTCTGTGGTCGGGGTAGCCTGGTTGTTAGGGTCGGACATAGTTTTACTTTCTACTTTTTCCGCGTTTAACTTCCCTTTAAAGCTAGGTATTGGACTGACAGCGTATGCCTCTAGATAGGGAGGTGGCTGCCGTCTGCGCTGCGGGCGATCTAGCTTAGGAGAACCGTTTGTGGAGTGTTCGTCATCGGCCATGTCAATATTAATATTATATTAATATTACGCTAATTATTATCCGGGGCTCGAAGGACCAATTGTAACTGAGGGGTACAATTCCCTGACTGTATTAATCAAGTATGGTATCATTAAACCACTACCGTCTTATGTACATTTACTGGCCGTACCGTACACAGGTATCAGATGAAAACTTCTCCACAATAATAGTTTCCACTCAAATACTCGTTTTAGAATATTTATTACATCAATAGGTATTATTACATAATATACTTTACTTTAATTGCGCTTATAAGGCAAAGGAATTATGCATAGGCAAATCAATAATGAATGTTAGGAATTAGATCTAGGGATATTCTGGGAAGGGGGGTGTACTACCGGTTGTAAGCCAGCAGGGGGAGGCAATGCTCTATACAAAGTCAAGGGTCCACGGAGGCGATATCACCCCTGTGTCAGCGGGGAAAGCAGCAGCTGTAATGCGCCGCAGATGAAGCCGTGGAGTCTCTGCTCCGACAGAGACGGGCTCGAGTGATGTCCTCACGGGCATATATAGATCCCACAGCCGTGGGTGTAGACGGTTCTCTGCTCCAGCAGCTTGGTGAAGAATGAAGAATAATAATAGTAGTCCTGCCGGAAAGTGGCTCTGCAATCACCGGGTTAAATCCTCCGTGGTGCGCGGTGGTCCACGGTTGAACTTGACGTTACTATCCTATTAGCACGCGGCAATAAGTGCTCTATGTAGACGCACAATTACTCACTTCACGTGGTCTTTGACTCGTAATGAAGGCTTTTACTAGTAAGGAGCGAACGATACGTTAAACAAACGTAGTAGGATAACCCGACTCTATTTGGGGCAATACGAGCCCTACTCGGCCCACGTTGCGTAGTGGGGAGAGACGTCACTTGGATAACTGGAACTGAACGAGACTGAACGGGACAAGGGACTTCTACATTTACATGCGCCATATTTATACGCACGGGGGGGGTAATCAGGTGCCAACCTGCTCACTGTCTCGTAGCCCTGGGCAGAAGCGGGCATGTTAAGACAAGTCCTGTCGGCAGCTTTCAAGTCGGCTCTAGGGGGTAAGTCCCTGGCGCCTAGGGGTCGCTGTCCAATAGGAGAACGAATATTATGGTCTGTCCTGTACCAGGTAAAGGGATATTCCGTGTATATGTACAAAGAATATACAAGGGATATCAAACGATATACAAATATTATGCAATATATATCAATCAATAAATACATATATTCGGTTTAATCTGACCCTTTGTAACACATACCCTTTGTCCCACATTTGGTTTATTGGGATCTGGTAACCCTAGTTTAAGCTGTGAGGCGTGTTGGAAAAGCTTTAACCATGAGTATAGTTTCACAGTCAGGGAAATGTTCGTCAGAACCTGTTAAAATGCACCTTACCTAAACCCTTACGATCACCTTCCAGAAAACCCCCTTCTCGGGGTAAAAGAGAGAATTTCCACACAATCTCTTTAAATCCAATGATGTATTTTTTATTATACAATGGCATGCAAATATCTTGATTCTGATTGGCTGAAACAGTCAAGTTAGCCGTTGTTATTTCGTATAACACACTCCACGTGACCCCAGATCCCTCCCACAACAGAATTACATTTTCTGAATGAGTCCGCCATAGATAGACAAATGGATGTATGAATATATTTTGAACAAATCCTCCAAAAAAGATAGTCAACTGGTATATGTTAGTTCGTTACAGATATGTTGGATTATGTAATTGGTTTGTCAGGACCCATTGTGAAACAAAAGAAAAATCGCAGACTTAAATTATAATTTATTTTTAAATGGCCGTAGATTTTTTTTTCAGACTTGGATCTACTATTGGATCTACTTTCTCTGTGGATGGTTGTGAATAAATCTCCATTATGCTTAAATTACTGTGTTTTTATTGTGTAGCAATAAGGTTGGGTGAATTCGGCCATTGTATAAAAGCATTACATCACTTGAAGTCGTGTGTTATACTTATTCGATCACGCCTAGGGGGGTCTAACGACGCTCCGCTGCGCGTCGGGCCTAACAACCACCCCTAGGCGTGATCTAATGAGTATAACACACTCCTGCGCGTCATGTAATGCTTAATTCAAGCTTAATAATTTGTGCACATGGGGAAATAAGCCACAGTTCAAATGTATAAGAAAATAGAGAAAACAACTTAGTTCAAATTAAATAAGAAAATTGAGTAAACAAATTAAAATCATAAAACTGTGACTGAGTATATAACCATTCTGGGGGAGTTTAGTAGACTGATCAGATCGACCTTATCCAGCTCAGATGATGTATTCCACCAAAAAGCCCGATGCCCAGTACAGGGAGTCTGACCGTGGGCCAATGCCCTCGGTCGAGCAGGGAGAGCGATGGACCAGAGGAGAATTATAGCCTCGCACTCAGCTAGGGACTCCGAGGGTTTACCTGGGTCGAGAGTGTCTCCCCGTGCCCGCAATCCCGACTTGAAACAAGACAGGAAAGTAAGCTGTGAACACACTCAGTTCGACCCGCAGCTCTCAATCCTGACCAATGGAGCCTCGTATACTCACTCAGGTACTTGTCGGAGCTGCTAACGATCCCTTCAAAGTCTCCATAGTGTGTGGTGCAATCCTCCGATCCTCATCTGGTTGGTTCAGGCAGAGGACAACTTACCCTGAGAGCCGATCCCAGCGCTCTGCCTAAAACTAGTAAAACAGCCTTTTATATAGGCCTTCCGATCCCCCTGGTCCTCCCTCCTTTATCTGCTCAACCAATAACTCTCTTTTTTAGTCCTGACCAATCTTACTAGAACGTTCCTTTATTACCTCCCATCTGTTCTTGCCCAGACACAGCATGAGTCCCTTTTTCTGTGGGCCATTTCCAGCATGAGTCATTCTTTCCATGCAGTTATGGCCCTACTCAGTCACAACCTGCCTGCTTGAATCATGTTACACACAGTACACTTTATTCATTTATTTTTCCTTCAGTATCACACTTCCCTTGTAGATACGGGTTTGTCTTTATTATAATCATGTTTCTGTGTATGCTGATTATAATACATTTATAATCATGTTTCTGTGTATGTTGATTATAATACAATTATTTCATTTCAGTCATACATGACATTGATTATTAGTATTCGCTCCCGTCATCGCCCTCTGGAGGCTACTTGTGTTTGTTGCTTTTATTCTTCTTGGTACCTACTTTGTATTCAGCACCAGTCCTTTAACAAATTGTCCATTGACCCTCATGGTCTGGGGCGTGTATTTCCAGTATATCTTCTGGAATCTCATAATCTGGGGCATGTATTTCCAGTATTTCATCTGGAATCTCGTCATTCTCCGGCCCTTCCTGGATCCCCAGGATTGGTGGCGCTGAATCAATCATCTTGATCTGCTTTTCCTTCTGCTTGGTCTCCCTGGGCCTGCTCCATCTCCAGGATCCCGTCTTCCATCTCTCGTATCAGCATTTCCAACGCCATCTCGCCCACTCCCTCTGTATCCTCTGGTGGTCCTTCGAATGGTATCAGGCTTACATCACACCAACCTTGAACGAGGTCCCACTTCTTCTCTGGAAGGGTTGGAAGGATTGGTCCTGCTTCTGGTCTGAGGAAGGAGTCTGCAGTTCTCCTAGACCAATCACACTTTTCTCCATCTCACCTGATTCTGGGTTTCTTGTCAGCCATCCCTCGGTTGGGCTATAACTTGGGGCCAATGGTGGGCTGTAGTTTAGTAGGAAGGGTGAGTAGAGCTCCCGTCTTACGGCTTCAGGCTGCACTCTAGGATCTGTGGGATGAAGATCCATCTCTAGAGTACTGTCCGATGATTCAGACAGCTGTTGTTCCGCCCCTCTTCTCTTGAGTTGCGGGCCCAGTTCCACCTGGTCCTGGTCTTCTTGTACCTTGGTTCACTCACCTTATTCTCTACCATCACCCTTGGTCTCTTGGGTGATGGTTGTTGGTCTGGGGACTTTGGGCTATCATACTGCTGGTACCACTCCAACATCCCTGGCTGAGGGGGGTGTCCTGGATTCAGCCATGCCATCACGTATTCTTCTGGTGGGTCCTCCTGGAATCTTACCACCTTATTTACCGGACCTATAGGACCCGCTCGCTTACCCATTTAGGCTTTGGTCAGGTACAGATCGCCTGGTGAGGTCCAGTTTGTCCTGGCTGGGAAGGTTGGGATTCTCGATTCTTCAGGTCACTTTAAAGTATGTTGAGTTTTTAGGCAGATTTCTACACGATTTTAGGGTTTGACACCTGAATGAATATACTGGAATATATTGGTGCTTCTTTAAGTGGCAAGGCTTCTCTCCTGTATGTATTCACTGGTGTAAGTTTCTCTCCTGTATGAATGTGCTGGTGTGTCTTTTAAATTGAATGATCAAATTAAATGTTTCCCCCACTGTCTTTAAGGCTTCTCTCCTGTATGAATGCGCTGGTGTTGCTTTAAATGTGCAGAGGTTCTGAAGCTCTTCTCACATTGGCCACAGTGGTAAACGGCTTCTCTCCTGTATGCATGCGCTGGTGTTTCTGTAAGCCTCCAGACTGACTGAAGCTCTTCTCACACTGGTCACAGTGGTAAGGCTTCTCTCCTGTATGCATGCGCTGGTGTGTCTTTAAGTGTCCAGAGATACTGAAGCTCTTCTCACATTGGCCACAGTGGTAAGGCTTCTCTCTTGTATGAATGCGCTGGTGTATCTTTAAGCTGTCATATCTACTGAAGCTCTTCTCACATTGGTCACAGTGGTAAGGCTTCTCTCCTGTATGAATGCGCTGGTGTTTCTTTAAGTCTCCAGAGATACTGAAGCTCTTCTCACACTGGTCACAGTGGTAAGGCTTCTCTCCTGTATGCATGCGCTGGTGTATCTGTAAGCCTCCAGACTGACTGAAGCTCTTCTCACACTGGTCACAGTGGTAAGGCTTCTCTCCTGTATGAATGCGCTGGTGTGTCTTTAAGCTTTCATATCTACTGAAGCTCTTCTCACACTGGTCACAGTAGTAAGGCTTCTCTCCTGTATGCATGCGCTGGTGTTTCTGTAAGTTTCCAGAGATACTGAAGCTCTTCTCACACTGGTCACAGTGGTAAGGCTTCTCTCCTGTATGCATGCGCTGGTGTATCTTTAAGCTGTCATATCTACTGAAGCTCTTCTCACACTGGTCACAGTGGTAAGACTTCTCTCCTGTATGCATGCTCTGGTGTTTCTTTAAGCCGTCATATCTACTGAAGCTCTTCTCACACTGGTCACAGTGGTAAGGCTTCTCACCTGTATGCATGCGCTGGTGTATCTTTAATTTTCCAGAGGTACTGAAGCGTGATCCACATTGGTCACAGTGGTAAGGCTTCTCTCCTGTATGCATGCGCTGGTGTATCTTTAATTTTCCAGAGGTACTGAAGCGTGATCCACATTGGTCACAGTAGTACGGCTTCTCTCCTGTATGCATGCGCTGGTGTCTCTTTAAGTCTCCAGAGGTACTGAAGCGTGATCCACATTGGTCACAGTAGTAAGGCTTCTCTCCTGTATGCATGCGCTGGTGTGTCTTTAAGTTTCCAGAGATACTGAAGCTCTTCTCACACTGGTCACAGTGGTAAGGCTTCTCTCCTGTATGAATGCGCAGGTGTTTTTGCTTTCCACACTGTTCACAGCAGTGGGGCCTTGACTCATTCATATCTCTGCTTGTTGTTGGGGAGCAATGCAGCAATTGTACCTGGAGAAGAGAGAAGTACACCAATGAAGAGGTCAGATTTAGTGTGTTTTGCATTCGTTCAGTTTGTATTTATCAAGTTCTCAAAATGTTTTATGCTCCAAATTTAGTTGTTGATGTGATTTAAAAGTGAATCTACTCCAAGGGCGGTAATTTAAAACTGGCCAACATTAATAAAACAGAGATAAAACCCAACAGGCAGTTGCCTGCAATATGACTGTGGTTTTATCCGTCCTTGTAACAATATCATTGTTGTTCCTAGTTTGTGTTGTTCTGGGGAGCAATTAAGAGTGCACAGACCACTAGTACAGATACTTCAGTCTGAAATTATATATTCAATGGAATGGATATTATAGCAGTTTCTATGTGTAATGTAAACTCTGCGACGAGTCCAATCGTCTAACATGCTTTGCATCCTCGCCATTCTGGAATGCCCACGTCGCGCTAAAACCTTATGTAATGTTAACTGTTGATGTAGCCTCAGCAAGTTAACGTTAGCTCCACTCTAGCAGCCCCCTCCCTCCCTCTCTCTCACTCCGTCTCCCCATCCATCCCTCTCTCTCTCTCTCTCTCTCTCTCTCTCTCTCTTCTAACAATCCTGATTCAATTCTTGAACCTATTTAATTAAAAAGGAAGATATTGATGGACATTAGCTATAGCTCAGCAGCTGTAACAGAATAGTAGTAGTAGTAGTAGTTTTATTCAGTCATCTCACACAATACAATATATATACACCATCATTTAACAATATTTTATTTTACAGTGACTGAAAAGGTACAGACTGAAGCATAATGCTTATATATGCCTGTCCTATATTCTTAACAAAATTAAGACTCAAACAGTATTCTAAAAGAAAATAGCAAAAAAAATAGTATTATTCACCCTTGTAGTTTTAAAAAAAATAACTTTACAACCCATTTTCTTAAAAACCAAAAGCGTATTACTCATTCTTAACTCTATATCAGCATTGTTCCACAAGTTAACCCCAATAGTAGAAATACACCTCCTTTTAATCCCTTTCTTTGCTTTTTGAACAGTACATTTACAAATATCTCTCAAATCATATTTTCTTTCATGTATTGAAAGAAATCTGTGCACTCCGTCTGGGAGTAACTTTGCTTTAGCTCTGTACATTATTTGCATAGTTTTATAATAAACCAAATCATTAAATTTCATAATATGAGACTTTATAAACAATGGATTTGTGTGTTCAAAGTAACCAGCCTTGAAAAGGTTCCGAATGGCCCGCTTTTGCAGTAAGACTATTGGATTTACAGTATTTTTAAATGTCGACCCCAATACTTCCACACAGTAAGATATATGTAAGGAAGTATAAGTGAACAGTAAATGATGTGCAAGGCTTTGTAGTTTAATATATCCTTACATTTATACAATATTGCTACTGACTTAGATATTTTTCCTTGAATATAGTTAACATGTTGTTTCCATGTTAATTTCAGGTCAATAACTACCCCTAGAAGTTTTATCTCAGAAACTCTTTCTATTTTTACATCACATATATTTTAGAATTTTTTTTAAGATTACTTTTTTTTAGCGTTTATTGCTTTTTACTACTGGGCAGTCCAGTAGAGAGAGAGAGAGAGAGGAGGAACGGGAGACAGAGCGGGGGGGTCGGCAAATAACTAGGGATGCACCGAAATTTCGGCCGAAAATGGCAAAAAATTTACTTTCAACAACCTGTAACCTAACGCGTGTTGTTGTGATGATGTCGCGCTGTCGGGAGTCGCGCTGTTTCTATGTAAACTCTGCGCGCAACGCGTCCAATAAATGCGTCTTTAACATCCTTATTTACTATATGCCCGTCGCGGTTAATCACTGAGTGATCTAATATGCATATTCTTCAGAGCGAGAGGGGGGGGATAGTGTTTCTCACATTGACGCCGTCTGTCATTGATAATATAATCTTTCTCGAGCATACACGTCACGCGTCTACTGTGCCGAGTCAAGAGAGCACATTCAACTGGGGACTAGAAAGGTGCGCTCAGTAGAGCACAGATGTCCGCCGCGGCAGCCAGAGAAAAGATGGAATTAATGTGCTGTATGCATTCAGAAGTGCTGAATAAATGTTTTATGGACCCATAATAGTGATTATTTATTATTTAAGTTTTGCCATAATCATATATTTTTCCATAATCATAATGTTCCACAACATTGGTAAAAAAAATTCTATTCTATGAATCATTTTCGGCCTTTCGGCATTCGGTTATCGGCCAACTGTTTTCTATTTTCGGTATCGGTTTCGTCCAAGAATTTCCCATTCGGTGCATCCCTACAAATAACGGCGGGTCCGGGAATCGAACCCGGGTCGGCCGTGTTGCGAGGTAGCGTGTTACATGGTTCGCCACTTAGGCGCCCCTACATCACATATTTTTTACTCGATATCCCCCTCTATTTCTTTTCTATGACCAAAAACCATACATTTTGTTTTCTTAATATTAAGAGACAATTTATTAACATCAAACCAAGTTGAGAATTTCAAGCTCTTTCAATATCAAACAAAAGTTCCTTTAAATTACTTCCTATGCAATATAAATTTGTATCATCTGCAAAAATAACAAACTTTAACAGTTCAGCAACATTGCACATATCATTCATATAAAGTATAAAAAGTGTTGTACCCATCACAGATCCCTGGGGTACTCCACAGGTGACCTTCCTAAATCCTGACACTGTCATTAATTTGCACACATTGCTGTCTGTTTTCCAAGTAGCTCTTCAGCCAAGAGTTAGCAATACCTCGTATCCCATACTTCTCCAGTGTTCTCACTAATATGCTGTGATCTATTGTATCAAAAGCCTTCTGTAGGTCAATATAAATACCAATAGAACACTTGTCATTGTCAACTGCTTTAGTTATTTCTTCTACCATCTCCATCACTGCATATGTAGTAGTTCTATTTTCCCTAAACCCATACTGGTGTTCACTCAGTATTTTGTATTTGCCAATGAAAAGATCCAGTTGTTTCATAAATAATTTATCTAATATTTTTGAAAATTGAGGAAGTAGAAACACTGGTCTATAATTGTCCATTTGATGTTTATCTCTATTTTTAAATATTGGTATTACCTTTGCTGATTTCATATTATTAGGAAAAACACCTCTTTGAAAAGACAGATTGCATATATAGGTAAAATGTTTTACAATAGACTCAATTACTTCTTTAATAATTACCATATAATATAATAATAAAACATATATTGTTTATCCTCAGGCGCAACAATTTTGCTGGCCAAAGTCGTTCAAATAACTTGGAAATTCAGATTTATAACCTCTATTCCAAATAATATGATTGATTATTTTCCAGGTCCTTTGTATGGAAGCAAATGAGTGACAGATGTATTTGAATAATTACTTTGAAAACATGTATCTGAATTTTTTCAGACACCGAATGTATAGCATTGAAAATAATTACTTTGAAAATTGTAACTGAGGGGTACAATTCCCTGACTGTATTGAGAGTATGGTATTATTAAACCACTACTTAGTTATGTACTTTTAATTACTGGCAATACAGTACACGGTATATCTGGTGAACACCCACACCAGAATACAACAATGACACCTAAAGTTCTATTTGGAGGGATTTATTATTATAGCAGCAACGGTAGGTTACAGAATGAGAATTATACTTGCGCTTGTAAGGCGAAGAACACTTAAGTAGGTCAAGAGCGTAAGTCCATGAGCATAGTAAGATGGGTATAACTGACGCCACCTGTAGCATAAGAATTACATAAGGCACACTCGTAGTCAGCTGGAGACACTAGGGGGGTTCCCTCCGGTTGTAAGCCGGCAGGGTAGAAGAATGTTCGGGAGCAAAGTCTGGATCAACGAGGAATAAAGAAGCTCCAGCTACGGGAGGCGGTACATGTACTCCCCTTGATCGGCAAACAAAGCAGCAGCTATAATCCAAGTATGCACGACAGCATGGATGAAAGCCAGCCAGCCTCTGTGGTCGTAGAGGCGGGCTCGATGGTGCTCCTCACAGGGTAGATCCCACACAGCAGTGGGGTAGACGGTTCTCTGCTCCAGCAGCCACAGTACCAAAGCAATATAATCCAGCCGGAAAAGGCTCTGCATTCGCCGGTGTACAGTCATCTCTTGTGCGTGTACTCATCCGGTCATACAGAAGTACAGAATACTTTTATACAAAATGCTTCTTACTGTTACGTTCCAGAGACTGTGCTAGACAAGATAAGTATGAAATAACATAGTATAGCATGTAAATTAGAAGTAAAAAATGAGGTCACAGTGTTCAGTATAGACATATGTACAATGTTCGATGCAGAATAGACGTAACTGAGTTACCATATAATATACAATATACTATGCAGTGTACTAATATACAATCCTATATAGTGCAAAGCAGAAATGGGATGAGGTACAATTTAGGTACAATTTACAGGTGTACGAGTTGTAGTGCAAATCCTTTATCAATAAATATAAAGTGTGTTTAGGTGATCTAAAGTGTGGAGAGTGGGTGCTGCAGTGTGTTTGTTTAAAGTGGGTGTGTGCGTGTGGATGTGTGTGCTATGTGCATTTGATGGTTGTTGTGTAGTGTTTATTGTTCGTTGAGCAGCCTGATGGCCTGGGGATAGAAGCTTCTTCCGAGTCTTTCTGTGCTCGCCTTGAGACTCCGGTATCGCTTGCCTGACCGCAGCAGTTCAAAGAGGCAGTTGTTCGGGTGGCTGGAGTCCTTAATGATTCTCTTAGCCTTACCCCTGCACCGCTTGTTGTAAATGTTCTGGAGGGTGGGGAGCCCCCCTCCAATTGTGCGTTCGGCTGAACGTGTCACTCTTTGTAGTCTGCTTCGGTCTTGTGCAGTGCTATTCCCAAACCAGGAGGTGATGTTGCCAGTCAGGATGCTCTCTATTGTACATGAGTAGAAGTTCTTAAGGATCTTCTGACTGACTTGGAACTTCCTTAGGCGCCTGAGGAAGTAGAAGCGTTGTCGTGCCTTCTTCACAACACTGTCAATGTGTGTGGTCCATGTCAAGTCCTCGGATATGTGGGCTCCGAGGTACTTAAAGCTGTTCACTCTCTCAACCGGTGCCCCGTCGATGCTGAGGGGGCTGTAGTCCTTGACCCCCGTTTTTGACCCCCTCATTTTACTCTGTAGTATTGTATATAGGTATATTGACTTTACTTGCTTCTTAACACTTTGAGTGCCAGCAGGGGGCGCACAATTTAGCGCTCAAGTGCCAACGCTCTATTCAATGAGAGGGCGAGCACATTTGCAAACGCATAAACTATATCTTAAATTATGTGTTTAATACGCCCGTCGCTCATCAATGACTTGCTTGCAGTCAACATTGTCGAAACGGATTGTTTTTTCATCTGTACATTTTTGTTGTATACCATTTTGAAAAACGCTCGTTTTTGGAAATTTTCAGAAAAAAGTGATTCTACAGGAATCGCCCTTTACTGGAATACACAAAAAACGTTTTTTTCAGCCTATTTATGAATTGTTTTCAAATAAACGCTAGATTATCGATAGTATATGTGTTTATGCACGCTAGAGAAGCAGGCTGAAAAATCGATTCTCTTATTTCCTGATCAGCACACACACACACACACATACACACATATGGGACACGTTGATATATCTGTGAAAAAAGCTCTGATTATCCCAAGACTGGTAAAATAGATTCCTTACCTCAGATCAGATGTTCTCCAAAAAGATTATTCCAATTCCTGATCGCCATTCCAAATATCGACCGCGTTTATTGATCCAACGCTGGGTGCTTGAAACACATATTCCACGCAGTTCTGAGGGACCACACAGACTGCAATCGGCTCAGATTACATGCTTGACAAGTAAAATGTGGATTCTGGATTTTCTTTTCCCCATGCGTTTTCATTCAGTCCAATCCAACGGGTGCATTACCATCCGGGAGACGATAGGGGGCAGTATTTTCCCTGTTCGAGCTCAGAGAGAGTCCCAGTGGGCTAGATTGATGAAAATTGAAGGAAATCGCGAGATTTCTCGTAGTTGGCACTCAAAGTGTTAATAATAATAATGTATGTAGCACACTCTCAGGCCTCAGTGGCTCTTTCAGAAATAAGCATTTCATATAAAGTATTCTGAACGAGACTAGGCATGCCTATTTAAGCAAGACCCAGCCAATAACAAGACTAGGTAAGCCTATTTAAGCAAGACGCAGTCAATAACAAGACTAGGTAATCTTAGTTAAGCAAGACCCAGCCAATAACAAGATTAGGTAAGCTTAGTTAAGGAAGACCCAGCCGACTTCCGGTATGAGAGCGGAAGAGTAGCACGCATGCGGTGAGGCTCCTGGTCAAAAGAGCGAAAAACTGAGAAATAAAGACCCGAAAAGTGATCAAAAATCAAGATGCAAACGAGAAGGAAGGAGGAGAAAACAATTATGAAGGAAAGAGAAATGGAGAACTCACAGGAAGAGGAGAGTTCGATGGAGCAGAACCCCCGAGGCAAGACCGAGAAGGAGCAGGTGGAGGAAGGGGGAGTCTCGGCTGAGACGGACAAGGAAATGCCAGGATGGGCCGTGCTCATGCAGGCCGGGATATTGGCGACCATAAAATTGAACTCGGACACGATGCAGGCGACCATAAAACTGAACTCGGACACGATAAGAAATGATATTGGGAAGTTACGGGAGGAATTGAGGAAGGAACAGGAGGACTTCAGAGGTGAAATGAATACAGAACTCAAAAGGGTGGATGAGAAGATGGCGGAACAGGACAGACACGTAACAGAGGTACAGACTAGAACGGCGCAAATGGAGGAATGGAACACAGAGATACACGAGGTGTTAACGTGTGCGATTCAAAAACAAGAACAGATGGAGACAAAGATATCGGACATGGAGGGGAGGTCACGGAGAAATAACATCAGAATATGGGGATTGAAAGAAGGAGTCGAAGGGGAATCGGTGATCCAATATGTGGAAAAGCTTATCAAGGAACAACTGAAGGAGACGGGACTGGAAAAAATGGAGATACAGAGGGCCCACAGGGCGTTGGCTCCGAGACCGAAACCGGACAGACCTCCGAGGGCGGTGATTATTAACTTTCTGAGATTTGAGATTACGGAATTGATACTCAGAACCGCGTGGACCAAGAAGATAGAAATCGAGGGGAAAAGACTGTCGTTTGATCAAGATTACTCGACAGCGGTAGCAATAACACGCAGGTCCTACGCGGGACTGAAGAGAATTCTGAAAGAAAACGGAATGAAATTCCAATCACCCATGACCTCGCTAAGGATTCACTGGAAGGAAGGGACGGTGACGTACGCGACGGCGCGGGAGGCGGCGGAGGAGATGAGGCGACAGGGGATGCAGATGGCGGAGGACGGAGAAGGAAGGGGACAGGAGGGCCAGACGCGGAGCCTGCAGCAGAGATTGGAGAAAGCACGCAGATGGACCAGAGTAGGAGATCGAAACCCGGGAGAGGAGGGAGGAGAGAGAAGGCCGAGGTGAGACGTGACAGACCGAAGGCGGAGACGGACGAGGAGGCCAGAGACGGAGAAGGAGAGGAGGCGGGAGGAGACGAACGGATGAGTACACGCACAAGAGATTGAAAAAACTATCCAAATAGAGACAAAATATAGAAACTGAAATAACATACATAAACACACATTCCCAGGTAGAGGCAGGATATAGGAACGAACATAACGTATACATGGACACTACACAACAACAACCACCAAACACACATAGCACACACATCCACACGCACACACTCACTTTAAACAAACACACTGTAGCACCCACTACACACACTTTATAGCACACACCCACTTTAAACAAACACACTGTAGCACCCACTCCCCACACTTTATATTTATGGATGAAGGATTGCACTACAACTCGTACACCTTACTGTAAATTGTACCTAAAATTGTACCTCATCCCATTTCTGCTTTGCACTAGATAGTACTGTACACTAGTACACTGCATAGTTGTGTATTGTATATTATATGGTAACTCAGAACATTGTACATATGTCTATACCGAACAACTGTGACCTCATTTTCTTCTTCTAAATTCATGCTATATTATGTTATTATGTTATTTGATACTATCTTGTCTAGCACAGTCTCTGGAGCGTAACAGTAAGAAGCATTTTGTATGAAAGTATTCTGTACTTCTGTATGACAACTATTAAAGAACTTGAACTTGAACTTGGACACATAATACGCATGCTGATAGGGAAATAAATGGAAATATAATTAGGTATGATAGACGGAACACAGAACATATTGAAACAAGTACATAGACACACGCTGCAAGTAACACAGTTGGAAGGGATTAAGGGGATAAATGTAGAGCCATATGGAATCCGCGATCACGGAATCGCGGACGGAATCGCGGAATTGAGCAATAAAAATGGAATCAACTATAAAAAAATAAAAATTAAATAATTTTCTTTTTACTTTTTTTTTTTTTTTTATGTTGTGGGACTTGTACAGCACTTTGTTCAACTTTGTCAGTGCTGTACAGTTTAAACCTTTTTAAATCTTAGACAAACAAAACACTGCTTTCATGAAATATTGTAAGTCGTCATTTGAGGCTTTATAAAAGCAGCACAATGAACACAAAGCTGTCAGTGCCGAGTCCGACCTCATCTTAAATAACAAACAGCATTGCTTGTTGTAGTTAACAAACAGAGGCAGAGTTGATTTTGCAAAAATATATAGAATTTTTTTTTTTTTAATAATCGAATTTTATTTTCATATAATCCCATGCCCATCGAACGAAGCTTCGAAGTATTTAAGACAGCCCTATTAAATGGACTGTTATATCTTATTAAATTGTGGACATTTATTCATTCCCACTTATTAGACACTATTTCTGATGGTAAAATGAGCGTACAAAGCAAAATACAGAATTCTGAAATATTAAAACGGAAAAAACGGAATTTGGAAAAAAATTAAATGGAATTTGGAAAAAAATAAAACGGATTTCATATGGCTCTAGATAAATGGACATCACATAGAAAATAGAGAGGAGGAAAAGAAAGTAAAAAGGGGTACACAGAAGACACCACACACGGGTTTGGGAGGAAGGAGGGACATTGGAACATATGAGCCACATTGAGAGGGACCTAGGAAATGAGAGTCTTTGATCAGAATGAAGGACAGAGCGATTTTGACCAGGAGCTCGACAGCAATAAAAACAGTAAGAAAGCTGGACAAATATGACGAGCGGTTGGGGGTAAAGGTTTCAAACCCCCAAGCCGTCAGGAGGAGGCCTCTCACTAGGAGAGCAATTACTCCTCACCCACCAGCATGGGACAGGGGGGGACACAGGGACCCCCCGAACGCCTTGGGAGCACTTTATGTAAAGTTTATGTTTTTTATTTATGTTAATCATTATATGTATTCGGTGAAGAGAGCGGAGGCTACAACCGGAGGGGGGAATGAATGTGACATGGGGGGGACTGACAGACGAAAGAAGAAGAAAGATGACAATGGTTAAAGGTATAAAAATGATGTCGTTAAACGTTAATGGAATGAATAATACGATAAAGAGGGGCAAAGTGATGTTGAAGTGTAAAAAAAGTGAGATGGAAGTGATTTTTCTGCAGGAGACACATTTGGTAGCACAGGATCATGAGAAACTGAAGAGATTTGGATATGAAAATGCATACTATAGTTCCTTTAAACGGAACCTGAGGAGAGGAGTAATCACGTTAATCAAAAACACAGTCAAATTTGAATTGATCAAGGAAGTAAGAGACAAGGAGGGAAGGTTTGTTCTGGTGAAGGGAAAAATGGAGGGTCAAATGATTACGTTAGTGAATGTTTATGCACCCCCAGAGAGTGAGAGGGATTTATATGAGATAGGGCTGGGCGATATGACGATATTATATAAATATCGGGTACAGTTCATTAACGATACACTTTTTTAACGTATCGTGGATATCGTAATGTTTTGCCCAAGAGGATTGTGTCGCGTCAATTTGGTCCACCCCGTTCAAACTTTTGAACAACGCCGCTCCCACACACACACTACTGCATCAACGTTAGTACTTATGATTAACAAAGGCATTCGTTTTGTGGCATCAACATTATATAGTTACACGTTATATAGTTACACATCAGCGTATTTACCCAAACATAGCAACGTCCGATGACGACATAGATAGCAAGCGTTACTGTTCATATCTCAGTCCGTGCCGAGTTGTGCGTGCCCATTCTGCGGTCTGTTAATAAAGTTTTCAATCAGACAGATGTATGGAAAGGCTTTTATTATAACATTTGTTGCAGTAAAATCATTATGCCTCGTTGTCATGCTGCGGTGCGCTAGTAATCACTCGTCGGCTGCGGTGAGCTGTTGTTGTTGTCGTTGAGCTGAGCTCTCGTTAAAATCAAGGAGGGCATTCAGGAAGTAAAAAAAGAATAGCGCTGCTTGCCGATTGGTGCTAAGAACAGCAGGGCGGGTACGTAATTGGCAGACTCGACTGTCAATCAAAATTATTCTGTTGCCGGCTGAATGATTGAATGAATGAACGTTATTAACG
Source organism: Notolepis coatsorum (assembly GCF_963971535.1). Taxonomy (NCBI): domain Eukaryota; kingdom Metazoa; phylum Chordata; class Actinopteri; order Aulopiformes; family Paralepididae; genus Notolepis; species Notolepis coatsorum. Next base: position 188,339,772 of record NC_140170.1, read on the forward strand.
ATTGCAGAATGGGTACAATACAGTACAGCTCAATACAACAACAGTGGACTGACTGGAGGATGAAGACCAGAAAAAGACTTTCGGCTTTTTTACATAAGGGTCCTCCATTTTCAATTCATCAAAACATTTAGAGACATACAAATATACAGTAGTTTCATAAAAATGCTAAAATCCTATTGATTGATTGATTGATTTAAAACTTTATTAACATATTGCAGAATGGGTACAGTACAGCTCAATACATACAATTGTTAAGGGGATGCAGACCAGCGAAAGACTTTCGTCTTGTTTACATCAGGGTCCCCCATTTTCAATTCATCATATTTCATATCTAAATTATATAATATCTCATTGCTAAATATATGCAATATATAATCTAATAATCCAATAATCTAAATCTAATATATAATATAAAAATGCTAAATGCATGGGTATTTTATTTTGTCTTTAATGTTAGCTTGCAAACTCAAATACTGTCTTGGTAAGCCTCATAATGAATTGTTTGGGGAAAAAAAGAAAAACATTGTGATGCGTATCGTGTATCGCCGAAAGGTCAGAAAATATCGTGATATCATATTTAGGCCATATCGCCCAGCCCTAATATGAGATAATTTTTTATATGATAGTGATGGAACTAGAAGGGATATTGGTATGCGCGGGAGATTTTAATGTAGTACTGAATCACGACCTAGACACCACGAGTACTAGAAAAGGACGGGCACCAATCAGTAGATATATGAATATTCAGATGACGGAAATGGGAATTACAGATGTTTGGAGGGGGATGCACGCCATGGACAGGGAATACACACATTACTCGCACCCGCACGTGACATATGAGAGAATAGACAACTTTTTGATGACGACGGGGGACAGTTACAGGGTACGGGAGAGCAGAATACGAGTAGCGGACATATCGGATCACAGTGCCATATATCTGACAGTAGATCTAGAAGGGAGACGGAGGAACACGATCTGGAGACTAAATGTAGGAATATTAAATAACAAGGGGGTGGTGAGTCAGATCAAGGAGGAGATAGCCAGGTATAAGGAAGAAAATGACAACGGGGCGGTAGATCCGAACATTCTATGGGACACACTGAAGGTGGTGATAAGGGGGAAATTGATGGAGAAGACAGCAATGCTGAAGAAGGCCAGAACGGAGACATATCACAATCTGATAGGGAAGCTGAAGAAGCTAGAGGGGAGACACCAGATATCAAAAGAACAGGAAACGCTCTGAGAAATCAAAGAAGTAAAGGCCAGGATAAATAGGGAATTATTGACGGAAATAGAAAAGAAAGCGAGGTTCATGAAACAAACGTACTATGAAGGGGGACCAAAAGCGACCAGATTGTTGGCTAGGAGAATTAGGACGCAACAGAAGTTGAACACGATACACACAATAAGGGATATAAAAACTAATGAAATATTGAGAGACCCAGCTGAAATAGAGAGGACATTTAGAGAATACTATGAGAAACTATACACACAGCCAAAAGCAGCGGGAGAAGAGGAAATAGAAGCATATCTGGAGAAGCTAGAGTTACCATCGATAGGGAAAGAACAGAATGAAGAATTAAATAAAATAATTACGGAACGAGAACTGGAAGAGGCAATTAGTAGAGCTAAAAACAACAAGTCTCCGGGGAGTGACGGATTCCCATCGGAATTCTACAAGACATTTAGAACGGAATTAGCACCCATGTTAGGGGCGGCGTTCAGACACACGATGGAAGAGGGGAAAATGCCCCCCTCGTGGAAGGAAGCCATAATCACCACGATACCGAAGGAAGGGAAGGAAAGAGAATTATGTAGTAGTTTCAGACCTGTGTCCATACTCAACGTGGATTACAAGATGTATACATCGATAATATCAAAGAGATTTGAGACGTTTATGCCAGACATTATAGATGAAGATCAAACTGGATTTATTAAAGGGAGACAGACACAGGACAACGTGAGAAAGACATTACACATAGTAGAGATACAAAAACAAGGTGGTAGCGCGGTACTGATTAGCCTTGATGCAGAAAAAGCATTCGACAGTGTGAGCTGGACATTTTTATATAAAACATTGATGAGGTTCGGACTGAACGGGAGGGCGATGAAGATGATCAAGGCGCTATATCAAGAACCGACAGCGAGGGTTAAGGTGAATGGCAGCTTGACGGATAGAATCAGATTAGAGAGGGCTACCAGACAGGGATGTTGTCTCTCACCAACGCTCTTCGCCGTTTTCATAGAACCACTGGCACAACTGATCAGACAGACCGAGGACATTAAGGGAGTAAGGATAAAGGGAACGGAATATAAACTAGGCCTATTTGCGGACGACGTGATAGTATACATGAGGCAACCAGACAAGAGCTTCCCGGCACTGATGGATCTACTGAAGGAATATGGCCACTACTCAGGATACAAACTAAACGTGACAAAGACACAGACCTTAGCATGGAACTATACCCAAACGACGGAAATTAGGGAACAGTACGGGATAAGATGGGACATGGACAAGATTAAATACTTAGGGGTGAACATCACGAGAGGGGTGGAGAAACTGTTTGAGGCGAACTATACACAGATAAATCAGAACATCAAGAGAGACTTAGAGAGATGGACAGTAATGCCCTTGGACTTCAATTCAAGAATAGAGGTCATTAAAATGAACATACTATCAAGGTTACTGTACCTATTCCAGTCACTACTAGGGCTGCAACTAATGACTAATTTGGTAGTCGACTAATCTGCCGCTTATTTTTTCGATTAGTCGACTAATCGAAAACCAATGTAAAAAAAAAAAAAAAAAAAAAAAAAAAAAAAAAGGATTTTTTTTTTTTTTTTAATTACCTATCTTTGTGAAAGTGGCTTCTCAGCTCTGGTCCAGCTGAAGACAGAGCAGAGGAACAGATTGGACATTGAGCATGACCTCAGAGTTGCTTGTCTACCATCACCCCAGACTTTGAGACTCTTGTCAGGACCAAACAACAACATCATAACATGATGATCCCATAGCCAATTAAAATAATGACTCATGAAACATTTGAATTTGGATCTTTAAGCCACTTTAAATGAAAATGTATTTGAAGAACAATACAGCAATCACTCATAACAAGATAAATAAATTAAATAATACAAATTAAAGTGGAAGTGTACTTTAAATAACTTTTGTTTGCTGTGTGTGAGAGGAGTGTGTGTACTGTGTAATTTGTGTGTGTGTCTTACTCTGATCGCTGTGTGTGAGTGAGAGGAGTGTGTATGTGTGTGTGTCTTACTCTGATCGCTGTGTGTGAGTGAGAGGAGTGTGTATGTGTGTGTCTTACTCTGATCGCTGTGTGTGAGTGAGAGGAGTGCGTGTGTAATGTATTGTGTGTCTAGTCTGATCATCTCCTGCAGGGGAACAATGTTTTCAATGTCCAAAATTTGCTATGGGATCATCATGTTATGATGTTGTCTGGAACCCTGAGAAGCCACTCTCACAAAGATAGGTAGTGCACAAAAAAAAAAAAAAAAAAAAAAAATTTTTTTTTTTTTTATGACTAATCGACGCAACAATTTCTCGTCGACAATTTTTTATAATCGACGTCGTCGATTATGTCAACTAATCGTTGCAGCCCTAGTCACTACCGATACAAATACCACAGAATCAATTCAGGGAGTGGGACAGACTGATATCGAGGTTCATATGGGCGGGGCGAAGACCACGGGTCAGATATAAAACACTACAACTACCAAAGGAAGAGGGAGGGATGGCAGTACCCAGCCTACAAGATTATTACTATGCAGCACAACTGAGAGCAGTGACGTGCTGGTGTAACGACAGATATGAGGCAAGATGGAAAAAAGAAGGGGAGGGATACAAGGTACAAGCTCTGGTGGGAGATAGGGAACTATTTAAAGAAAAAGAGGGACTATTAGATCCAATCACCAAATGCACCTTGACCATATGGAACAGAGTAGTAAAAACACACAAATTGGAGAAGCAGTCAGGGGTTCTGAGATGGGTAGCACATGACAAGAGATTCAAACCAGGGAGGTTAGACCATGGATTCAGAAGGTGGGAAAGGGGGGGGGGGCAACAGGGGGGGGGGCAAAATAAGACCCAGCCAAGAACAAGACTAGGCATGCTTAGTTAAGCAAGACCCAGCCAAGAACGTGCCTAGGCAAGCAATTACTATTATTTTATTTTAATACAGTATATCTATATTTTTATCATGTAAAAGTTTATATATAAAATCTGCAAATGGATTATGCAAAACAACTCCCAATGTAATATTTTCTTCCCCATCTTACCGCTGACAATCTCTTGAGCGGGATTTCCAAGAGTCTTGTCTGTAGTTTAGCTCCACTCTTCTCTCCAATCTCCTCATAACCTTGGATTACAAACCAGTCGGTGTCCTTTTCTGAAACTGAGAGAAGAGTCATATTTTTATTTGTTTATTAAAAAAGATCACCATTAGCTGATGCCAATGGCACCACCTAGTCTTCCTGGGGTCCGAAGTCCTACATATCAATATATACACATACAAATATACATACACACGCACACACACACACGGACATATACATGTATACCCTACATGTATACACATACATACACACAAACTATATACACATATACACACACACACATATTCAGTATATACACAATACAACCACCTAACTTATTACAATCATCCAAAAAAGACATCATACAAAAGAAAGAATTTATTGCACATGAAAGATGAAGAACTAATGCATGCCTGTAAAGGGAAGCATTACCATCTTCAGCTTGTCACAGTTAAGAAAATGATAAGAACTAATTATAAAAAAATTATAATTAGGGCGGCTGGGTGGCGCAGCGGACATTGCGCTCGTCACCAACGCAAGACACACCGGGTTCGACTCCGGCTTGGGCCGGTCGTCATACTAACTCAATTGGCAGAGTTGGCGGGTGGGTGGTAATCTGGACGTTGTGGACAGTGACTCCTACAGGTCGGTTGGGGGACGCCTACACAGCAGAGACAGGAAATGGCGGGGGTAGTGTGAGCCTCCCACACGTTACACCTCGCCAATGGCAATGAGAGTCCGCGCTGGCAGGTGAAAAGATGCGACAGGCTGCCTCCACATGTATCGGAGGGGACATGTGATGCAAGGCTTCTATCCTCCCTACAACCGGCCTGTGGGGGGCATATGCCAGCAACGTTCAAGACAGGGGAGGGGTGCATTGGCACAGCAAAATTGGGATGTGAGAAAAATAGAAAAAAGAGAAAAAGTGGATAAAAAAAAGAAATGTATAATTAAAAACAAAAATAAATAACAACTGGACTACTGCTCACTAGCTAAGTAATACATTCGTAATTTATGTTTAAATGATGATTTGCTATTTAACCTCTTAATCTCTTCCGCCTGTGCGGTCCGGGGCCAGACCGCAAATGACATCACGTCATAAATCAAGCTCACCAGACTGTCTGACATAATTATCGTTTTTTTTTTTCAAGCATATTCAAGAATAAACATCATAACCATGTCAAAACAGCAATTATAATGTATATTTTCATCAATACATTTGTTTACCAATAGGTTAAAGTGTTATTGGTGAGATTTTAGTTTTTGAAATGTGTTTGTTGTGGTCGCGGAGATCCGCCATTTTGAATAAGCGGCCCACACTGAATTATGGAAAATGTAGTCATTTTGACAAGAGGACATCCACAGCTTTCAATGAGCATTAGAATTTTTCAAAACGACACTTCCCAAAGGCCTCTAGCTTTCTTCACGCTAATTACTTCCTGCTTATTATTATTTATTTTTCTTATGCATGCCTGGTGATACTAAATATGTGCGAATTGGCTATAATAAAGTCATTTATAGGCCTGCTATTCTATATTCTATAATAATATTTCAAATTGCATTGGTCCGGGTGGCAGAATTCAATACTGTATCTACAAAACCTTCTGTTTAATCATATTCCCTTTATTAATTTGCTTAAATTTTTTTTGTACACGTGATCTCAAGGTGCTAAACGAGAAGTTTTTCATGTCTGGTCATTTTTAGCATGGTGTTATTCACCGTCAAAGATGCAAAGAAAAATCATAATTTATATTCTCCTTTGTTTCATCACAATTTACTCAAGCCAAGTAACAGACACAATATTTCTAATACATTCCCTGAGATCCATAGATACCAAGAACATGCAAATGGACCTTGTAGAAGTGGAGAAATCTTTCATTTACTTAGATATGTATTTTTAGGTTAATTGACGTATGTGTTCTGGGCAGCTATTCCAATAAGTAATGGCTCGATACATTTTCGTAAGGCAGGAGGATTTTGGGGCGAGGTAACAAGATTTTACCTTCTCCTGCCATTATAGTTAAATTATTGTGTAAGTGACTGCATCTGATAATTTTACTATATAAAAACTCAGGCTTAGGAGTGTGGATGCTTTTATTGTAGAATGTGACTGTATTTAAGACAAGCCTTTTATCTTCCAATAACCATAAGAGTTCAGCTCTGTTCTGGGGTAATTTGTAGTTTCCTCGATGCACTGTCAGATGCAGAGGACCAAACAGGTGAGCAGTAGTCCAGGTGGCTTAAAAAGAATGACTTAACGACCTGTCCCAGAATATGTGCTGAAACATAAGGAAGACATTGTCTTGCCATATAAATGCCATTACCCATTTTCTTAGCCACTGTGTCAATGTGCTCTACCCATGTCAGTCGACTATCTATTATGACTCCCAGTAATTTAACCTTATCAACCTGTTGTATGGGTTCACCAGACAAGTGCAGACTCAGTGTAGGATTGGCTAATAGTTTGTGGCTGGTTCCTAGGATAATGGATTTGGTCTTTGAGATGTTTAATACCAGCTTATTTAGTTGTATCCAATTAGTTACTGCATATAACTCTGAAGATAAAACTTTGTGTAGATCACCATTAGTGTTTGCAGCATAATACAGTGTGGAATCGTCCGTGTACATTTGTATACTTGCTTTACACAAAGCAGATGGTAAGTAATTTGTGAATATGGAATACAGGAGTGGTCCAAGACAGCTGCCCTGTGGCAAGCCACAATCTAGCCCTTTGCAGTTAGACATGCTGCCATTGTAATACACGCTTTGTCTTCTACATGATAAATAACTTTTGATGAATGAGATGGCACTTTGTGCAAATCCATAGCATTCCAATTTTCGAATTAAAAGTCATAGTGCCACACTTTTGAAACTAAATATTTGATTAACTTGATTAAGAAAATCTAATTCTTGTATATCAATATCGGAGCATCCCTAATGCCAGGGCTGTACAGTGCGACATATATGTCAAACATGCTATGAAAAAATCAGTCTGTGCGATGAATGAATTTACTGCGTAACACCCTGATAGCCTGTGTGTGTGTGAGAAAAAAAATTCTGCAGTACACCGTCATGGCCTTCGGGATGAGGAACGCACCGGCCACGTTCCAACGTTTGATGCACATGGTGTTGGGGGGTGTGCCTAGGTGTAACGTCTATTTGGACGATGTGGTGGTGTACTCCGATACTTGGGCGGAGCACATTGCTAACTTACGGGTGGTTTTTGCGCGCTTAGCGGAGGCGTCGTTGACCCTGAACCTCGCTAAGTGTGAGTTTGGGAAAGCCACGGTGACGTACTTGGGGAAGCAGGTGGGTCACGGACAGGTCCGCCCGGTGGACGCTAAGGTGACAGCGATCCTTGCGTATCCGGCTCCTTCCACGAGGCGCGAGCTACGGCGTTTCCTGGGGATGGCTGGGTATTACCGGTGTTTTTGTAGAAATGTTTCTGTGGTGGTGGCTCCCCTCACTTCCTTATGTAGTCCTATTGTACCTTTTGTGTGGTCCACGGAGTGTCAGTGCGCTTTCGAGGCTGCTAAATCTCTCTTATGCAGTGCACCTGTTCTGGCAGCCCCTGACTTTGCGTTGCCCTTTCAGCTGGAGGTCGACGCGAGTGCTGCTGGGGCTGGAGCTGTGCTGTTGCAGGCGGGAGAGAGCGAGGTGCATCATCCGGTTTGCTACTTCTCGGTGAAGTTCAAACAACATCAGTTGGACTACTCGACCATCGAGAAGGAGACGCTGGCGATGCTCCTCGCCCTCCAGCACTTTGAGGTGTATGTGGGGTCCAGCTCTATTCCGGTGTTGGTCTACACGGACCACAATCCCCTGGTGTTCTTGGCTCACATGTACAACCACAACCAGAGGTTGATGCGTTGGGCCCTGTTGGTGCAGGGCTACAACATTGTCATCCGTCACAAAAAGGGGGTGGACAATGTTGTGGCCGATGCCTTGTCCAGAGGGTAGGTCTGGGGGTACTACTCTGATGTTAGTTGTATAGGAAATAATGTTTTGCTCACCCGGTGGGTTCGCTTCTATGGGGGGAGGCGTCACGTACGTGGGTTGTGCATTATCATTATTGCCATATATTTTAACACCATGTAACATCAGGGTAATATATTATTTGTGTTGTTTTCTATGTGTGATGTTGTGTCATCTCCTAATCGCCTGTTTCTGTTCCGCAGATGCCACTCATCTCCCTGATTGGATTGGTTGCATCTGATTGGTGCACCTTCGGACAGGCAGTGGAGATGGGTGGTTAATAGAGTGGGAGGTGACACACATCGGGGCGCCTCATTGAATCACTGCCACCGACCAGAGTGGAGTGTGGAGGTGGCCGCTATTTGCCACTATTGAGTGGATACTTTTGTAACCATTAACCACTGTGTGTGGGCAATCTTATTGTGTTGGTCTTATCTTCCACTTTGTGTGCTTCCCTAACAGGTGGGATTATTGTGGTATATATTATTGGCCTCTGCGCCATCTCCCTCCATCAAGGGGGGCATATACTGTAGTGCTTTATTGCTGGGTGGTTCCCAGGGTTTACCTTTGCTTAATAGCTTTGTGTCTTATGACACGTCTATATTTTGCTTAGTGTTTGTTTGTCTTATTTGTATATTCCCTGTTTGTTCTCCATTACCCTTTGCCCTTTGTTTGTACTGTGGGTTTAAATCCCCACTATAATAAATATCATTTCTCCTTTGGGAACGGTGTGTTTCAAGCCCTGCTATAATAAATATCATTTACCATTTGAAAACGCCTTTGTTTATTTCTTATCTGCTTGGGACCGTGCTTAGTGCACTACTGAAGGGGCTGGTTTTCACATACAGCCCGCTTCAGCTTATATTTTATATTGTCATTAGACATTGCTATGTGACAGTTAAACATATTTATTTTCAGAGGAAAAACATGAATTGATTAATGTACACTGTAGTGCACATCAGGACTTACTGTATGTGTGTTTCATATTTATTTAGCTCTATGTAATAATAATAAGAGTGGGGGGAAAAAAATAAAAAATAAAATAATCTTATGTTCCGTGTTCTTTAGCACACAAACACTTAAATTATCCCCAAAAAATACAAGTGACAACACTTTTTTCCCCTGGGTCTCAGGAGGATATAATTTAGACAAAAGGCTGCAGACAAAAGGCTGCTGGCTATGATTCAGGCTGGTCGGAATGAGATGAGCATTTCACCCATCATGAATTAGCATATTCAGCTGTTCAGGATACATTTTGTTCAATGATGCACCTCTATGGTTTTCATAGCACATTATGAAGCGTTGGGTACCTAGGTGTAGTTAATAGACTTGGCCAGGATCGTTAAAATAAAATAAAAAAAATAATCTTGTGTTCCGTGTTCTTTAGCACACAAACACTTAAATTATCCCCAAAAAATACAAGTGACAACACTTTTTCCCCCTGGGTCTCAGGAGGATATAATTTAGACTTGATGTTTTCCTGTTGCACGTCATTCTCACCTTCCTCTTTTTCACTTCCTGCCTCCTCTTCCTCTTCTTTACCTCTTTCATCTTCTGAGTTTTCACCCCCGCCCTCCTTTCTCTTCTTCTGCTGCAAGTCCACTATGTGAGCTCCAGTCTTCATCGCTCTCATCGTCTGCTTCCACATCCTCCTCCAACGACTCTGAACAGTAAAAAGATATACAACCAATGTATCAAGGAAGAACACTGCAACAAGCCAGCAAAATACTATATCTGTGTTGAGGAAAATACTATATCTATGTTGAGGAAAATACTATATCTATGTTGGAGAAAATACTATATCTATGTTGGAGAAAATACTATATCTATGTTGGAGAAAATACTATATCTATGTTGAGGAAAATACTATATCTATGTTGAGGGAAATACAATATCTATGTTGAGGAAATTACAATATCTATGTTGAGGAAAATACTATATCTGTGTTGGGGAAAATACTATATCTATGTTGAGGAAAATACTATATCTATGTTGAGGAAAATACTATATCTATGTTGAGGAAAATACTATATCCGTGTTGAGGAAAATACTATATCTATGTTGAGGAAAATACTATATCTATGTTGAGGAAAATACTATATCTATGTTGAGGAAAATACTATATCTATGTTGAGGAAAATACTATATCTATGTTGGGGAAAATACTATATCTGTGTTGGGGAAAATACTATATCTATGTTGGGGAAAATACTATATCTGTGTTGAGGAAAATACTATATCTATGTTGGGGAAAATACTATATCTATGTTGGAGAAAATACTATATCTATGTTGGGGAAAATACTATATCTATGTTGGGGAAAATACTATATGTTGGAGAAAATACTATATCTATGTTGAAGAAAATACTATATCTATGTTGGTGAAAATACTATATCTATGTTGAGGAATATACTATATCTATGTTGGGGAAAATACTGATTCTATGTTCTCTCAGTAAGTTTAGTACAGTATGTGTACAGATGTATGTAGTGAAGATGTCTCTGTTCTCTCCGTTAATAAGTTACGTTTCGAATCATGAACTTCGGAAAATGCCTGTCAGAAATGTCAACTGGAATGCTGGAATAGCTGGGAGTTGCCATGGCTAGCTAGTTAGTTGTAAGGGATAATACATGACGTGGTGTGTTATCTGAAAATAATGCTCAATGCACAGAGGGTAATTAACGTTAGTCCTTCGCCGAGTGGTTTGTCTGGAAAGTAACGTTAGCTACAGCTTCATTAGCCCAGCTAACGTTAGCTACATATCTAGCAAGCTTTACAAAAATAAAGTTTAATGTGACTGATCTAGTGAGCTAGAATCAGAATATTCCCCCCATAAATAGCTAATGTCAAATATAAATAACGTAACGGCCATACCAACCCGTTAGTTTTGAGGGGAGCTAGTTAGCCAGCTAGCTAGCTAGTACCAGTGATAGGCTGCTAATTGATTTTGGTTGATTAACATTAGCGAGATTGGCCTACGTTCCGTTACATATTCATAATCATGAAAGTGTAGTGCCAAATAGGGCTGCACGATTAATCGATTTTAAATCGAAATCGCGATTTGGAATGATGCAATTATCAAATAGCAAAACAAAAAAGCGCAATTTTTATTTATTTTAAAAAAATGAATTTGTTTAACCAAGGGGCGGTCAGGTGGCGTAGCGGAGATTGCGCTCGTCATCAATGCAAGAGGCTGCGGTCTCGACTCCCGGAGTCAGCATTGCTTGAGGCTTGGGCTGATCGTCATACTAACTCGTTTGGCTGGGTTAGGGGGAGGGCAAGTCGTGGGTGGTGAACTGGCGTTGTGGACAGCGACGCCTACAGGTCAGGTCTGGGCGCCTGCTCAGCGGAGGCAGGAATTGATGAAGGCAGCGTGACCTCCCACGCGTTACACTTCACCAATGAGAGTCCTCACTGCCAGATGAAAAAAGAGTCACTGGCTGTCGCCGCGTGTGACGGAGGAAGCATGCGGATGACTTCAGGATTCCCTTGTACCGACCGGTAGGAGAACATGCACACAACAACCAGGTAGGGGAGGGGGGGAATTGGCACAACGACTAAAGTTGGGACGGGGAGAAAAACAGAGAAAAATCGGAGAAAGAGAGGATTACATTTCTTTTTTTTTATGTATGTGTTTAACCAGGAAGTCCCATTGAGATACAAGATGGGTTTGGGAGAGGGAGGTAAGGGGTTTTAGATTGTGTGTTGTGAAGTTTAGACTTCAGAGAGGGAGAGTAAAGTACAGACAAAAAGGCACCGTTGGGTACCGGTATCGATTCCCAGGTAAAAAGAAACATTTTCAGGCTCGGTGTCCCGAAAAGACCAACCGCGCGGCGTAGGCCAGATGCAAGCCGCATTTTACAATAAACCTCTGTGGTGCTGCTTAACACTTTGGGTGCCGGGAACCGTCTTTAGACGTCATTCCCGGCCATGCTCAAGTTGCCGGAGGACGCTTTACGTCGTCCTTATATCAATATTTCAAAAATCTGTGATCGGATTCATATGTCCCCTCCGCTGGCCTGAGATCCACCAGCAGGACCCACTGAGCTCTCTGGCGGTTCAGGAGCGCCATCTGGTGGCCGATCGGCGCAATCGCTTAAACAGGATGTGCCATAGAGGTTGTGCTAGACGTCCGTATTGCTTCCGGCCACTCGGTACATGTCCCGTGACTCTGGCTCGTCACGCTACATAGCGATCGATTGCCAATAACTCGATAAACAACATGATTTGGACGTATATACCATTATACAAGCTGGAGATGGACCGGGTAAATCGCCATCCCATAATGATAGAATTTCTACTCTACGATGATCGCCCAACGGCGCGCGGAGACTGGGGTGAGTTTGAGCGTGTAACGTTACCGTCTTCGATACCAACTGCTATTATCAACATTTGACCCACATTAGATGATTGGTATAACGCTGCCCACGGAATTATAAACGCCCCCTCGCCCATCCGGTCAACATTAGATGACGTGTAGTAACTTCTAGAAGTACGTCTAGTTGGAATTTTTTATATCGCGCTGATTGCCATCAAACTGTATTTCATCATCAATATAATGCATTTGGGGCTATATATCACGTTCTGGAGAAAGCTGCAGAAAGAGATGAAAACATACTTATACATTAGACCATACTTTACTATGAATATGTGAATGAAAAAGTTTAACGTTGCTACACAATGAACAATACATATAGGACTTTGAATGGGCCCTAATAATGGCAATGTAGCAATAGAATTTAAAAAGTTATAGCCCTGCAAAGAAGGGGACTTTCTCCATAGACAAATAGCGCTGGCAATCTATGGTATATCATGAATTTAACCTTAGGCCGCCAAAGTGTTAAAAAAAATTATAATCGTAAATTTGATCGCAATCGCAATATCTGTCAGAAAAATCGCAATTCGATTATTTCCTAAAATCGTGCAGCCCTAGTGCCAAAGGATAGGAGTCTGAGGCGGGGTGTCGAAAGACAACGCTAAACATTTATTAAACATCAACTCAACGTCAACACTCTATTGCCGACAGGAAAGTGCAGACAGGAAAGTAACAAACAATATGGTCCGTGCGGAACCCTTATCCCCAACACATAGGGTGGGTGAATTATGTTGGATCCACCACAAAAGATGAATTGTTTAAATGTATTTAATCCAGTAAGAATATTACTAGGCTATATAACATACATCTGTGCAAGTAGATTACATTAACAAAACGTATTGAGGGCTGGGCGATACGGCCAAAAATGATATTGCGATAATGATAACAATATCATATCACTCAATAAAAAAAGAATCGAGTATACAAAATTTAAAAATTTAAAATAAATTTTTTAAACAACAGATGTATGTTTATTTTGCCGCAATTCTTTGTCGTTGCCGCCATCTTTAGTGTTACATCCCCTCACAGTTCTCAGGCTGCAGCTGGTTTGAAAGCGAAAGTAAACAGGCTTCTCTGCTGGCTGTGGCTCCAGGGGAGTTGAACAGTTCTGGCTCTGCTAGTTTCTTTTCTATCTTTTGCCGCTTTTTTGGTGGACAAACCACCGCACATGTGCACCGTGACTCATGACTGGAGACTAGCTCTGCTAGCACACATAGCCTACTGTGTAGGGATGCACGATATTGATTTTTTGACACCGATACCTTTATGCTCCTCAAGCCGATATCGATAACCGATATTTATTGTATTATTAAGGTCGGGCAGACTGCCCACCGACACCTCAAGTCGGCAGCAGCACGAAGTCTCGAGGGACTTATTTTATTTGGAATATATTAATGACTGTATATACGCAAAAGTAGCCTAGTTTTAAGTTAAAATATTATAAATGCCTTGATGATGTCATTCTTTATATAGGCCTATCAATTGTTTTTAAGCTCAATAAACTCTGACCGGAATTTATCCCATTTGTCCGGTAGATTGAAATCTACCGGACACTCAGACCTGCAAAAAAAAATTCTAACGGAAACCCTGTGTCATGTATGTCATTATGTTATGATGAATTGTAAATGGGGGACCCTGATGTAAACAAGACGAAAGTCTTTCTCTGGTCTGCATCCCCTTAACAATTGTATGTATTGAGCTGTACTGTATTGTACCCATTCTGCAATCTGTTAAATAAAGTTTTCATTCATTCATTAATTTGCTGTCTCGTTATAACACAAACAGCTCACCATGAACCATGACAAGCTTAATTACGTTAGTTAGCATCCAAGCTAGCGTGATAACGTTAGTAGTTAGAAAAGGCTAGGCTGCCTGCTTACCTGCAATAGTGTTGTCATCGTCCTGGACAGAGACTTGTTAAATCATAATATCTGGTCCTCAGTAAATGTCCCGCCGCCCGCCAGCAGCTGGTTTTGGATTAGCTTATGCCGCGTTGCATTAGCCTTTAGCTGCTCGGCGTCGTCAGATTTTAATACACCATCGTAGCGGTGGTGATGTTTATTATGTTGGATGCGTTATCGCTTGTTGCCCCTTTCCCTCCTCGTGGAACTTCTGCATTTGTTACAAATAGCAAGCAAACTGTTTTCCTCTGAAACTTTGAAAAAGTCAGACGACGCCGCCATCTTTTTTTACTATCTTGCCTCAGTCAGTCAGTCTGAATGTCACCTGACTACGTCACAGCCAAGAAAGGGAGCGCTAGATTTGTGAAAAACTCCCTCTTCCTAAACCACACGCTATCAGTGGTACCACAGTACTGGCAAAACGGGAGGAGGCTATAATAAAAACAAGCGCCCTTCAACCCAATCCACCCACAACGGATTTCTTTTAACCAAAAAATGTATTATATATTATCGGAGCTATCAATAGCGTTATCCGGTTTAGCTAAACCGGAAAAGCTTTTCTATACATTTGTCTGATTGAAAACTGTATTAACAGATTGCAGAATGGGTACAACTCAGTACGGGCTCTCTAAGCAAAGGTAGGAACTGAGATATGAATGAGTAATGCTTGCTATGGTCCGGTACAGCGTTTCCGTTAGCCGGTAATTACCGGTATTTGACCGGCAAAATCTGTTGAAGTCCGACATATTTAATCTCTCCGGTCTTAATGTCCGGTGAAAATAATTCCCTGAGTCTAAGCACAATTTGATTATTTGAATTGTATTAAAATAGGCTAAAATTAAATAGCCTATGCGATGAACGAAACAATCATTACATTTGTTTCATTGTTGCTTCACCAAGCAGGTATAATAATGTTGTCAGCGAGAGCTTAGTGCTGGGTTTTGCGAGTGCATGTGTAGCTGCAGAGCCGGAGCAGCAGCGGCCATTACAGTACTCCAATTCAGCCATTGGCAATTCAATGTTGGGTGGGGCGCGCTGCTGTGCGGTCCCCAGATAGAGCCAGAAAAGAGCCAATAACAGCTGAATATGCTGCTCTGCATCGACATACTCTCGCAAATAAGTCGTTGGGAGGTGGAGAGAGAGAGTCGTCACGCAAACCCACGATAATGTTGCCGTCTCTCTCTGCCAAATTTCTCAGTTCTTCGCTTGATATAATTAATACAAATGTCCAATATAACGGAATTCGTTAGCTCATAAAAATGTGATTATAACAGACTGCTGTTTATTATTGTCGGGCAACTGCCCACAGACACCTATTTGATTTAAAGTCGGCAGCAGCATGGAGTCTCGGGACTTATTTTATTTTGAATATAATGGCTTTATACGCAAAAGTAGCCTAGTTTTAAGTAAAAATATTATAAATCTACATGCCTTGATGATGTCATTCTTTTGCCTATCAATTGTTTTTAAGCTCAATAAACTCTGACCGGAATTTCTCTCATTTGATCTACCGGACACTGAGGCCGGCAACAATTTTTTCGAACGGAAACCCTGGTCCGGTAAATACGCTGATGTTATTGAACGTGTAACTATATAACGTTAATGCCACAAAACAAATGCCTTTGTTACAGGGGGCGAAATTAGACCCCGCCGCCCGCCATTGGCGCTCAGTTTTTACGTTTGGCGCCTCCCACTGAGAGGTCTGACCGCCGTGCGGCGGGGACCATAGCATCATGTAAAAAGAAATCTGCGGTGTGTTTTGGTTTTGCGACAGTCGCAGTTTTTGGCAACCCCGTCTCTCACGTTGCGTCATCTCGTTTGCTTGTTTACCAACGTGACATCAGCTGCACGCTCTTCTTCTGCTCTGTAGTGAGCTCAGCTAACGTTACGCCCACCTAGCTAACGCGAAATGTGATAACGTTAAATAACGTTACTCACTGATACAGTATGTGGAACCATATTAAAGGAGTAAGCCGGCCGGTAAAAAGACAACCCACCGCGGAAGAAGTGGCAGCGAGAGCGGGACCGTCTAATAAAAGAAAGTTTAGAGACGAGTGGAAATTTGGAGATGCCGTTAGTGGTGCCTCAAGAGACTGGCTCCAGTATGATGCTTGTTCGGTGTGCCGCAAGTATGCAAAAAACAAAAACAGAAACAACACTTTTGTTATTGGGAGTAGGGATGCCCCCCGGACCCCGGTTCTAAACGGGAACCGGTACTATATTAGAATATACCGGAGTATTTATAAGCTCCGACGTCCTCGGTACTGCTATCGATACTCTAGAGAAATTATTATTATTATTATTATTATTATTATTTAAAAGTTGCGAACGATCCTCTCTCTGTCTCTGCACGAGAAGCGAGCCGCAGCCAGCGAGTCAATTATTATTACACACTCCTCGCGAGTCGCTCGCTCGCTAGTGCTACACATAGACATACGGGTCCTACATATGATACGGGTACTCCTTAATGAAAGCGAAAGCGCTGTCCCCGACGCCCCGTGCTGAAGTGCGATGCACACAGACAGCAGCTCTGCATGCACTGAGTCGTGATCATGGCGGATAGAGCGAAGCGTTCTAAAGTATGGATATACTTTACAAGGGTCAATGCCGACAATGCGCGTTGCCACAAGTGCAACAAAACATTTGCCAGTAAGGGTGGCAATACGAGCAACCTATCAAAACATTTGTTGGCAAAACATGATATTAGCGTGCAGAAATGCGCCGTATTCGACTGTCTTGCGCGCAGTGGTCCATCTGCATCCACGTCCACTGCAGCCGGTAAGCCAAGATACGGAGTTTCCTAGGCTAATAACGAATTATTACAAATAGTCTAATAAACAAAATAATTGTTTAGCTACAAATACTACAATCTAAAAACTTTTTATAGATCGTCAAGCTGAGGCGTCAGCCACCAATGTGTCCCAGGCCAGTGAGCCCAGGGCCACCACACATCCTCCTCCCTCTACCTCCACCACCCAAAGTCCTTTCACCCTAGCAGCTAGAGGAAGGATGACAGAGGATAGGGTGAACGAGTGTCACAGGGCTGTGACAAAGTTTGTTGTCAAAGGCCTGCACCCCTTCTCTACAGTGGAGTCCAAGGGCTTTAGGTAACAACTAATCATTCAGTGTATATCGTTTTTTTTGTATACATAGTTGTCGAACTTGTTTGTTGTTGTTGTTATAATATAAGTTATTATTGAAGCAGCTATTCCCACCACTCTACACAAATTTACAATAATTCAATCATTTCTAATCTTTACTGTAGGGAGATGACCAATGCTCTCAACTGCAAATATACCCCTCCCTGCAGGAATGCCCTCAGTAACACACTGATTCCTGCCTGGTATAATGTTGAAAAAGCCAATGTTATCACAGAGCTTAAAGATGTGCCAAAGTTAGCCTTTACATCAGATGGGTGGACCAGCTTAACTCAGGACCACTACCTCACGGTTACAGCACATTACACAAGCCAAGGCAGTGTGAAACAAAAGGTGCTTAAAACCAAAGCTGTTTACCGGGCACAAACAGGGGATGTAGTGGCAGAGGAGATCACAGATATTCTTGAAGAGTTTGGCATAGAGGTTGGCAGCAAGATTGTAGCAGTGACCGTCGACAATGCTGCTAACATGGATGTTGCCATAAAGAAACTCCATGTCCTGAAAATCGGATGCTTTGCTCACACACTGAATATAGCAGCGCAGAAGATATATCAAATCAGTGCCATTGACAGGTGGGCAGGAGGAATCAGGGCAGTGGTTGTCTGGATAAAGAGGTCATCCATGGCTAAAACAGTCCTGAAAGAAAAGCAGCAGCTCCTAGGTAAGAAGCCATTTCAAATTCAAGCATATATATTTTTTTATTCCCAATCAAATTTTTATTAATTTAATTATATATTCAAGTGTGTGCTGTGATGAAAATTGTGTTTGTTTCAGACCTTCCCCAGCACACAATGATCCTTGACGTCAAAACAAGGTGGAATTCTCTCTTTCTTATGGTAGAAAGATTCATGGAGCAGTACCCAGCAATCCAAGCTGCAACCATGGACCCACGACTCAGGAAACAGATGGAAAAGGACAAACTGGGCCGGCTGAAAGATCAGGATTTCCAGAAGGCTGAGGAGTTTGTACAACTCATGCGTGTGATGTATACATCCACCCTGTGCGTCTCCAGTGAACAAACTCCCACCTGTGGCCAAATCCTCCCGATCCTCAGGAAACTTGAAGCCCATTTCACAGTGCAGGAGGAAGACACCCTGTTTGTGTCAAGCATTAAAGAGAAGATTTGGGGGGATCTGTCTGGACGTTACAAGGACAAGACAATCCAGGCCTTCCTACTCGAGGCGACATCGATGGACCCCAGGTTCAAAGGAAAGATGGATAGTGATGATGCCACCTGGGGCCGGTTGAGGGAGGCAGCTGTAACAGAGGAGGAGCAGGACCACACAGAGGAGCAGGACCACACAGAGGAGCAGGACCACACAGACACAGACCAGCAGCAACAGGAGTCAGAAGAAGGAGAGGAGGAGACAGCCACCCCACTCTACAAACCAAGGAATGCCTTGGAGGAGCTGTTTGCTGATGAAGACATGGAGCTCAGGACCACCATGCAGCAGAACACCTTGTCTGTCAGTGAGCGAGTTGATCACGAACTCCAACTCTACAAAGGCCTGCCTTCCATCCCCATGTCAGAAGCCCCTGCTATGTGGTGGTGGGAAAAGAGAGGTACTCTGCCCCTGCTGACACAGCTTGCAACCACCTACCTCTGTGTCCAAGCCTCCTCCACCCCCAGTGAGAGGGTCTTTTCTACAGCCGGGGACACTATAAGTCAGGAGAGATCCCGACTCCTGCCGGAGAAGGCAGATATGTTGATCTTTCTGCATAAGAACTGTTAGGATCATTTTCTAGGTTCTTTAATCTTGTTTGTTTGAACTTCTGTTAGCCTTTTGCATTTGTTGTTTATTATAAAAAGTCTATAATTCAGAGTCAGACACATTTAAAAGTAAAACATTGTTGCTGCTGTTGCTGAAGAAATTATATTCATTTATTATATTGATTTATAAAGTTATATAAAAGAACATTGCTGCTGCTGTTGCTGAAGAAATTATATTTATTTATAATACTTATTTATAAAGTATTAAGTTGTATAAATAATAAAGCAATGTCGATTCTGTTCTTAATTAATTGTCTTTTTTTTTTGCAAAAAAAAGAATCAAAAAGAACCGATAAGAGTATCGATAAAGTACCGAACCGTTAAGCAGTATCGATAAGAGTAGTAGTATCGATAAAATCCTAACGATACCCATCCCTAATTGGGAGCACATCTATGAAGCTGGAAGCAATTCGTGACCATGAACAGAGCCAGTGTCACATGGGCTCCATGTCTGCGTCGCGGATTGCATTGGAGCCTCTCCTTTCAAGACCCTCTGTGGCTAGGCTAACAGCCATGTCAGAACAGACCAGCACAAAAATGAAGATTATGTTTCGGACTGTACATGCCATTGGAAAGAATGCAAGACCCTTTACAGACTTCGAGTGGATGTGCAAGTAAGTGAACATGTTTATTCTCTTAAATTATTAGTATCACTAGTATCATGACTACTATGAAACCTGTTAATGAAGCACAAATGCATGTAGAGTATTCTTGTAATAACGTGAGACTCACAACTGTGAACTGATCTGGTCATTTATTTAGCATAGCCTTGTTTATGTTGTGTTTTCAATAAAATAACTCATTATACAGTATACTGTTATTATGTACTGAAATGTTTGAGAAGTTCCAGGCAGCTATATATTAGATAACCTTATTCATTGTATTGAATTAATTTATTTGTTTGTTGGATTTTTGCAGTTTGGATGAAAAGAAAGGCATTGCTGTGGGCTCAACATATAGGAATGAGAAGCAGGCCAGAGAGTTCATGCACCATGTTGCAGAGGCTGAGAGAAACCATGCCAGAGAGAATTTAAAAAACATAAAATTTCTCTCCATCTTGTCAGACGGCTCCACAGACAGTTCTGTGAAAGAGGAGGAATTAGTGTATGTCAGATTCTGTCACAACGGCAAGATTGAAACAACATTTGTTGGCATCAAGTCAGTGGAGGAGATGCTTCCAGCTGCAGACCTTCAGACCAGCGCTTACAAGCCCCGCACATACAAGCCCCGCACATAGCAACCCCTCGCTTCCATTGGCTGATTTTGGTGACGTGATTTGGGTCCCACCCAATGGCTGAGGTTCTGCAGACGCCTCTCTGATTGGTTGGGCTCCATTTCTGCAGCCCCCTCTTTGATTGGTTGAGCGAAGCCCCTCTCTGATTGGTTTAGCTCGCCATGCGGTAAAATGCGGATGTAATGTTATCATCTCAAGAAGATACAAATAAATATACTACCAGATTCGCGTTTATAACGTTATTTCGCGTGACTTCGCGGTTTATTCATAACGTTATGCACATTTCACAACACAGCCAGCTGTCAGAAACTGTACATTGTAACGTTATATGTTTATTCACGTAACGTTATTTCACGTGACGCGTTCAACTTGTTTACACTCCCCACTTACTGAAACTGTACCATGACGCACTCCCCACTTAACCCAGTTAATGCCTTAACTAGACAGTTAACAATATAACA
Source organism: Notolepis coatsorum (assembly GCF_963971535.1). Classification (NCBI taxonomy): domain Eukaryota; kingdom Metazoa; phylum Chordata; class Actinopteri; order Aulopiformes; family Paralepididae; genus Notolepis; species Notolepis coatsorum. The sequence goes on from NC_140170.1 coordinate 188,360,978, forward strand.
TTTAGATTAATTAACCCAGTTAATGCCTTAACTAGACAGTTAACAATATAACATTTAGATTAACACAGTTAATGCCTAACTAGACAGTTAACAATATAACATTTAGATAGAGAGGCTGGTGGTCAAGTCAAGAGTTTTATTTGTCACAAGTTGTTTATTTGCATACACGTTTATGGGACAGTTTTCTACACCTGACTGAACGGTCTGGGGACAAATGATTAAGGTGGGGTTACAATGATATCAAGGATGAATATGAAAAAGGGGATCTGATCTGATGGTACTTGTACTTTATAATGTGTTATATATGTATGTACATGGATTTTATGTCCGGATGGTATATCTATGGAATGGTCACTGTCTCTATCACACTCTCATATGTGCATGTTTAGCCGCATACAAGTATCTAGGATACACATATTCGTATGTGTACATAATAGGTTTACACACACTCATATGCACAAGGCTAAGTTATACATGTCAGGGGCACACATACATGCACATACTCACTTATAGGAAATAGGCATACACACACCTACATATACATTTAGACATTTACATTTAGTCATTTAGCTGACGCTTTTATCCAAAGCGACTTACAAGTTCTGTACGACAAGCCATCAGGAAGGGCACAACTCTATCAGCTGAGCAACAATGTTCATCAAAGTGTTGAGTGCTACAGTGTAGGTTAGTTTATTAGGACAAGTGCATGACAGTACGGTTAGTTAGGGTTAGATTTTTTTTTTTTTTTTTTTTTTTTTTTTTTTTTTAATTCAGATAATGGTTGAAGAAGTGCGTCTTTAGTCGACGGCGAAAGATTGGACGTGATTCGGCTGTCCTAACTGGGGTGGGTAGTTCATTCCACCATTGTGGGGCAAGGACTGAGAATAGGCGACTTCTCTTTGATGACCCTCCCGGAGCTTGGATAGGAGTAGGTCTGAGGCGGCCAGAAGATGCAGAGCGTAGGGGTCTTGAGGGTGTGTAGTTAGAGACCATTGACCGGAGGTAGGCGGGAGCGGTTCCCTTTGCCGCACGGTATGCTAGGTCGAGGGCCTTGAAGCGGATTCGTGCAGCAATGGGGAGCCAGTGCAGGTCCCTAAGAAGTGGGGTGACATGGGCCGACTTCGGTAGGTTTGAGATCAGGCGGGCCGCTGCGTTCTGAATGAGTTGAAGAGGCTTAGTGGCAGTGGCCGGGAGGCCAGCGAGCAGTGCATTGCAGTAGTCGAGGCGGGAGATGACTGTTGATTGGACGAGGAGTTGGGTGGCTTCTTTTGTCAGGAAGGGGCGTATCCTTCTGACATTGCTCAGGAGGAATCGGCAGGTTCTGGTCGTCGCTGCGATGTGAGCAGAGAAGTTCAATTGGTCGTCGAGGACAACACCAAGGTTCTTGGCGGTCGGGGACGCAGTCACAGCTGCATTCTCGACTGTGATTGAAAGGTCGGTTAGGGGGGAGGATTTGGCCGGCAGGTGGAGCAATTCTGTTTTGCTTAGGTTCAGTTTGAGGTGGTTGGACGTCATCCAGGCTGAGATGTCGGACAGACAGGCCGAGATCCGCACAGAGACGTGGATATCTGAGGGAGGGAAGGAGAGGAAGAGTTGAGTATCGTCGGCATAACAATGGTAGGAGAAGCCATGAGACGTGATAATGTTACCCAGTGATTTAGTGTAGAGGGAGAAGAGAAGGGGTCCTAAAACCGAGCCCTGGGGGACACCCGTCCGCAGGGGGCGGGTGGCCGACAGGGTCCCTCTCCATGACACTTGGTAGGAGCGGTCATTGAGGTATGATGACAGCCATGTCAGCGCAGAGCCAGCCACTCCCATTCCTGCGAGGGCCGCAAGGAGGATCTGGTGGTTGACTGTGTCGAAGGCTGCAGATAGATCTAGGAGAATCAGGACAGAGGAGAGGCCTTTCGCTTTTGCTAAGTGAAGTGCCTCTGTGACCGCAATGAGGGCTGTCTCTGTGGAGTGACCAGTCCTGAAGCCTGACTGATTAGGGTCTAGGAGGTCATTCTGTAAGAGATAAGTAGTAAGTTGGTTGGATACAGCACGTTCAAGTGTTTTAGAAAGGAAGGAGAGAAGAGAGACAGGACGGTAGTTGCCTATGACAGTAGGGTTCAGGGTTGGTTTTTTTATGAGCGGCGTGACTCTGGCTTGTTTTAGGGAGGTGGGGACCACCCCCGAGTTGAGTGAGGAGTTGATGGTTGCAGTTAGGAATGGGAGGATGTCTGGTGCTATGGTCTGGAGGAGTGGGGAGGGTAGCTGGTCCAGCTGGCAAGTAGTCGGACGGTTTGACGTTACCAGTGTCAGGGTCTCTGCTTCTGTAATGGGAGAGAAAGATGACAGAGTGAAGGATGAGGTTCTCGATTCAGCATTTGGAATGGGTGGGGGTTGGGAGAAGGAGCTGCGGATGTTCTCCACTTTTTCCTCAAAGAAGATCGCAAAGTCTTCGGCAGAGAAAGATGAGGGAGGGGGGGGTGGGGGGGGAGTGAGGAGGGAGGACATGGTAGCATGCAGTTTGCGAAGATTCTTGGCAGAGGCCTCGATCCTATGGTGGAAGAAAGAAGCTTTGGCATTAGTGATGGTTTTGGAGAATGTTAACAAGAGGTTGTGATATGTGTCGATGTCAGCAGTGAGGCGTGACTTTCTATACTTCCTTTCAGCTGCTCTCAGGACCTGTCTTTGTTCTCTCACTGGATCTGTCAGCCATGGACTGGGTGGGGAGCGGCGGGCAGGTTTCTCAACGAGGGGACAGAGCTTGTCGAAGGAGGTTGCAAGGGCTGAAAGGAGGGTGGAGGTTGCCATCTCTGTGGAGAGAGCAGAGAAGGTGTCACTCAAAGGTAGAGCGGATAGTATGTCAGAGGAGAGGGTGGAGGGGGATAGGGAGGGCAGGTTGCGTCTGAGTGAGACTGTTTGAGTTGGGGTGAAGACCTTTCGGTTAAGCATGAGAGTTAGTGAGAAGGATATGAAGGAATGGTCAGATACATGTAGGGGAGTTACCGTGGTGTTAATGATGCTGGAGTTACGGGAAAATATGAGATCACATATACACATAGTTGAGGTATAGGCTCTCACTGACACATATGGGGGATATACATGTACATAGGAGACACACACATACGTAGCTGAGACGCACATATATATGCACACCTGAGATATACACTCACATAGGGGGCGGAGGCACACATGGATACGAGACACACACAAGAGATAGGAGTACAGTCGCATACCTGGAAGATGCACACACACACACATGTGAGGCATGTACACATGCTTACGTACACAGCCCTCACCCAACCCACCCAACCCCACCCCACCAACCTCCTCCAATGTACAGTTTCTACGCCAAATGTATATACACTCCTTTTCTGGACACTTTTGTATCACAAACAGTACTGTATTTGCAAATCTGATATGTCATAAATGTATAGATGTAGCAGTACTGTCTATCTGTATGTCATGTATGTCATATATGTTATGATGAGTTGAAAATGGGGGACCCTGATGTAAACAAGATGAAAGTCTTTCTCTGGTCTGCATCCCCTTAACAATTGTATGTATTGAGATGTACTGTACTGTACCCATTCTGCAATCTGTTAATAAACTTTTCAATCAATCAATCAATCAATTCAATCAATCAATCAATACACGTACCCACATACATATGTTGGAGACACACATGCATGCATGCTATCATGCACACCTACATGTGTCTGGGACGCTTTCTCTCACATGCAATATGGAGAAGGGTGGCATCCCGATAGAGGATGCAGCACATACCTGCTCGCAGGTAGATCGGTCTACATGCAAAGTATATATATCAGGGATGTATACGCACAATGTATAGTATAGTATTTTTCTTTTTTTCGTAAGTCTTTTTTATTTTCCATGTCAGTTGTACCCATTCTGCAATCTGTTAATAAACTTTTCAATCAATCAATCAATCAATTCAATCAATCAATCAATCAATACACGTACCCACATACATATGTTGGAGACACACATGCATGCATGCTATCATGCACACCTACATGTGTCTGGGACGCTTACCGAACACTGTGACCTCATTTTCTTCTTCTAAATTCATGCTATATTATGTTATTATGTTATTTGATACTATCTTGTCTAGCACAGTCTCTGGAGCGTAACAGTAAGAAGCATTTTGTATGAAAGTATTCTGTACTTCTGTATGACAACTATTAAAGAACTTGAACTTGAACTTGAGTTGTTAATGTATTTGTATGAGTCCTTTACATGTTTTGTATGTTCTTACAAAAAAGAAAAAGGCAAATCTTGGAAGTTGCATATGGTGATGTGGAAAGAGATGTTTTGAATATTGGAGAGATTTGTGCAAAAAATATAAAAAAAAAAAAAAAAAATTAAATGCGGGTGGTCGTGCCCGCAAAGATGTGCATAATACAATAGTAATAACATATAATAGAATCCAATAGAACGACATTGTGCAATAAAACAAGTAAACAGAGTAGGGCATATCGGTATATGTACATAAGTTATTTACAGAGCATGGTAGGACATGCTAGGTCCTGTGGTAGTGCAATATTAGCTACGGATGAGGCACTGGGTCTTTATGTACATGCTATATTGGTGGTCAATGTCACTTCGGATTGCTACGACACATCTCTACTGCTTGTGACAGGCTGTGGTGCGTTCCAGACTTTACTCCTGTTGGGAAACTATAGCGATGGTCTGTGCTCACCACACTTTTCTTCGGCCTCCCCGCAGCGAGCCGTCGTCGACCCCCGAGCTTCATTTTACGACGGGCAACAGAGGTGGGTTGAGCCGCTATACTTGGCCCAGCACGGTTAGCGACTCGCCTGAGTGCGTGTGCACGTTTTGATGCATGGCTGATACCAGAGCGGCCGAAGGTGTGTAGCGCTGACAGCAGCTTGGAGGGATTCCCCTTCAGCTGATTGAAGGTCTTTATCATGGCTTTATCATCACCACCCTCTGTAGAGCCGCTTGCTCTGCCTTTGTGCAGCTGGATAACCACACAGACTTCACACAGACTGTCTGTACAATACTGCTGTAGGCCTATAATACTTATGTAAATAAGTAAGGCAATTGAAATATATCTGCAGTACAGCTCAATACACACAATTGTTAAGGGGATGCAGACCAGAGAAAGACTTCCGTCTTGTTTACATCAGGGTCCCCCATTTTCAATTCATCATAAATGTACAGTTCCCTCCCCCTTGTATATATTTACTGTATGTCACAAATGTAACAGTACTGCATGGTCTGCATCCCCTTAACAATTGTGTGTATTGAGCTGTACTGCATTCTGCAATCTGTTAATAAAGTTTTCAATCAATCAATCAATCAATCAATCAATCAATCAATCAATCAATCGGTCACTGTACCCATTCTGCAATCTGTTAATAAAGTTTTCAATCAATCAATCAATCAATCAATCGGTCAGGTCACGTGTACCCATTCTACAATCTGTTAATAAAGTTTTCAATCAATCAATCAGGGCCTGTGGTCACGTGTACCCATTCGGCAATCTGTTAATAAAGTTTTCAATCAATCAATCAATCTGTTAATAAAGTTTTCAATCAATCAATCAATGAATCAATGAATCAATGAATCAATGAATCAATCAATCAATCAATCAATCCCGCAGTGCAACGTGACCCAAATCATACGGCAATCTGTTAATAAAGTTTTCAATCAATCAATCAATCAATCCCGCAGTGCAACGTGCAACGTGACCCAAAATCACGTGACCAAAATCAGCCAATGGAAGCGAGGGGTTGCTATGTGCGGTGCTTGTATGTGCGGGGCTTGTAAGCGCTGGTCTGAAGGTCTGCAGCTGGATACTATTGCAGTGGAGAAGGCAGACGCGGCACACATAACCAATGCCATCACTGTCATCATGGATGGAGTGTGTGAGGAGTGGGGGAGCAAGTTGGTTGCTCTGGCAACAGATGGAGCGGCTGTAATGACCGGAGCCAAGAACGGTGTGGTCAGCCGGCTGAAGGGGGACAAGGCCTACATCATCGGGATCCACTGTATGGCACACCGCCTTGAACTGGCCTTTGCCGATTCCATCCGCTCCAATGT
>NC_140170.1:188367255-188384755 GCF_963971535.1 Notolepis coatsorum
CACATCAGGACTGGGTAGTATATGTCTGTAAAATGGACTGGGAACAAAGTGAATGGACATGAGCTGGTTCATGGATTTTTGTTCTCCGCCCATTGAATACCCGGTTTTAGGGGCTGGGGGTGTGTCGTGATTGGTGAAAGTGTTGGGAAGCATGACTCTCTGTACATTAATAAAGCTCAATAGGTTTGGTCGCTATTGGCCAAGTTAGTCTTTGTGTAGGGTGTGAACATGTGCAATTGATGATTGGCTTGTGGGGGACTCCGTGGGCTTGATGAAGGCTGGCGGAGAGTGTGGAAGATGTGTGTTTAAGGCGGACTGTGATTTGTTGCCATACACACAGGACTACTGGGAGAGTGGATATGTCAGTGCTGACTGTCCGGGCCGGGGTGCAGCTGTCCGAGGACGGAGGTATGATGTTTAGAATTTTATTCCACATCAAAGGGTGGTGGAGTATACTGTTTTGACAGCATAATATAATGAGAGCCATGTGAATTTTTCAGAATTTTGGAAATTAATGATCTAGAAGCCATGAAATATATAGATAAATGATTTGGAAAAGAAAGTTGTCAAAGCTCAGACCAGTAAAGAGAGTCTGAGGGAGGAAAAGTATGGATTCTCAATCAATTGTTGTGGTAGAAGTGACCTGCACTGTCCCGAAGCGAAATCTATATTCACTACAGGATACAAATGGGAGACTGGGGAACCAGACACTGGCTAGTGTCTACCCAGAGTCCATGGGGAATCCCAACGCTGCAGGGCACCTAGAGAAGAACCAGGAGAAGCCTACCTCTCAGGCCGGGAGAGTTCCGGCCAACGCAGTGACCGGGTCTTGAGGCTTCAGAGGGAAACAACAGACAACCAACGAGGAGACAGGCGGCTAGGCCTCAGCAACAACTCTGGCTGTCAACAGACGGGCTGCAAGGTCTTAACCATTGACCAGGGGGTCTACAAGCGAAAGGGGGGAGCTGCTATCGCCCCTATCAACGACCAGGCGGAGGGGGAGAGAAGCAAACCTCTTCCACTAATCCAAGGGTCAACGGGGGTTGAGCAGCCAGCGACGACCTCCCCACAGCTGTGACAGCAATAGAAAAATACAGCAGGGGGTCCTACCCCCTAATAGAGGTCAACACGAGTCAGGATGTTCTCGACAGAAGACGGGGTGTGATAGAAAGGCAATTTGCTTTCTAATTCCACCTCCCAGAATGGGTGGTCGCATCCAGCAGTCGTGAACTGCACCAGCTCTGAGAAATAAAGAGGAGGCCGGGTCAATCTAGAAAACATTGACCCCCCTCCTCACTCTCCAAGTCAGAATTTGACAAATCAGTTGAAACCAATGGAAATTGATCTTGGTACGAAAACAGGTTGTTAAAGACTGTACACGGGACACAAAAACTGAAACTGCTAATAAAGGTGTTATATGGTTGTATAATTATACATAAGAAAGAGATATAGAAAACGAATTTTAGGATCTGAGTGTGGCAAACCATATGTATTTTATCCCAGTATGATTTAAAAATGTCTTAAATTCTTATCCAGATAATAGTGTGTAGAAGTTAAGATCTATGTTTAAACATAATTAAGGATAGATAAACTATCCGAGTGTGGAAATGTGGTAGATTTTAACATAGATCATTCTAATGGGAGTTCAAATTAAACAAATGTGTAAAAGTCTTATAGAAACAGTCAAAGTGGAACAATTGGCCATTAAATATAGTTTCATAGAGTGTGTGTTACCAAGACCTTGTGTTCACTCCAGGAGGTCATTTGCATATAGTGGCAGTGGCAGCTGGTGGCAGCTGAGGTAATACTTACTTCCCCTTAGGGGGTGTGTAAGAACAAAGGGCAGGAAGTTCTAGAGAAACATGTGTCTCCTTTTAGGAGACATCAATGTGGCCAACAGGTCTGCCAAAGACAATGATTAGGTCACATGCAGTTGGTATCTGATGGCCGGCATGTGACCATCAAAGGTCTGATAACCCATTTAGATTAGTTTTGATATGAAATATAATTAGGAGTGTTTACATTGGGATAATAATTCTGAAGCCATATTAAACTGTGTAAAGTCATTGATGTAAGTTAAAATATAATTAGGCTTGTTTATATTGGGGTAAGAATTCTGAAGTCATACTTAAACTATGTAATTAGTTTTCACTTAAAGTGAAAATAGGTTATAATGATAAGAAATGTGTTCAAGTATAATATCTCTGTGTTTATGTGATCAATTGCAATTCAAATATAGATATTAGGAAATGAATAAATGCAATGTATTAAAGTAGATTGTTAGATTGAATGAAACAAATGAAAGTATATATTGTTGACTGTGTAAGGACCGCCTCCGTTTGCATTCAAACATAGAGAGGCTGTGATTGGACAAACCACAGCTTATGATGTCATCACAACGAGACGCTGGGCCTTGGGATATAATGGGATGTTGTGATGGGGAGAGGGACTCTGGAAACCCAACTCAACAGGACACACCTATCACCCATCCACACTCAAGGCGGGCAGGTCAGCAGGAGAACAAAGGACATCGCTTTTGGAGGGAAAACAGAAATATACTTTGTTCATCAGCCAAGGGAACAAAGCCATCAACAACTATCATTCTTCATCTACTATAATATTAGTCTGGTTGTTATCAAGACGGCATAGTGTCTTTGATCACAATTATAGCATTCTTTATTGTAATTTGTATAAAACTCTTAACTTTGATTAAACAGCTGTTGCTAACTACCTTTTCCTCCTGATTTCTCCGCCTGCACCGCTGAGAAGATAATAAGTAATTCCCAGAGCTTTAGAGTTATTGAAACAACGCAGAGTACTAACCGCCCGGTTCTGATACAGAGCAGAACCGTAATAGCTTGGGAATCTACTTCATCTGCTTTAAGGGTCAGCCATGGAGGATCTGCGAAACAGCATGAAAATGGAGCCATCAGACATGATGGTGCTGTCACTCTAGAAGGATACAGGGAAACACCCGACATGGGCAGGATCGTCGACGTCATGCAACATCAGAATAGTATAACCGAAGTACTGGTGAAACAGCAAAGACTATCATCCTTACCACCTCTCAGCGTACCCACGTTTAAAGGGGATCCATTAGAATACAGGTTCTTTATATGTGCATTCGAGCATGGTATTGAGGATAGAACTGAAAACTGCAAGGACAGACTGTATTTCCTGGAGCAGTTTACCATGGGGCAACCCCGAGAAGTGGTACGGAGCTGCCAACATATGGACGCTTCAATAGGATACACGGAGGCCAAAAGGCTCCTAAAGAAGTATTATGGCAACGAGTACCAGATTGCAACAGCTCACATTGATAAAGCCCTCAACTGGCCAGCAGTCAAAGCTGAAGATGCTGAAGCCCTACACGCATATTCAGTCTTTCTAACTGGATGCTGTAAAACGATGGACAGCATTGAGTACATGGAGGAGATGGATAATCCAACCACAATGAGAGCCATTCTCTCTAAATTGCCATACAAAATGAAAGAGAGGTGGAGAGGCTTGGCATGTGACCTACAAGAGAAAAGTGGACAGAGAGCTAGATTTAATGATCTAGTTAATTTCATTGATCACCAAGCTAGAATCATGTCACATCCTTTGTTTGGGAACCTAAATGTGGCCAGCTGGGGGTATTGTGGGTGTGGCTCTGGCGTCGGCGTGTATTTCAGCCTGACTGGATGGCGGCTGGAACGAACACTTCCTAGTTGTGTGCGGGTGGCGATAACAGCAAACATTTCCCCACACCTGATTCCCCTGTGACGGGACGAGAGAGAGTCCTGGTGAGTAACTTAACTATATTATAGAGCGGAACTTGCATTATCATGTCGCTAGGTTGATGTGCACTGTTTAGGTATTTATACTGTGTATGGTCTCCCGTAGGGAACGACAGACAGTGAACGGTGAAGAGGCGAGGCATTGTGCTTACGCCTGGCGATACAAAGGTATCGCTCACTTTTATGAGTTGCACACATGCATATTACACACAGACAGTGTAGGATAAATAGTAATATAGACGACCTGTCCTGATTTCCCTCAGGCTGGGGAAATAGATGTACCGTTTTGGCCCGGGTGTCTGCTGTGTGTGTGCGGCGCCGGGTGTCTCACTCAATCGGTTAAACTAAGTCTAGCTCTCTCTCTCTCTCGTTCGTTTGCAGTACCGGTGTGTTATTAACTTATTAAATGTTTGTCTTGTAGTGTGCAACAGCCAGTATTTAATATACTAAGGTTCTTGAACTACTGTCATGCTTCAATGTTAATTGTTGTGATATATGAGATGTTAATATATTCATTGTGTAATTTCTGTGTCATGACAGGTGGTGGTCCTTGTCAATAGGTGGTCACTGTTTGAGCTACTTCAGATTAGGGTGTATGTGAATTCAGTCTGTCTCTCTGTGCGTATTTATACATGGTGATAGTTTTGTATGAAATTCAACTTACTCTTTCTTTTAACATAGCATTCAATAAAGATAATTATATTAAATATAATTGCTGTGTCCGTCTGTTATATGCTCTAAGCCTCCTGGTTACAGTTTGGCGCAGTTGGCAGGATCTAATTTGATTTTGTGACCTAGGCTTTGGGTATTTGTGGCAGTACATAGAGAGACAGATTGGATCTGCATACAGGGGGAGGATTTAGGGACAGAGTGGCTAAAAACAGTGACCACACAGCGTCCAAGAAGAAAGGCCGGGGAGTCGGTCAACAGAAGACTCTGCCGTCACAACAGTCTCCTGCCGGCCGGGTGGACGAGAGGACCGTTGGGGAAGTGACGCGACACCGCGGTTTAAGGTGGACTTGTGGAACATAAAAATGAGTGTGAAGGACTTGCGAAGTGAACTGGCTGCTCTGGAAGCCAGAGTGCAGTCTGGTGAAGAGGCCATCAGCCAGTTGAAAAATGAAAATGACTCTTTAGTACAGAGGTTGGACGGGAAGGAATCTCCCTTGTCTACTCAGTCCTCTGGTAATCAGGGGTCGGGGGGGGGGGTGGGCATGTGGGGGGTGAGAGTCTAGCTGTTGGTCCCAGGGAACGTATTGTATACCTGACACAAGAGAGAAAATGTACAGTGTTCACTGGGGGGTCAAGTGCAAATTTTTATGAATGGTTGGATGAAATTAATGCCACTTTGGTCTACCGCTCCTACACTGGAGCTGAAAAGGCAGCGTACATTTATGAGCAGCTGGGGGGGGGAAGCAAGGCAGGAGATAAAGTATCACACACAGGCTGAACGATCAAATCCAGCACAGGTGTTAGACCTTCTCCGAGAGATATATGGGCAGCCCCAGTCACTCGCTAAGTTACAAAGACAGTTCTTTGATAGAAGCCAGCAGGAAGGGGAGTCTGTCCGGGAATATTCACATGCATTACTGGCTATCATGGAAGAGATCAATCACTGTAAGGTGAAGGAGGCGTGGTGCAGCGACTTGGCCTTGCGTGACCAATTTGCAGAAAATTTATCTGATATCAGTCTCCGTCGAGAGTTAAAGAAAACAACTCGGCAGCAACCAACCATGTCGTTTTTTGAGCTCCGTAGAGAAGCTTTTCAGTGGGGGGAGGAAGCAGAGTGCGGGGGGGAGCGTAGGAGGCGGGTGGTGGGTTCCTGTGAGAAGGTGGAGGCCACGCCAGTAGAGGCTAGTATGGTTACCGCTGCGATGGAGGTGAAGCCTGAACCTATGCTCGCTAAAGTGTTAGATATGTTACAAAGACAACAGGTTTTAATTGATGATTTATCACAAACAGTTTCAACCACTTGGCAGGCATTAGGGTTCAGGAGAACAGATGCCCGTAAATGGCAGCCGCGATACGATGCCTCAGGGCAGCCTATTTGTTTTAAGTGTCAGAAAGCTGGCCATATCGCACGATTCTGTATGGCCCCACGGCCTAGCCATAGTCAAGACCCTTGGTCTCCTGCTTCGGCCGCAGGGAGGGAGGGGGCAGCCCAGATATCGGAGCAGCATGCAGGGAAACTGTCTTCCTCTGTGGTGAAGAGCCAAACCACGGGTGGAGTACAGCCAGGCTCAGTAACGGTACCCGATATTGATCCACAGGTGTATGTTTATTAGGGGAGTGTGACACTGTGGAAGTTTCTATGGGGGGGGGGTGAAGTTTCAATGTTTAATAGATTCTGGGTCAAATGTTTCAACGGTTACTGAAGGGTTTTTCTTTAAACATCTACTGCCAAGATGGGGTGGGAATTTGGCTGACTGTGGGTGGCTGACATTGAGTGGGGTCCGGGGGTTGAATATCCCATACCTGGGTTACTTCACAATTGATGTGGAGGCGGTGGCGTTGGGCAGGACTATACCGCAGAGGGGTATATTGGTGGTGAAAGACTTGATTGGACAAGCCGAAAAAGAGCGTAAACAAGCAGTGCCAGGCTTGCTTGGGATGAATGTCATTAAGGAATGTTATCAGCTGTTATGCCCTGCGCAGGGTCCTAGCCCACCGCCGCCCCTCCTGAAGGCCCCAGGTTGGCAGACTGCTGTTGCAGCCTGTCTAAATGAACCAACGGTCATATTGAAAAGGAACATGTTTGCTGCTGCCGTCTCCCCGTTCACGATCCCTGCAGGATCGGTGTGCTTTGTTCCAGTGGCCGGACCTGACAGTCTATGCCTGTCTAGGGCATCGGTACTTGTAGAGCCGTTGGGGTTGGAAGAGGGGAATTTGCCTGCGGGGTCACTGTTTGAGCTACTTCAGATTAGGGTGTATGTGAATTCAGTCTGTCTCTCTGTGCGTATTTATACATGGTGATAGTTTTGTATGAAATTCAACTTACTCTTTCTTTTAACATAGCATTCAATAAAGATAATTATATTAAATATAATTGCTGTGTCCGTCTGTTATATGCCCTAAGCCTCCTGGTTACATAAAGGAAACACCCACCTCTTCAGGAAGAACATCAGGACCACTTCCATATCAACCAAGTACACCAAGGGAGAGGAAGAGTGGTTTTACTACCAGTGTCTCTTCTCCAAGACCTCAAGGTTTCAGGAAGAAGTACAGACATCCTTCTCAAAACCATGAGTAAAGAGGAAGTCGTCAGTACCTCCGTGGTCTTTGGAATGGAGGTATGTGGCATGGACGACAACACACTAGTGGAACTCCCCGCTGTCTACACGCAGAAGAAAATACCTGTGACCAAAGACCATATTCCCACTCAGGAATACGTGGATCAGTGGCCATATTTGCAGCAGGTACATCTCCGTCACATTGATGCTGACATTGGCCTGTTAATCGGAACCAATGTACCAAAGGCCATGGAACCATGGATGGTTATCAACAGCCAGAGAGATGGTCCATACGCCGTTAAAACAATGTTGGGTTGGACCGTCAATGGACCCCTAAAAAAAGGTTCTGTCTCCCCCTGTGGACAGTCGACTGTAATGGCACACAGAATTTCGGTTGTACAGCTAGATGAGATTCTTCAGCAACAAATCAAGTACGATTTCCCCGAATGACAGAGGGAGGAGCAGCTTGAAATGTCTAGAGAGGACCACGTCTTCATAGAGCGTGTCTCCCAGTCAGCCAAACTGGTGGATGGCCACTATAACATAGGCCTACCACTTAGGAAGGAGGATGCTGAATTTCCCAATAATCGCTGTGTGGCACAACAGCGGGCCCTCGGCCTGAAAAGGAAGCTTAGCAAGTCTCCTCAGTTACATAGGGACTACGTCAAGTTCATGGCCAACATCCTGGATAAAGGCTATGCCATAAAAGTGGAAAAAGGCTCACAGGACAGCAGCAAAAGGACTTGGTATATCCCGCACCATGGAGTTTACCACCCCAAGAAAAAGAAGCTAAGGGTGGTATTTGACTGTGGTGTTTCTTACCAAGGAACCTCACTGAACGCCCAGCTTTTACAAGGCCCAGACTTGACAAACAGTCTCATTGGAGTTTTATCCAGATTCCGGCAGGAACCCGTAGCCTTTATAGCAGACAGTGAAGCCATGTTCTACCAGGTTAAAGTCCCAGACAAGGATTCAGACCTGATGAGGTTTCTTTGGTGGCCAAACGGAGATCTGGATGGAGAGCTTGAAGAGTACAGGATGGTAGTGCACAGCTTTGGAGCCACATCCTAGCCAAGCTGTGCCAGTTACGCTCTGAAGCAGTGTGCAAAGGACCATAGAGAAGACTTCACACCAGAAGTCATACACAGTGCTGAGGAATTTTTACGTAGACGACTGTCTAAAGTCAGTGGCAACGGAAGATCAAGCTCTGACGCTTGCTCAAGACCTCACAGCCTTGTGTGCAAAAAAACAAAAAAAATGGGTCAGCAACAGTCGCGTTGTTATAGCCTCAATTCCTGAAGAGGAGAGAGCTAAGGAAGTAAAAGACCTTGATTTGGATCAGGACGTGTTGCCAGTCGAAAGGGCACTCGGTATCCAGTGGTGCATTGAATCAGACTCACTGCAGTTCAAGATAGCCATCCAAGACAGACCACTTACTAGAAGGGGTATCCTTTCTATGGTTAGTTCCGTCTATGACCCCCTGGGAGTTCTGGCACCCGTCATCCTTCCGGCAAAGCAGTTACTGCAAGAGCTAAGCAGGATGAAGCTGGGGTGGGACGAAAGCATTCCAGTGGTCCTGGCTCAGAAATGGCACCACTGGTTAATGGATCTACACCATCTATCGGACTACAAGGTCAAGAGATGCATCAAACCCCAGGGTTTTGGAAACGTGGTTTCAGCTCAGCTCCATCACTTTTCCGATGCATGTGAGACTGGTTATGGCACTGTTACCTACCTGTTGTTGGAAAACATTGAACATCAAATCCACTGTTCCTTCATCATGGGTAAGGCCCGGGTCGCACCACTGAAGTCAGTCACCATACCACGAATGGAGCTAACGGCAGCTACAGTAGCCGCTCGTATGGACAAGATGATGCAAGCTGAACTGGAAGTCCCACTTGGGAGCTCCGTATTCTGGACAGATAGCACATCAGTGTTGAAATACATTAAGAATGAAACTACCAGATTTCACACTTTCGTTGCGAATAGAGTCACAGCCATCCGAGCAGCTTCTGAGGTTTCCCAATGGAGACATATAAGTACTGCACTGAATCCTGCCGATTGTGCATCAAGAGGCATCTCAACAAGCATGTTCCTAAAAAATAGAACATGGATCTCAGGGCCAGGCTTCTTAATGCAGCCAGAGATTAACTGGCCAGACATGCCAGATCAAGCCCTTGCTGCAGATGATCCAGAGGTCAAGAGAGCTGCAGTTGTGAATACTACATCTGTAAAGCAGGACATGGAAACTGTTAGCAGGCTCATCTCTCACTATTCCGAGTGGCACAGACTCAAAAAAGCAATTGCCTGGATGCTCAATGAAATTGGGATGGGAGAAAAATAGAAAAATGGGAGAAAAAGTAGATCAAAAAAAGAAAATTTACTATAAAATGGGCTTCCTGAGCCCCCTCCATCTCCAGGCCCGGCAGCCGCGAACCCCAACCCCGGAGGACCCGGAGTCCGGCGCCCCCGCGAGCCAAAGCATCACGCCTCTTTAATGCCTCGACCCGCAGAGACCCCGAACCCACGGCCCCCCCAGTCCGAGCCCACGACCACCAGACCTACAGCTAAAGGGGGCCCAGAAAATATACATAATTAAAATGACAAGAAAAAACAAAAATAAAAAACAAGTGGACAATGGCACTCGCTCGCTCTCCCCCCCCCCCCAGGGCTGCTCTTATTTGTAAATAAAAGATAGATTGGATAGATCTTGGAAAGATCGGAGACCAGAGTTATCGAAGATGTCCCCCAGCGTATGGATGCCTTTCTTTTCCCATCTAGGGTGCCTGTAGCTGTTCCGCAACCGTTCCTACTTCTGGGGTAGGCCTGATTGGCCGCGACGGCCACGTGACCAGGCGCGGCCAATCAGGCCTACCCCGGAAGTAGGAACGGTTGCGGAACAGCTACAGGCATCTAGGGTACCTAATAGGTTGTTGTCCAATAAGGAGTAAATTGTTATTAAATAGAGGGGAATGTGTATGCCATTTATGGCGGTTAGTACATGCTTTCTGGGTATTACGCCAGGTCTGGATCACATGTGTGATAAGCGGGCCAACTCGTAATTTGCATTGCTTAATTGAAATGTTGGTATACACAATATCTTGCAGTCTATGTGGGGACACCATCTTCTCCTCCAATGGTCGCCAGGACACAGCTGCTTGAGCGTCAAACCAAGTGATCAGAGGTCTCAGAGAGAAAGCTTGAAAATAATATTTAAAGTCTGGAAATGCTAAGCCTCCATCGAGTTTACTTCTTTGGGCAGTTGATCTCTTCAAGCGCGGGCGTTTATTATTCCAAAGGAATTTATATGAGGCAGAGTGCAACTTCTGCCAATAACCAACAGGAGGAGGCAACGGGAGCATTGAGCTGATACAATTCATTCTGGGTAAAATATTAATTTGAATTATTTGACGCACGGGCCTGTAATGATTTTTTTTTATTTGGACCATCTGTTGAAGTAATTTGTAATCCTGTCACCCAAGCTGCAGTAGTTATACTGTATCGTCTGGCTAATAGTAGGGAATATTTCAATACCGAGACATTTAAAGTGCTCCACCATAAGTATGTTTGCAGGAAGGATGGTAGCCTTCGCAGGCTCATTAAGTGGAAGAAAAGCAGATTTTGGCCAGTTGATCTTAAAGTTGGATAGGCTGCCAAACTCATCTATCACATTGAGAAGATGAGGTAGAGAGATGGAGGGATTCTGCATAAACAGGAGTACATAATCTGCGTATAAGCTGATATGGTGCTGTGTGCCCTGAATTGAAACAGGAGATATAATTTGGGATTGTCTTATGTATTTAGTTAAAGGTTCGAGAGATAAGGCGAAAAGACTGGGACTAAGAGGCAACCCTGTCTAGAAGAGCGCGAGACAGAGAAGAGTGGCGAGCAGAACTTTCCTGTTAAAATCATGGCCGAAGGCCCTGTGTAGAGAACTTTGATCATATGAATAAAATCCTCTCCCAACCCCATCCTTCTAAGAACTGCCCACAAGTAAGACCACTCCAATCTGTCAAATGCCTTCATTGCGTCCAAGGACATGACCGCTGTAGGGACTGCCACATCCTTGCTGGCATCAATCACATGCAGTAACCGTCTGATGTTATCAGTAACCAGGCGGCCTCTTATGAAGCCAGTCTGATCAGGATGAACTAGAGATGTCATATGCTTTTGAAGTCGGTGGCTAGAACCTTGGCATATAGCTTAAGATCGGCTCAGAGGAGACTTAGGGGCCTGTAGCTGCCACACTCGGTGGGGTCCTTATCTTTCTTGAGTAAAACAGATATAAGTGCCATATGGACATCTCTGGAAAAATTGCCCTCTTCAATTGAATGTAAAATCATTGAGAGTAATAAGGGAACGAGTACATCCCAAAATGTGAGAGAGTTCCGGTGGGATGCCGTCCCATCCGGGAGCCTTGCCCCGTTGCATATCTGCAATCGCCTCTCTAAGGTGCAGCTAACAGTTTAGCACTATCTTCCGAGATCTGTGGTAAGTTGATTAGATCAAGGAAATCCTCCAGCTTGGTATGATCAAAGACCACCTCTGACTTGTACAGATTGGAATAAAAAGAGCGAAATGTATCATTAATCTTTTTGGGGTTGGTGGTTACCTCCCCCTGTTGGTTCTTAATGGAAGGGATATCCGCAAATTGCCCACTGGCACGTATCTTCATAGCTAGTAGGTGACTAGCCCTGAAGCCATGAAAGTAGTAGTGCTGTCTTGTTCTGTGCATCTGAAATTCAGATTGTTGTCTTAAAATGGAGTTAATCTTCTTTTTCACAACCTTAATTTGGAGCTCCAGTCGACTAGAGTAGTTGTGCTGCAATGAAGAGATCAACGTGGCATGCAGCTTTTCCAGTTCCACCAGCTTGGAGAGACGTCCCTTGCGGAGATGCAAAGAGAGTAGTGTTATTTCTGATAAAACCCTTAACCGAATCCCATAAACTTCTGGGATCCTGTACCGAGCCCGCATTAAACTGCAGGAATTCAGTGAGCTTTTCTTTAAATTGCAAGTTAAACTCCCCGTTTTTCAGCAGTGTAGAGTTAAAGCGCCACCTAGGGGCACAGGACGTTATTTTACTGAGTGAAACCTTAAGTAGGATACCTTTGTGGTCTGAAAGTGCTATGGGTAATAAGTCAACAGCAAAGCTATCAAAGAGACGTGGGGAAGAAAAAACATAATAAATCCTGGAAAAAGTCTTATGTCTCGATGAGAAGAAGGAATAATCTCTCGCGGATGGGTTGAGCGATTGCCACATATCGATTACCCCCGTGTCCTTAGACCAGGCTCGTAGGGCCGTGGTAGCTTGCTTCTGATCAGGGGTTTCAGCGTGACTGGACCTATCGATCAATGGATCCCAAACTGCATTAAAATCAGCTCCTACTATTAATGAGTAATCAGGTATTTTCAGCATTGCTGCAGTGAAAACATCATAAAAGTTAGTGTCATACACATTAGGAGCATAAGCAGAAATCAGCGCAATTTTTCGGTTTGAACATTCTATTTTTGCAATAGTAATTCGGCCTTCTGCATCGGACCACACATCTAACAGTTTAATATTCAATTTCCGCTTTGCTATTATGGCTACCCCACAGGACTTGGTGTCAAAAGAAGAATAACTTATGTTATGGTCAAATCTATTTGCCAGTCTTGCGTTATCCGCCAATAAAAGGTGTGTTTCACTCAGTAATGCAAGGTCCACTTCCTTCCTTTTTAGCCACGTTAGTACACTTGTGCGTTTATGCTGTATATTGAGACCCCCTGTATTCCAGATCAATATGTTCAAATTAGATATAGTCTAAGAAGGCTGCAGTTAGTATGACTGAATGTAATTCATTTGGAGTAGAGTACCATAGCAGTTATATAACCATTTGTTAAGGTCCTATTGAGATCAGAGCGTGAGCGTGAGAACAAACATAAAACAGAGCGATTCGAATGGAAAGAAAAACATAAAACCACACAATCCCCCATTCCCACCCCCCTCCCCCTCTTCAAAATACTTGTCCGATATCGATCAAACATCAGTTGGTCAACCCTGACCAAGCACAGCAACCACAGCAACAATATGTATCTTAACCATACTAATAACTTGTAAGGTATATTGTAACAAATCAGAAAAGTAGAACCCATTTCACTCAACTGAGAGGAGAAATCTATACAACGTTCAATGTGCAGTTTAAAGTGCAGACGGTAACAACAGGAGTATTAAAACACAATTCGTCTGAGATTAACTATAGCAGACAATAAAAGGCAAATTCATTAAAGAGCAGCGGTCGTCTGCATTATACTTGAAAAAAAAGTCAGTGTGCAACCGTAGCAAACGAGCCACAGTAAACACGTGGCGAGGTAATGTTAGCTAGGAGAGCTGGACAGCCGGCATGTCTTGAGCATAGCTTAATTAGGCTAAGGCTTGTTAGCCCGATTCCCGTAGATAGCTCCGCCAAGAGAGAGCCATCCCTCTCAACCGGCAGATATGTTAGCACATAGCTCGTTCGAGTGAAAGTTATGAAGTATAGTTCATCCAAATACAAACTCAAAAAAGACAGTATGCATAACAGTCAATGTGAAGTCCAGTTGAGAAGTTCAATGCTCAGACAATAAAAAAGACCAATGCGTCAAAAAGCACAAGTCGTCTGAATTATATCCGAAAATAGTCAATGTACATACCCATTTCTGGAAATATATAGCGTAGATAATACCATGAATGTTACCGCTCTGTTGGACCAAAAGGCCATGTTAGGCAAGTGGAACGTTATAGTTAGTTGAAAGAACCCGATAGTCAGCATAGCTTGCACTAAGCTAACCAAGGCCCGAAGCCCTGTTACTCCCCGGTGCTCGCCGTCTGCCCCGCCGGGGGCGGCTCACCATCCTCGGGCGGGGTGGATGTCGCCATGTCGCGTCTGAGGAACCGCTCCGCTTCGGACGCCGATGTGAATAGGTGGTTGCAGGACACAACTCCGCGGCCCTCCTTGATTTTCAGTCGCAGGGTAAATTAGGAATGCTTCTATGCCCCTCTCACGAGCAATCCCCATGGCTTTCGAGAAGGCCCTGCGGCGCCTGGCGGTATGGTCGCTGAAGTCGGCGGCGAATCTGAGTGTATAGTTGCCCATTTTCGGAGGGTGTTTCCTGGCCTCTCATAGAATAGCCTGTCGTGTAGGGAACCGCAGGCAGCAAAAGATGAAAGTGCGTGGATGTCCGGATTTCTCCGTGGGGCCATTTCTAAAAATTCGATCAATAATCTCCGGTATTTTGATGGACGGAAACCATTGTGGAATCATCTTTTCTAGGTATAAGATCGGCGCATCTTCTTCAATGTCCTCGGGCAAGCCATACATTCTAATATTACACCTCCTGTTCCGGTCCTCCAGGTCCGCAATCTTATTTTTGTAATAAAGGAATTTATCCTCGACCTCCCACAATTCAGTGGAGTTGGTTTCAGTCACGATTGCCACCTCTGCCATCCTTTCTTCAACTTTGGTGATGCGCGTGGTCGTGTTAGCTAGTCCAGTCTGTTGGTTAGCAAGAGCATGCTAGCGTTGAGCTCAGCACGGAACAGAGTCCTGATAAAGTCACCATCCACCTCATTTAATGTCCCCTTCTTATTCGATAATTGATTCGCCATCTCTGTGAAGTAATATGTGAATGTATGTCATGAAATTAACGGCGTAATTAATATATAAGTTGAGTGGTCGCTGAGCTCAGAGAATTCACGCCGCCATCCGATCTGACCGTAAACCAGAAGTCTTGTGTGTTTGGCTTTTCAAAGCAATGTACATCAGCACATGGCTAAGGGCACTGCTCCTCTTTCACCTCGTATATGTGTAACGGATGGTATCGTGAAGCGCAGTCAAGAAGGCCTGGGGTGAGTAGCGGTGCTATGGGTTAAACTCACTCTCACATCCTCAAAAGATGCATAAACCCATTACTTAGAAGCAGTGGCGGACTGGGACACAAATTCAGCCCGGGACATTCAGACCAGCCCACACACCGGCCCACGCACCGGCCCACGCACCGGCCCCGAAACCGGCCCACACAACGGCCGTTATGAAACACTTGTCCAGTATTAAACAACCCAAGGCTGTGGCTAAGGAGTCAACATCAGGGAGACCAAATCTACACACCGCCCCTAGATGTGCACTCATGCACAGTGCACACACACACACACACACACAGAGACACACACATACATATACCGTTACTTCCTGTCATTGGCATATGTTTTTTTTTTACTAACATCTTAGTGCCTCATTAGCCTAGGGATTAAGGATACATGAAGTATTAACTACACCATAATAATATTGAGGTTTTGATCCATAGAAAAGGTCTGTGCTACACAATTTCAGTTAGATTGGATTTATTGTCCTTTAATTTGGCACTCATGACATTAGTTGCTTGCCGTTTAATCAACATCGAAAGACCCCCCACTTCCTCCCAGACACCCATTCCAAGAGCTTGTTTTTTTTTCTCTCTCTCTCTCTCTCTCTCTCTCTCTCTCTCTCTCTCTCTCTCTCTCTCTCTCTCTCTCTCTCTCTCTCTCTCTCTCTCTCTCTCTCTCTCTCTCTCTCTCTCTGTGTATGTGTCTCTCTGTGTGTGTGTGTGTCTCTCTGTGTGTCTCTCCCTCTCTCTGTGTGTCTCTCTCTGTGTCTCTCTCTCTGTGTCTCTCTCTCTCTCTTTCTCTCTCTGTGTGTCTGTCTGTCTGGACTGGGCTCTCTCTCTCCCCTCAGGGTCAGCTGTGCTGGACTGGGCACTCTCTCTCCCCTCAGGGTCAGCTGTGCTGGACTGGGCTCTCTCTCTTCCCTCAGGGTCAGCTGTGCTGGACTGGGCTCTCTCTCTCCCCTCAGGGTCAGCTGTGCTGGACTGGGCGCTCTCTCTCCCCTCAGGGTCAGCTGTGCTGGACTGGGCTCTCTCTCTCCCCTCAGGGTCAGCTGTGCTGGACTGGGCTCTCTCTCTCCCCTCAGGGTCAGCTGTGCTGGACTGGGCTCTCTCTCTCCCCTCAGGGTCAGCTGTGCTGGACTGGGCGCTCTCTCTCCCCTCAGGGTCAGCTGTGCTGGACTGGGCGCTCTCTCTTTCCTCAGAGTCAACTGCATAAGAAGAACATCAGCAATCAATAATAATGGCTTGAATTCATACAGCGTTTTTCAGCCTTTTGAAAACACCCAAAGTAGTAGTAGTAGTAGTAGTAGTAGTAGTAGTAGTAGTAGTAGTAGTAGTAGTAGTAGTAGTAGTAGTAGTAGTAGTAGTAGTTTATTCAGTCATCATCTCACACAATACAATATACACCATCATTTAACAATATTTGATTTTACAGTGACTGAGAAGGTACAGACTGAAGCAATGCTTATATAGCCTATGCCTGTCCTATATTCTTAACAAAAATTAAAAAAAAATTAAGACTCCAAAACAGTATTATAAAAGAAAATAGCAAAAAAAACAGTATTATTCACCCTTGTAGTTTTCAAAAATAGCTTTACAAACCATTTTCTTAAAAACCAAAAGCGAATTACTCATTCTTAACTGTATATCAGCATTGTTCCACAAAGCGCTTCACAGAAACCATCAAGCATTCACACTCACACAGTCATACGCTACTGGTGGTCGTGAGCAGCATCAGCAAACACAGCTTCCCTGTGGCAGACTGACGGAATCATGTCTGCTATTCAGCGCCAACCACCATCAACAACCTTCATAAATACATTCAACATTAATGGAATAGGCTAACTACCAACTTAGCTGTAGCAGTTAGCTGTTATATGCAATCACATTTGTTTAACAACTAGTAGTTGACCTAGTTGTTAGCTTAAGCTAGTTAGCTGTGGTTATCTACAAACATGTAGATGAGACTAATCGAGAACATGGCTAACTGTTGGGAATTCTAAGGTACATCTTATTTAAGCATGTAAAATGGCAACTAATCAATTCAATCAATTAGATTACCAATATTATATCAACATGAAAATTTGAAAGGGAACATAATAGTATTTTATTTGAGTATTTACTATTATAATATTAGTAGCCAATTAATTTGCAGCCCGTCCTAGGTTCTGATTGGCTCTCTAGGTTCGCACTTTAGCTTCTGATGCTGTGGTGGGCACTAGTCCTAACATTGCTAACTAAACTTTTAGTCAGAGAAAAAACTTCACGAGTCACGACTATTTACGTCCACGTGCTGTAAGGAATCAGGAATACGGAAAGCACATTGTCTTGTAATAGAATGACTGAAATCACTGCAAGAACTAGTATAGGCTAGCTAGCCCTCATGAACCGGCACACACCAACAGTAGAATATGCACTAGGCTACTGCACGCACCTGTCATGTTACTGTTGGTTCCTTCCACTTGAACTTCATCATCATTAGCAGCAGCAGCTACTCTAACGCCAGCCCTTCCTCTACTAAACATGTCTGTAATTTTAGAACATTGTTCTGCGTCTTTTACTAGCAATTCTAGCTTTTTCAGCTCCACCCTTTCTTTTTTTGCATTCTCCATTTC
>NC_140170.1:188392255-188417255 GCF_963971535.1 Notolepis coatsorum
GGTAGTGTGTGAGCCAGTGTGACGAGGTAATGTATGGTAGTGTGTGAGGCTCTGTGACGAGGTAATGTATGGTAGTGTGTGAGCCCGTGCGACGAGGTAATGTATGGTACTGTGTGAGCCAGTGTGATGAGGTCATGTATGGTAGTGTGTGAGCCAGTGTGACGAGGTAATGTATGGTAGTGTGTGAGGCTCTGTGACGAGGTAATGTATGGTAGTGTGTGAGCCCGTGCGATAAGGTATTATAGCCCAGACAGACAGCCCCTGGGTATATCCAGGCCACTGGGCCTCCTTGGGTTTTTTTTAGAGCCAATCGCCTCTCTTCTCTCACCTAATGATTAATGACACACCTCCATAGATACAGGCCTGCGATGACAGGCTTGTTATAACAGCGTATGAATAAATCACCATTTAGGAAAATAGACATGTGTGTGTGTGTGTGTGCGCGTGTGTGTGTGTGTGTGTGTGTGTGTGTGTGTGTGTGTGTGTGTGTGTGTGTGTGTGTGTGTGTGTGTGTGTGTGTGCTTGTGTGTGTGTGAGAGCGTGCGTGCGTGCGTGCGTGTGTGTGTGTGTGTGTGTGTGTGTGTGTGCGTGTGTGTGTGTGTGTGTGTGTGTGTGTGTGTGTGTGTGTGTGTGTGTGTGTGTGTGTGTGTGTGTGTGTGTGTGTGTGTGTGTGTGTGTGTGGCAGCATAACAACTACCGTGTTGTTGCCTCATGATGACGATGACCCCGTAACCAGAGACACACTACGTGTTAGTCGGTCTGCAAACCATCGCCGCGCACACAGACCCCAAACCTCTCCATCTCACCTACCATGACCTTACCACTCCTATGCTCAATTCACTTAATTGCCACTTTATGTTATTTTTGTTTGTTTTATAGTTATAGGCAGCTATTGTGGCTGTTGTGATAAGAAATCATTTGCTTTCAAATAAATCCTGTTTATTTTTACAAAGTACATCAGATCTTTATCATCTTTTCTTTTGGACTGCTATTCGGAGCGCGTCGGACTGCCAACGCCACACCTGGAGCCTCGAGGCGAGGTAGGATTGCCTTTACATGGACATTCTGACGATGACGCCAATGGCTTCCGGTCATTGGAACGTTATGTAGATGTGAAATTCTCCGAGGGAGAAATCCGAGAACATTACAAGACTCTTACACCTGAATTGGTTTAAACACCAGCACTGGAATTACAGTGTTTCCGCCCGACATCAGTGATATTACTCACAAGTACACAAACAGACTCTAATCTCTGTCTCATACACTTCAAAGCCACACTCAAGGGTTTAGTTTTAACTCTAAATGTTTAGGTTTACATTTTTTGATGGGTATGACTTGGGTTAGAAAATAAATCCCATACTGTAGCACAAAATGCTAATCTTTTTTACTTCAGCGATTGTCTCAATAAAGAAGTATTTCTCTCCTGTGTCTCTCCTACTCCGTCTCCATCTCAGCCTTCCTACTGTCTCAATAAAGAACCTTCTCTCCTGTGTCTCCTCTACTCTGTCTCCCTCTCAGCCTTCCTACTGTCTCAATAAAGAACCTTCTCTCCTGTGTCTCCTCTACTCTGTCTCCCTCTCAGCCTTCCTACTGTCTCAATAAAGAAACGTATCTCCTGTGTCTCCCCTACTCTGTCTCCCTCTCAGCCTTCTTACTGTCTCAATAAAGAACCTTCTCTCCTGTGTCTCCTCTACTCTGTATCCCTCTCAGCCTTCCTACTGTCTCAATAAAGATAACCTTCTCTCCTGTGTCTCTTCTACTCTGTCTCCCTCTCAGCCTTCCCACTGTCTCAATAAAGAACTTTCTCTCCTGTGTCTCCTCTACTCTGTCTCCCTCTCAGCATTCCTACTGTCTCAATAAAGATAACCTTCTCTCCTGTGTCTCCCCTACTCTGTCTCCCTCTCAGCCTTCCTACTGTCTCAATAAAGAACCTTCTCTCCTGTGTCTCCTCTACTCTGTCTCTCTCAGCCTTCCTACTGTCTCAATAAAGAACCTTCTCTCCTGTGTCTCCTCTACTCTGTCTCCCTCTCAGCCTTCCTACTGTCTCAATAAAGAACCTTCTCTCCTGTGTCTCCTCTACTCTGTCTCCCTCTCAGCCTTCCCACTGTCTCAATAAAGAACCATCTCTCCTGTGTCTCCTCTACTCTGTCTCCCTCTCAGCCTTCCCACTGTCTCAATAAAGATAACCTTCTCTCCTCTGTCTCTTCTACTCTGTCTCCCTCTCAGCCTTCCCACTGTCTCAATAAAGAACCTTCTCTCCTGTGTCTCCTCTACTCTGTCTCCCACTCAGCCTCCCTACTGTCTCAATAAAGAACCTTCTCTCCTGTGTCTCCTCTACTCTGTCTCCCTCTCAGCCTTCCTACTGTCTCAATAAAGAACATTCTCTCCTGTGTCTCTCCTACTCTGTCTCCCTCTCAGCCTTCCTACTGTCTCAATAAAGAACAGTTTCTCCTGTGTCTCTCCTACTCTGTCTCCCTCTCAGCCTTCCTACTGTCTCAATAAAGAACAGTTTCTCCTGTGTCTCTCCTACTCTGTCTCCCTCTCAGCCTTCCTACTGTCTCAATAAAGAACATTCTCTCCTGTGTCTCTCCTACTCTGTCTCCCACTCAGCCTCCCTACTGTCTCAATAAAGAACCTTCTCTCCTGTGTCTCCTCTACTCTGTCTCCCTCTCAGCCTTCCTACTGTCTCAATAAAGAACCTTCTCTCCTGTGTCTCCTCTACTCTGTCTCCCTCTCAGCCTTCCCACTGTCTCAATAAAGAACTTTCTCTCCTGTGTCTCCTCTACTCTGTCTCCCTCTCAGCCTTCCTACTGTCTCAATAAAGAACCTTCTCTCCTGTGTCTCCTCTACTCTGTCTCCCTCTCAGCCTTCCTACTGTCTCAATAAAGAAACGTATCTCCTGTGTCTCCCCTACTCTGTCTCCCTCTCAGCCTTCTTACTGTCTCAATAAAGAACCTTCTCTCCTGTGTCTCCTCTACTCTGTATCCCTCTCAGCCTTCCTACTGTCTCAATAAAGATAACCTTCTCTCCTGTGTCTCTTCTACTCTGTCTCCCTCTCAGCCTTCCCACTGTCTCAATAAAGAACTTTCTCTCCTGTGTCTCCTCTACTCTGTCTCCCTCTCAGCATTCCTACTGTCTCAATAAAGATAACCTTCTCTCCTGTGTCTCCCCTACTCTGTCTCCCTCTCAGCCTTCCTACTGTCTCAATAAAGAACCTTCTCTCCTGTGTCTCCTCTACTCTGTCTCTCTCAGCCTTCCTACTGTCTCAATAAAGAACCTTCTCTCCTGTGTCTCCTCTACTCTGTCTCCCTCTCAGCCTTCCTACTGTCTCAATAAAGAACCTTCTCTCCTGTGTCTCCTCTACTCTGTCTCCCTCTCAGCCTTCCCACTGTCTCAATAAAGAACCATCTCTCCTGTGTCTCCTCTACTCTGTCTCCCTCTCAGCCTTCCCACTGTCTCAATAAAGATAACCTTCTCTCCTCTGTCTCTTCTACTCTGTCTCCCTCTCAGCCTTCCCACTGTCTCAATAAAGAACCTTCTCTCCTGTGTCTCCTCTACTCTGTCTCCCACTCAGCCTCCCTACTGTCTCAATAAAGAACCTTCTCTCCTGTGTCTCCTCTACTCTGTCTCCCTCTCAGCCTTCCTACTGTCTCAATAAAGAACATTCTCTCCTGTGTCTCTCCTACTCTGTCTCCCTCTCAGCCTTCCTACTGTCTCAATAAAGAACAGTTTCTCCTGTGTCTCTCCTACTCTGTCTCCCTCTCAGCCTTCCTACTGTCTCAATAAAGAACAGTTTCTCCTGTGTCTCTCCTACTCTGTCTCCCTCTCAGCCTTCCTACTGTCTCAATAAAGAACATTCTCTCCTGTGTCTCTCCTACTCTGTCTCCCACTCAGCCTCCCTACTGTCTCAATAAAGAACCTTCTCTCCTATGTCTCCTCTACTCTGTCTCCCTCTCAGCCTTCCTACTGTCTCAATAAAGAACCTTCTCTCCTGTGTCTCCTCTACTCTGTCTCCCTCTCAGCCTTCCCACTGTCTCAATAAAGAACTTTCTCTCCTGTGTCTCCTCTACTCTGTCTCCCTCTCAGCCTTCCCATTCCCTTGGAGAATTTGGGTATACACCCAAAACTGGCGTGCTGAATAAAACACCCACATCCATGCTTTAAAGGTCAGATGTTGACTGTGAAGCTGTTGTCATACTGAGGCCCCTGAGGCCATGCTTTTTAAATGAACAACGTAACGAGTCCAATAAGAAAGCTGCTCACAGTCTGTCCTCTGCTGTTTCTAAAAGGGCACCACTTCAAACTGTGGCAGACCGGCTGGCGTGGTAATAGACGGCCACTATGCATCGGCCAAGGTACTGGGGCATAAT
This sequence comes from Notolepis coatsorum, assembly GCF_963971535.1. NCBI lineage: Eukaryota > Metazoa > Chordata > Actinopteri > Aulopiformes > Paralepididae > Notolepis > Notolepis coatsorum. Next base: position 188,396,626 of record NC_140170.1, read on the forward strand.
ATGCCCATATTAGGAGTTCCGGAGAAACTCCCGCCAGAGCAGAGCGCATCAGCGCAGATGAAGCGCACCTGTGCCAGACGCGCCCGAGACAGGTGAGCGCAATCACCACACCATAGAAAATGGAGACGGAGTGAAAGAGTGAAATGGAGTAGCTGAGGCGAAACCGGTATACGAACGTGAGTAAGAGAGAAGAGAAGAAGAGGAGGAAAGATTGCTGTCTGTGTGACCCCTGCTTTGTTTATCTACTTTCGGAAGGAGGACCTGCTGTGTGCTATAACCCCTGATCGTCTGAGGCCCCGCCTGGGTATCGACCCCTGCTTGCCTGACGTCTCTTCTCCCGGATCATCCCCCGCCCGTACGAGAACCGCTCTCTGTGGACCGAACCCCGCTAACGGACCAAGCCGCTTCTCTAGGATTACGCACTGGCTGACGATCACACTAACACCTCCTTTTATTTGTTTAATTTTACATTTAGCTATGTTATGTAAATACTATGTGCTGCTGAGACCAAGGACCACAATGTAAATAAGTGTGACTTTTTTGTGCCGTCCTTGATCATTTTAGGATGCATGACTTATTGTAACATGTAGTTTAATAATTGTCAAATAAACTAAACAAAACTAAAATTGCTCTTGACCAAGGCCCTGACATTATAGATGGAGTCGGGCACCGGACTGTGGTTGCCCACTTGGTCCTAAACAGCTACAGTAAGCTACAGTAGGATGGCAGCATTTCTAGAGGCCACGTTAGCCACAAGCTATAGTAGCGGCAAACTAGCAGGGATGTTAGCCACATGCTATAGTAGCAGGAAACTAGCAGAGATGTTAGCCACAAGCTATAGTAGCAGGGAAACTAGCAGGGACGTTAGCTACAAGCTATAGTAGCAGGGAAACTAGCAGGGACGTTAGCTACAAGCTATAGTAGCAGGGAAACTAGCAGGGACGTTAGCTACAAGCTATAGTAGCGGGAAACTAGTAGGAACGTTAGCCACAAGCTATAGTAGCAGGAAACTAATCTTGCGTCATGATGTGACAACTGTGAGGCAGCCCAGGTCGCTTCTTAACCCCCCTCCCAGCCCCCCGGGTTCGCATGGACATTTTAGGGGAAGGAGGAAACCATGATGTACTGTAGATACTGTATGTATAGAATACAATTTCCATTATTTCCTTTTTTTGTAGCCCCATTTCTTACTTACCAATCATGACGTTGAAGATGTTGAGCACGGCAGAACTCCTGAGAGAGTTAACCCATTAAAGGCCAGAGAGCCAGGCTACATTCATACATGCGTCACTGAATGGATAGAAATCGGTCAGTTACAAAAGTTCATCCTCTGAACTTTTCTGTCCGTCAAAATGGACACAAATCTGGCGGAGGCGGACACAGCATCAGCACAACAAACGGAGACTCCTCACTGAAGGATAATTAAAAGAGACATAGACGGACAGACACAACCCCAAAACACGTCAGTTACCTCATGGGGACACGTTAGTCATCCTGAACTGTCCTCCCTTCTTGCTACTGCAGGACACTGACTCATATTTTGCGGGACACTCCCAGACGTTGAGGGGAAAGTCTGTCCTCTAACTTCAGCAGCCAATTGAATTTCAAGTTGAGATTCATCATGAACGTTTTAGAAACTGGAAATTGTTCCGCCTTTGCTACTAATGCTAATGGAGGTCATTACAAAACACTGGTGGGAGATAATCGGAATAACATTATGCGAGTTCTGCTTTAAAGAGTAAGTGCATCATTTTGGATTCCTAGCCCTGTTTTCTACAGTACTTCCCACTAATAGTGTAGCCTGGTAGACAATCCATACTGTGTAAATGGTAAATGCTGCATTTATATAGCATCTTTTATCCAAAGCACTTTACAATTTGTTCCTCACATTTTACCCGTTCACTCACACATTCACACACAGACGGCGGAGGCGACCATGCAAGGTGCCGACCTGCTCACCGGGAGCAGTTAGGGGTTAAGCGTCTTGCTCAAGGACACTTCGACACACTGCCCGAGAGGAGCGGGAATCGAACCGGGAACCTCCGGATCACCAGACGACCGCTCTACCCCCCGAGCCACTGTGCTTCATAATGCAGTGGTTTGCCACAAAACTAATATAAAGTGATGGGTGAACAACAACAACAAAACACTTCATAGGCGGCTAGGTGGTGTAGTGGGCAAGGCACTCGCCACCAGTGTGGAGACGCTGGGTTCGCGTGTTCGAATCCAGCTCTCCACATTGTTTTCAGTTTAGCTGGTCGTCCGCAGTAATACACATTGGCCGTATTACGGGGAGGGAAAACTGAAGGGTGGGGATCGAACGTTGTGAACAAGCGACTCCTACAAGTCGGTTGGTGCGCCTGCGCAGTGGAATCAGGAAGTGTCGGGGGCAGCGTGAGCCTCCCACGCGTTACTCCTCGACACTGAGAGATCGAGCTGCGCAGGTGAAAAGATGCGACTGCTGTTACCTCAAGTACCGGAGGGGACTTGTGCTATGTATGACTTAGTCCACATTGCAGCCGGCTTGTGGGAGGCAAGAAACAGCGTTCGTGACAGGGGAGGGTTGAATTGGATGATACGAAATTGGGATGGGAGAAAAATATAGAAAATGGGAGAAAAAAGTGGATAAAAAAAAAAAAAAAAAAAAACACTTCACCATACAACTAACTGTTTTGCTTTGGGTACAGCGTGGTGTAGTTATGAAATGGAGAGAGTTCTCGTTACCTTGTAGCAAACTAGCCAGAGCTGCTGGAAGAGATAGATATAAATCCATACACCTAAAACAGAAGCATTGAAAGTAAAACACAATATTTACAACACAATCCAACATGATAATAGTAAAAGCAATAATAAAATACAAAATGAAATTATTAAAAGTGGTCAAAGGTCTTGAGTTTTTTTGTAAAGGTGTGGCCGGTAGCACAGTGTCTTATTTCAGTTGGTAGGATGTTCCAAAACTGACTGCAACATAGGATTGACTGAAGGAGCTGGACCTAAACGGCACAATACAGTCCCGTCTCTGGGTAGATCTTGAGAGGTGGAGGCGCCTTGCCCTTTAAAATCTTGAACAGTAGGCAGGCACTTGAAGTCTGACGAGACGGATTCTCACGTGAGCCAGCTGCCAAGGTTATGGGACCGTAGCCTTTTAAGGATTTCACGGCGCTGCTTGTGCCTGAGCAGAAGAGCTTATAGGAGATTCTGGTGTTTCCTACATCAGTCCGAGTCGAGTCTCGAGTCCCCAGTGTTCGAGTCCGAGTCCAAGTCCAAGACACCTAAGAAGAGCCTAAGTCGAGTCGGAGTCGAGTCCCCATTACATTGGTCCGAGTCCGAGTCCAAGTCACCGAGGTTGAGTGACATCAGCACTTGCAGGTTTTGCCCATTCGCACACGGGTGTAGGCATCTCTGTGACCTTCTGATTCTTCAGGTGGATAGTGAAGGTTCAAGGTGGATAAGGCTCAGCAGGTCCTGTCCTGTTCTGACCTGTCTGTACTACTTCCTGTCCTCTAGTAAATCTAGTAGTTTCCCAGTGAGTATACATCCATCCTGGTAATTCAGTGTGGCAGGAACCCTCGGCTACTGTGACTCTACTGCTGACCTAGCCCACATATCTAGGAGAGAGAGAGGAAGAAGAGAAGAGAAGAGAAGAGAAGAGAAGAGAAGAGAAGAGAAGAGAAGAGAAGAGAAGAGAAGAGAAGAGAAGAGAAGAGAAGAGAAGAGAAGAGAAGAGAAGAGAAGAGAAGAGAAGAGAGAGAGAGAGAGAGGAGAGGAGAGGAGAGGAGAGGAGAGGAGAGGAGAGGAGAGGAGAGGAGAGGAGAGGAGAGGAGAGGAGAGGAAAGAAGAGAGCCAGGAACACTGCCTACCTAATGTACTACCCACTTTGTGTTTTACTCTTAGGTGTAATGTATCCAGGAAAAGGTATACCCACCAAAAACATGTCCAATACAAAGGAAGGAAGAGGTGCTTGAAAATAAATAATTAGAACCAAAGTTAGACTAGTGTAAGAGTTAGTCTACTCTAGTCATGTATTTGCAAAAAAGTCATGTTCGACAGATTCAAGAAAGTTCTATGAAAGTGTTGAAAATATACATAAAATGTGTCCTTTACTGTAAGTAAATTATGGGAGCATTTGAAGATTATGGCATTCCTCTTCATTTTGATCTAATATGAATAACCTTCCCCAAACTAGAATCCAGAGAAGCAAGACATCAATCTGAGACCTTCATCTACATATACGTATTTGGATACATGGGCTTGTGACCAACAAGGCCATAACCACCTACATCCATACTTGCCTCAAAACCTTTATAGCTTTACAGAACCTTTACCCCCATGAGAGGTTCTGTCTTGGTGAAGCTACGTGTTATTTTATCCACTGATAGGCCTTTCACAGCGTAATCTCGAACCGGCCGGCGCGTTCACACCGGGAATAATTGGTTCGGAACATGAAAAATCGGTGCTCAGTGTTTTCTTAGAGGGCTGATCTAAAGCCTCCGTCATGTTCCGAACCAATTATTCCCGGTGTGAACACGTCGGCCAGTTCGAGATTACGTTCGGGAACCGGCACGGAGCCCGGCCGGTGTGAAAGGCCTTTTAGAGGTTCTGTCTTGGTGATGTTGGTGTTATTTCATCCGCTGAGAGTTTCTGTCTTGGTGATGTTGGTGTTATTTCACCTCATGAGAGGTTCTGTCTCTGTGATGTTGGTGTTATTTCATCCGCTGAGAGGTTCTGTCTTGGTGATGTTGGTGCTATTTCTTCCGCTGAGAGGTTCTGTCTTGGTGATGTTGGTGTTATTTCTTCCGCTGAGAGGTTCTGTCTTGGTGAAGAATTCCCTGGTAATAAAGAGCACTGTATATTAGGGGGCAACAAATTTATAGCATCAATAATCGCCTATTATAATATATAATAATTCTGTGAGAGCACGGATTATGAGTTGAGTTAACGCGATCAGTTTATCAGCCTATCAGCTATCAGCAGCATATAATACGTTCATCGTTAACTCAACTCATAATCTGTGCTCTCACAGAATTATATATTATAATAGGCGATTATTGACGCTATAAATTCGCGCAACGCCATTTCGTTTTTTTTTTATTTCTCTTATTTCTAACGTTATTCACAGGAGGTGGGTCAGATTCTGGCAGGGGGTCAGAATTCGGCACAACACCGGCACTGCAGAACACGTGACCCACCCATCCCTTACATAAACGCTTTGATTCTTCCAATGACAAATGGCATTCCTGCAAAAACATTATATCATACCTGGAGGATTTCAATTTATAAAGTACCTTGTTCCTCTTGATGTGAATATGTACTGTTGGACTGTGGTGATTCCATGTACGAATAAATAAATGATGATGATGATGATTACATTACCCAGACAATTTACATTCCATGTGGCGAGGCACAGTTTATTATTATTCTGAGCAGACATGGACATGCAGAATAGTAATAATGACCGATGATATCCTGACAACTAAGTGAAGTATTTTTAACCATGTCGACAAACACAGGGCTCTTGACAAAAAACAACAGTAAAAAACACCATTACACGCTGCAAACAAAACATAGCGTGATAAAAAAATAAATAAAAAAAACGCAGACAGATACGATTCTGGTCCATGACCCGTCGGTAGAGTGGTTCGCTCTCAGCGCCGCCCACTCGCGGCATTGTTTTGGCAAAAGTTTGAGCATGTTTGTCATAAAGTGACATCATTCATTCTCAATGAATTAGAGAGTCCCGCTCGTTAACGCTAAAGGAACGCTATAGGAATGTTAAAGGACAGCTAGTAAAAGGAAAGGAGAAGAAATAAAAATAAAAGAATATCAACCCCCGCTCGTCCATTAGTCATACCGCAAATATCATACGTGGGGGAGAAATAGCAAATAACAAAGTGACTGCGTTATTCGTTTTTAAAGCCCTTAATGGTTCTGTTCTACCCCCAGGGTCGGTACCGACCCCTAAATGACATTATGATCATAGATCCATATTTTTCAGAGTGATGCTGTTATGGTTTGTAACCGACCCCAATCGCACAACACAAGACAGGTATGAGAGTAAGCCAAAACAGGGCATTTATTTATTATAAAACAAAAAGTGGCACAGTCCCTTTAAGGGAGAACACAAAAAACACTAGAGTCAAAGAAATATGGAAAATGCGGCACTGTGCCTTTAAGAGGCGAACAGGCTAAGGGACTAAGGCTAAGGGACAGGGCCAGGGCTAAATGTCAAGGACCAGGACCAGGGGCACTGGAGAGGGGGACAGGGACAGAGGCCCGGAGAGGCGGGCTGGAGACAGGGACAGAGAACAGGGTTAAGGCCTTGGACAGGGCAAGGGCCAGAGCTGCTTACAGGGATGAGGACAGGGTTCCGACGGCGGAGGCCTGGCAAGGGGACAGGGGCCCAACGGCGGAGGCCTGGCACGGGGCCAGGGGCCCGACGGCGGAGGCCTGGTACGGAGACAGGGGCCCGACAGCGGAGGCCGGGGGGAAGAGGCGCCATCCTCCTGTGGAAATAGGGAGCGATGACGCGCCGGCTTGACGTCTGGAGTGGGAACACTGGAAAACCTCCCGTAGAGAATTAGAGAGCGAAGACGGTGTTCCACTCCAGGCACGGAGATCCTCTTCCTCCTCCTCGGGTGCTGCAGACGGGCAGCGCAGAACACAGGGGTCCCAGGGGACCGGGGCGAAGAGACGCATCCTCCCGTGGAAATAGGGAGCGATGCGTGCCGGCTTGACGTCTGGAGTGGGAACACCACTCCAGGCCTGGCACGGAGATCCTCCTCGGATGCTGCAGACGGGCAGCGCAGAACACAGGGGTCCCAGGGGACCGGGGCGAAGAGACGCATCCTCCCGTGGAAATAGGGAGCGATGCGCGCCGGCTTTACGTCTGGAGTGGGAACACTGGAAAACCTCCCGTAGAGAATTAGAGAGCGAAGACGGTGTCCCACTCCAGGCAAACGGCGACAGGTGGTGATGGCTGGTACGTCGTCTCACGCCGGAGACGCGGCAGGAGATGGTAACGTACAGGATGGTAACCGTACAGAACTCCATGAACACAGAGTGAACATAGATACAGATACAGAACGAACACAGAGTCCAGAACACAGAGTCCAGAACACAGAATGACCCGACAAGGACTGGAGGGGAGTCTGCAACCTATGTACTCTCCCGAGGTGATTGCAAACTCCCAACAGGTGCGTGAAGGTAGAGGATCAAGGATGTCCAAGGGTGGGGGCTGGTGAAGAGTAGAGGAGAGTAAATCATCACAAGGGTGGGGGCTGTTGAGGAGAGTAGACAGGGAAAACACAGGAAAAAGGTCCAGGGACAGGCGAATCCTCACAGATGCAAAAAAATTGCGATTTTAAAATCAAACGTTTTCAAGTATTAACATCACTAACATGTCACAAAAGCATGTAGAATGTATATTATCATCAATACGTTAGTTTAGCAATAGCTTAAAAGTGTTAAAAGATCGTTTTAAGTTTTCGATTTTCGATCGTCCATTCCAAGCTTGAAATGAAAATGGAAATTTTTAACCATGGGAATTGTAGTCTTTTTGCGGCCATTTCGTAGAGGACATGCATAGCTGTCGACCAGCGTTGGAATTTTTCCAAACTTTTCTACACTTCCTGGCAAGTTCTATGGGGGTTCAAAGTTCAGAGTTGAATTATGAATTATGTCAATAACTGTTATTATTCGCGATAATAAGCAACAAAAGGTAACGTTTTTGACAAATATTGAAACGCAGTTAGTTTCTCCTCCCTATTGTTAGCATGTAGGAACAATTAGATCTGAAATTAGTTTCAAAACGGTTGCACTGTGGGGAAAATAAAAAAGTACACTAGATTACAGTAGATATCATTATCTGTTCTTATGCACGCCTGGTGATACTAAATCCAAATTGAACTCGGGCATTTGAAAGATAATATATGTATATATATATATATATAAATGTGCGAATTGGCTATAATAAGGTAATGTATAAGCATCTATTCTATATTCTATAATAATATTTCAAATTGCATTGGTCCGGATGGGAGAATTCAGTACTGTATCTACAGAACCTTCGGTTTTATCATCTTCCCTTTATTAATTTCCTTAGATTTTTTGTACACATGATCTCAAGAGGGTACTGAACGAGGTCAGTGGTTTGGTCATTATTATCATGATGTTATTCACTGTCAAAGATGCAAAGAAAAATCATAATTCATATTCTCCTTTGTTTCATCACAATTTAAGCAAGCCTAGTAATAGACAAAATAGTTCTGACACTGTGAATACATTCCCTGAGGTCCATAGATGTACCTAGATACCAAGAATATGCAAATAGCCCTTGTAGAAGTGGAGCAATATTCCATTTACCTAGGTATATATTTTATGCGGAATTTCACATAGTGTGGAACAGGTTAATGGTCAGCCCCCCTCCTACATCTCAGACCTCCTATCCCCCTATTCCAACACCAGGTCCCTCAGGTCAGCCGATCAGAGGCTCCTGACAGTCCGGAGGTCTAACCTTAAGCTCAACCTTATACTACATCATTATTGGAATGGAATTTTGGAACCTATGGAACCCGTTCTAGTGACTGGCTGGTCCTTAAGAAGTTTGCCCTGAACAGGGTAAATCTGCATGTTGCTATAATGCCCCTCTAGCTCATGGAACGAACTCCAACAGTCCTTAAAGCTTGAGATTCTCCCCTCTGTTGCAGAATTTAAAAACGTGATCTCCAACCTTTGTCAATAAAATTTGTACATGTTGTAACTGATTTGTTATCCTTACTTTTGTCTCGCCTTGTTGTCTTATTGTTATGATTTTATGTGCTGTGTGATTTTATATGCCCTTTTCTTTATTATTTCTGTATGTGCACTCGACGTGACTGTAAATGAGGCAAACCTCAGTTGCCTTTCGAGTTTAAATAAAGGTTTGACATGAAATGAAATGATATAACAATAGAGTAACAACAGAATGACTATATACGTCAGGCAGCCATTGTTCCCTGCTTATTCTGCGTTGACAAGACATGCAGGGCCATCACTATTCCTTGCTTATTCCCCAGTGTGATCGATTAGTCAAGCTCCCGGTGTTTCACTCTTATTCTCCATTGGTGTAATTCCCATCTAATTCTCTGGTAATCACACAGTGCTGTATGCTAACGTGCCACTGTGTGAGGTAATGCACGTTATAAATGAGCTTTCTTGTTCCTTTGAGGCAGAAATGACTTGTACTATTGAAAAGCGTTCTTTTTTTGTGGAGATTGGTCCAACAGTGACTACAGACGATGGGAACACAGTGCTATACTGCTGGGGGAGAATAGAGCCGTCAGGGGAGTGACTGACTCCATTCCTCTCATCCTCCCCAGCCGAGATCTGGGCCAAGACGGCCGAGGCAACAACACACCATAAATCAAAGTGTCAATCCACGGAAACCAAGATGAATTTGATTGCACTGTGTGAGCATCATTGACTTGATGTGTGGGGTACGCTCGCTCGCGCACGCACGTGTGTGTGTGTGTGTGTGTGTGTGTGTGTGTGTGTGTGTTTGAGGGGCTGCATGGCTGAATCACTGACAGAGATACTACAGAGGAACACACGACATGCTGGTAATAAAACCATACAGCGTTTCTCATTGCTATTCACCTCATAAGCCCCGCCCACATCCCCTGTTGCCTCTTCACTTCCTGCACGAAGCACAAACTGTGTAGCTAACGTTAGCTCATTATCCTTATAACAAAGACATTTCTAAAGAAATAGAACGAGAGGCGTGGCGTTTTTCATTCAAAGTCCATAGACTTTGAAGGCTAATGTAACACATTCTAGATACAGTGTCATTAAAGTTTTTACATGATGTGACGAATATGGTTTGTTTTTGAAACGTCGTCTTTTTTTTCTATCTGAAGATGGGGACCATTTGGAATGTCTTTGACTGAGCCCTCATTGTCGTGCACCTCCAAGCCTCCAGCCTGACTACCCTGCCTGGTGATTCTCCTGCCTGACTACCTGGTGGTTCTCCTGCCTGGTGGTTCTCCTGCCTGGTGATTCTCCTGCCTGACTACCCTGTTCCACACAGTTCTACACAGTTCCACACAGTTCTACACAGTTCCACACAGTTCTACACAGTTCTACACAGTTCTACACAGTTCCACACAGTTCTACACAGTTCTACACAGTTCCACACAGTTCTACACAGTTCTACACAGTTCCACACAGTTCCACACAGTTCTACACAGTTCTACACAGTTCTACACAGTTCTACAGTTCTACACAGTTCTACACAGTTCCACACAGTTCTACACAGTTCCACACAGTTCCACACAGTTCTACACAGTTCTACACAGTTCTACACAGTTCCACACAGTTCTACACAGTTCTACACAGTTCCACACAGTTCTACACAGTTCTACACAGTTCCACACAGTTATACACAGTTCTACACAGTTCCACACAGTTCCACACAGTTCTACACAGTTCTACACAGTTCCACACAGTTCTACACAGTTCTACACAGTTCCACACAGTTCCACACAGTTCTACACAGTTCTACACAGTTCCACACAGTTCTACACAGTTCTACACAGTTCTACACAGTTCCACACAGTTCTACACAGTTCTACACAGTTCCACACAGTTCTACACAGTTCTACACAGTTCCACACAGTTCTACACAGTTCCACACAGTTCTAACACAAACGTCAATAACATCACCACTAACATCAACATCAATAACATCACCACTAACATCAACATCAATAACATCACCAGTAACACAAACATCAATAACATCACCGCCACCACACCCTTTGACAGTGGCTCAGGAGGTAGAGCAGTCATCTAGTAATTCGGAGGTTCCCGGTTCGATTCCCGCTCCTCCCGGGCAGCATGTCGAAAGACACTTAGCAAGACACCCCTAATTGCTCCCGATGTGCAGCTTGAGTGAATGGGTGAAATGTGAGGAAAATTTTTTAAAGGGCTTTGGATAAAGTGCTATATAAATGCAGCCATTTACCATTTATTTACCATTTAACATCAACATCAATAACATCACCAGCCACTAACATAAACATCACCACCACCACCACCACTAACACCAACATCACCACTAACACAAACATCACCACCACCACTAACACCAATAACATCACCACTAACACAAACATCACCACCACCACCACTAACACAAACATCACCACCACCACCACTAACACAAACATCACCACCACCACTAACACCAATAACATCACCACTAACACAAACATCACCACCACCACCACTAACACAAACATCACCACCACCACCACTAACACAAACATCACCACCACCACTAACACCAACATCACCACCACTAACACAAACATCACCACCACCACTAACACCAACATCACCACCATCACCACTAACACAAACATCACCACCACCACTAACACCAACATCACCACCATCACCACTAACACCAACATCGCCACCACCACCACTAACACAAACATCACCACCACCACTAACACCAACATCACCACCACCACTAACACAAACATCACCACCACCACTAACATCACCACCACCACCACCACTAACATCACCACCACCACTAACACCAACATCACCACCACCACTAACACAAACATCACCACCACCACTAACACAAACATCACCACCACCACTAGCACAAACAACAACAACACCACTAACATCACCACCACCACTAACACAAACATCACCACCACCACTAGCACAAACAACAACAACACCACCAACATCACCACCACCACTAACACAAACATCACCACCACCACCAACACAAACATCACCACCACCACTAACACAAACATCACCACCACCACCAACACAAACATCACCACCACCACTAACACCAACATCACCACCACCACTAGCACAAACAACAACAACACCACTAACACCACCACTAACACTAACACCACCAACACACCATCACCACCACCACAAACACCAGGAGAGGAGAGGAGGAGAGAAGAGAGGGCCGGAGAGGAGAGGAGAGAATATGAGGAAAAAAGAGAGGCGATGAAAAGAGGAGAGAGGAGAGAAACTGCAAGCTCCGAGCTGCACTGAGAGATAAAGAGCAGACAGCCGCGTGTGTGTGCGTGCGTGCGTGTGCACGTCCGCGTGTGTGTGTGCGTGTGTGTGTGTGCGTGCGTGCGTGTATGCATATGTGTGTGTGCGTGTGTGTATGTCTTTGTGTGTGTGTGTGTGTGTGTGTGTGTGTGTGTGTGTGTGTGTGTGTGTGTGTGTGTGTGTGTGTGTGTGTGTGTGTGTGTGTGTGTGTGTGTGTGTGTGTGTGTGTGTGTGTGGCATTAGACTGAATGGCTTGTCTTGACAGAAGCAGAACACTGCCACCTGATGGACACCACTTGTAATTACACAGATAATGTCTGACTCTGGCTAGACTGTATCCATGTTTCACCTTAAACATTGTTTATGAGCCTACAACAATAAACCCTTACCCTTACCTTTACCCTTACCTTTACCTTTACCTTTACCTTTACCCTTACCTTTACCTTTACCCTTACCTTTACCCTTACCCTTACCTTTACCCTTACCTTTATACCTTTACCTTTACCTTTACCTTTACCTTTACCTTTACCTTTACCTTTACCCTGTACCCTTTACCTTTACCCTTATAGTTACCCTTACTTTAACCCTTACCTTTACTCTTACCTTAACGTCACAGGAGGCACCAATGCCCCACCTTAACCTAAAATAGAGATGAAAGACACTATTTGTGTGATCATCGATTTTCTAAATTATAATGCATTTCATCTCTCTCTCCCTCTCTATCTATCTGTCTCACCTTTCTCTCTCCCTCTCTCATCACCACTAACACAAACTCTCCCTCCCTCTCCCTCCCTCCCTTCCACCCCCTCCCTCGCCCCCCTTTGTGCCATAGCAGCTCAATGCTAATATATGGCATTTGACTGATAATGGTTTAACAAAGGTACGATAATAAAGACAGATGACGCAATCAACGCAGGACCAATGGAATGACAAACCTGTTTTGTGCTGGATCTACAGGTCAGACAAACATTGATTTAGTGTCAAAATGTTCAGAACACCTTCAACTTGTACGAGACGGTCCTATATTTACTGTGGTTTTCATGGTAAGGACAAATAGCCACATTCAACCGTAGAGGCAATGGAGCCTGTGCCTGGTCTGGTCTCTTGAAGTGAGGAAAGAGCGGTAAACCCAGCCAATGGCGTGCCTTCTGTAGATTATGTGACATATTACAAGAAGTGATCTCACCAGTTGGCGTGATTTTCTTTCGTAGCCGTAGTTTGCGAAGTGGTTATGCTTTGGCCCTCTTTCGAAGTGGGTTATGCTTAGAGTTTGTCTTTAGAGCAGGGCGATGGACCACCAGCCCTGATTCCAAACTCTAAGCATAACCCACTTCGAAAGAGGGCCAAAGCATAACCACTTCGAAGCAGAGAATATATATGTACAAGGTGGACATTTCTATCCCAGAGCCCTTCGGAGCTAAACCAATCAGAGAGGGTCTTCGCTGTACGCGGGCTAGCCAATCAGACAGCGTCTTCGCGAACTGAGGCTACGGAAAAAAATCACGCCACCAGTTGTACCTGCCATAGAAGAGCCTTCACTATGAAAGAAATCACGTATGTGTGTCTGTGTCTGTGTGTCTGTGTGTCTGTGTGTCTGTCTGTCTGTCTGTCTGTCTGTCTGTCTGTCTGTGTGTCTGTCTGTCTGTCTGTCTGTCTGTCTGTCTGTCTGTCTGTCTGTCTGTCTGTCTGTCTGTCTGTCTGTCTGTCTGTCTGTCTGTCTGTCTGTCTGTCTGTCTGTCTGTCTGTCTGTCTGTCTGTCTGTCTGTCTGTCTGTCTGTCTGTCTGTCTTGTCTGTGTGTGCGTGCGTGCGTGCGTGCGTGCGTGCGTGCGTGCGTGCGTGTGTGTGTGGTGTGTGTGTGTGTGTGGGTGTGTGTGTGGGTGTCTGTCTGTCTGTGTGTCTGTCTGTGTGTCTGTCTGTCTGTCTGTGTGTCTGTCTGTCTGTCTGTCTGTCTGTCTTATGAATAGGCTTCACTTTAGATTGGCCCCCGCGATAGCATCTGCAAATGATTTATAAATGTTTTATGAATGTCTTAACAAATCATTTGTTGAACATGAAAAATAAATGGAGATACACTATAGTCGTTTTTTCATATCCATTTTTCAAAGCATCTACAAATGTGTTACTACACATTAAACAACATTACTTAATGATGAACAAATCAAGTACAAACAATGTTGATAATGAGTTATAAATAATGTAGAACTAATCTGTAAATGTTATACAAATATAGTTATAAATGATTTAATAATAATTTATGAATGTATATAAATGGTTTGTTCATGATTAGTTCATTATCCACTAATGCGTTATAAATACCTTGTAAATGGTATACAAATATAGTTATAAATGATTTAATAATCATTTATGAATGTATATAAATGGTTTGTTCATGATTAGTTCATTTTCTACAAATACCTTATAAATGTATTATAACAGGGTGTTATTATAAAGTGCTACCCAATTTTTTACTCACTACAAACATAGGTCAGGGCGAGTACAGGTTGTCTGACAAATGAGGCTACCCACAGCTTTTCTATACATCTCTTACATCAGTCAAAACATCTCAGGATCTTTTTCACATAATTAAATCATTTAGAACATGGTAAGTCATCCACCTCTGTATTTAAACATGGGACCCATTATTTAAACATGGAATTAAACATAGGATCCATTTCAGTATTTAAACATGGATTCTACTCAGGTATTTAAACCCGGATTCTACTCCTCCCGTATTTAAACCTGGAGTATCCTCCTCCTGCATTTAAGCAGTTGGCTACGAACCATACATTTGTATATGTCGTGGCCTTCAATACCCTCCTGGATTGAATACACCCATTTCCCTCCCACTGTCTGTCTGCCCTCTGGTAACTTGGTTGAATACACCCATTTCCCTCCCACTGTCTGTCTGCCCTCTGGTAACTTGGTTAGAGTAAAGGTGTGGTTGTCCTCTAGGGACCTCATCTCCTCATCCATTGCCCTCACCCATTTACTTGATTCAGGGGACACTATGGCCTCTTTAAAGGTTGGGGGTACCCCACTGACTACCCTGTAGCAGTAATCAACGGTGGTAAGTGTACTGTCATCCTCGTCACTCCCTCTCCGGGCATAGTCTGTCAGATACTTTGGGGGTTTGTGTTCCCTTGAGGGATACTTCCCACTGCTTGGGGCACTTGACGTCACCCTCAGGTGCTCCTCGTCATCGCCCTCTGGGGGTGGCTGACTGTCTGCCTGCATGACCGTGCTAAGTACACTGGGCTGATGTGTCTCTGTTTCTACACACCTTACTCTGGAGTCCAGCTCTGGCTCCTCTGTCTGTGTCTCGCTCTCACATGTTGTCTTTGTGACAAACTTGACTAGCATGTGTTTCTGCACTCTCCCTTTACCGGGATGATAAACTAGGAAAGTGGGGCTTCCCTTGTCGTGCCCTACAAAGAGTCCTTTTACACATCTGGACTCGGGCTTTCCCCTGTCCTGCAGGTACGCATAACACACTGATCCAAATCGGTGAATTCTTGCTAGATTACACTTCTTTCCTGTCAGTGCTGTATACGGGGTGGTGCCTGTGTGTTTATTAAAGCACCTGTTTCTGGTGTAAGCGGCTTCTTGCACCGCATAATGCCATAGGCTCTTAGGTAAGTTACTGTCTACTAGCTTACACCTAGCCATTTCGAAAAGGGTGCGCCATTTCCTCTCTGCCACTCCGTTCTGGTGTGGGGGATATGGACATGACGTCTCGTGTCTTATCTTGTACCTTCTCAACAGTGATTGGAACTCTCTGTTTGTGAACTCGGTTCCGTTGTCGGACCTCAAGCATCCTACGTTACCATAAGGGGCTATGTCTGCCAGGAATTTCTCCGTGGCCTGGAGTGTGTCACTCTTTGCTTTGAGAAAGTAAATAAACACTGCTCCTGTGCACACATCTGTAAAATACTGTACATATCTAAAGCCTCCTATGGACTTGTTGCTTACTGGACCGGCTAGATCCGTGTTAACTAGTGCAAGTGGTACCTTTACTTTTTCTGTGGGATTTCTGTTTCTCGATTGAGTAAACGTCCCCGTTTTGCACACTACACATTTTTTGTCAGGTCTACGCTTTTCACCTTCAATGTGCATGACTTCTGTCACTGCTTGCAGTTTCAGTAAATCCTCGTAATTACAATGACCCATAATCTCGTGCCATGTCTGAATATCGTGACTGGCCGTCACGCTACACATATCATTATTATCGTTACACTTGTCGTTGTCATTACACTCTGTTTGCAGATAATACACTCTCTGGTACATCTTTATGTCAAACCGTGTACCGTCAGGCTCTACAAGAACATTTTTACCTTTATCGAAGAATACCTTGGCACCGCAGTAGCAGCTATTACAGAGAATAGTCCTTGTGGGAACGATGGTACGTAGAGAGCGTTCTTTAACATCACTGTACGCCGGCGCCCCCCACTGTCCGTGAGGCAAAGTCTTCTTGTCCCGTTATTCTCCGGGCGTCGTCTCGATCCGTCTCATGTCGACCGTCGCCGCCATCGTGTCCGCTGCCACCATCTTGTCCACAGCCGCCATCTTGTCCGTAGCCACCGTCTCGTCCATGGCCGCCGTCTCGTCCATGGCTGTCATCTTGTCCATGCGCGTATCGCGCACTCTGGTCGTGTTTCTTCATGCACGCTCTGTCTGTGTGCCCCGTGGATTTGCAGAAGCTACACCAGACAGTCTTTGGCCTCTCCGATGGCCTTTCTCTCCGCATCGCCAACACGCCAGTTCCGCCGTGGTCCTGGTCCTCTCCCTTGGCGTCGCTCGGGCCTTCAGCACCCTCTCTCCCGCCTCCGCGGCGGCTGGGTGGGTATCTTCTGAGGTCTCGAAGTTTCTTAACTTGGCCTTGAACTGTCCCAGCGTCATGTCCGCTGAACCGTGTGTTACCAGGAGTATGAACGGTTTGTACAGCTCCGGTAGTCCTCTCATCACCATCGCCATCATTAGCCCATCGCTTGGTGCTTCTCCTGCACTCTTCAATGCCGTCATGGACTGCTCAGCTCTGATGACGTATTCGGTCACCGTCTCGGTGTGCCCCTTCCTCAGTCCCGTTAGTGTTATGTAGAGGGCCACGACTCGGGGTCTTCCTCGCCCGATGTAGTGCTCTCTCAACACCTCCAGGCTTTCTCTGCCTTTGTCTTTAGTGTCGCGGAATATCAGCCCCAAGCTGGTGTTGTCGAGCAGTGGCGCTAATTCACAGTACGCGTCTGCGTTACGCTGGTCGTCCAGAGCTTGCTCTTCCGCCGTCAGGTCTCCCGTGGGGGCTGTCAAGATCGTCGCCTTCAGTCCCGCACCGTGCATGCAGCATAACATGCGCTCTTCCCAGAGCTCGTAGTCCTCTGCTTTTCCATTGAATGAGGGCCATTTGCTCCTTCCCTTGGTCGCCATCCTCTTGGTTGATGGTAGGCGTAGCTTTAGCTGTTGTTGGCCTAGCGTCTAGCCACGCGGTGCTCCCGGTGCTAACCTAGCCTATACTTTAGCTAAGCTTGCTACCCTTATTATTTCGCCCCAGCGTGATCTGGGCCCATAACCTGTTGACAGAATCCGGCTATATGGCGACAATAATGTGGTCAAGAGGCATGGTTTCTATCTTTAGCCTTTAAGCGGCGTGGTTTATTCATTCACATTGTATGAGCAGCAGCACACGAGTCCTCCTCTCACTGAGAGGCTGATGGAGAAAGAGATAGAGGGGGAGGAGACATCTCTATTTATACTCGCCACCTGGTGGTATCTTGAGTGGCTCCGCCTAGAGCGCCCTCTAGTGGAAACAGTTATATATGCAGTTAGACAGTTACTAACGATCCTACATAGAACCTCTAACTTCAACACAGCAGGAGAACCAGCAGGAGAACCAGCAGGAGAACCAGCAGGAGAACCAGCAGGAGAACCAGCAGGAGAACCAGCAGGAGAACCAGGAGGAGAACCAGCAGGAGAACCAGCAGGAGAACCAGGCAGGAGAACCAGCAGGAGAACCAGCAGGAGAACCAGGAGGAGAACCAGCAGGAGAACCAGCAGGAGAACCAGGCAGGAGAACCAGCAGGAGAACCAGCAGGAGAACCAGGAGGAGAACCAGCAGGAGAACCAGGAGGAGAACAGGAACCAGTGGAATAACAGATTACATTTAGATTTAGTAATTTAGCTGAAATGCTTTTATCCAAAGCGACTTACAGGTTCTGTACGACCAGTCAGCAGGAAGGGCACAACTCTATCAGCTGAACAATGTTCATCAAACTGTGCTGAAACGTGGGCGCTGCAGTGTTGAGTGCATAGTAGTAGAGACATGTTAGTATAGTAGGAAGAGTGCATGATAATATGAGACAGTAAGAAGGTTAGTGGTTTTATTGAAGACGTGTGTTTTTAGTCGACCGTGAAAGATTGGGGTCGGTTTTCGGCTCCTAACTGGGGTGGGAAGTTCGTTCCACCGTTGTGTTAGCGAGGAGGACCGAGGATATAGGCGGCTTCTCTTTGAACACCCTCCCGGAGCTCTGATAGGAGGAGTGGGTCTGAGGCGGCCAGAAGATGTAGAGCGGAGGGGTCTTGAGGGTGTGTGGTTAGAGATGAGATTAGATTAGATTAGATCAGTGTTAATTTAGTCAACGAAAATGATGACTAAAAATGGTCAACGAAGCTTTTTCCCCCGACGACGAGACGAGGCGTCGCGTCAATGGAGATCATGTGACAGTGACACTAACGTGACTAAGTGATTCATGCACTGTCGTTGACTAAAAACGACGACACAAAATGTAGTTTACAAAATAAAATCACGGGGTGAATTGATCATCTGATCAGGGCCGCCTCAGGGGGTGTGCGAGCAGTGCGGTCGCACAGGGCCTCGCGGGAAGGGGGGCCTCGCAAAAAAAAAAAAAAAAAAAAAAAAAAAAAAAATATTTTTTATTAATTTTTTTTATTATTATTATTTTTTTTTTTTTTTTTTTTTTTGCGAGGCCCCCCTTCCCGCGAGGCCCTTTTTCATCACAGACCTAAAATCTAGTTTTGCTTATATGCTTATATATTTCACATTAGACACGTTTGTAGAATGTGTCTGACTTGTTCCTGGGTCTGCAGTCCTGCAGCTGCAGACATACTCACTATTGGAGCTCAGCCTCTGGGGTTCTGCAGCAGCATTGGTTTCAACGAAGGGAGTGGTTTTACTTACAGCGTGTGTAGACAGTGTAGTTGCCGGCGTGGCAGCGTGAGTCGGCTGCGTTTGACATTTTCGCGCGTGCAGCTTTTGACTATGCTTAGTTATGCCCAATAGCCAAGACGAAGAAAGAGGTCGGTCATTATCAGTCGGTCGGTCACCAACCAAGGAACGTTGACGAAAGGCCTCTCGCTAGCGGGACAAATGGCCGGAGCCTTTCGGTATAGCCATGTCGGCTAGTAGCTAGCTTAGCTAAATGCTAACTAGCGTTAGCTAACCAGGCGAGGCGAGTGGATGTCTTTTCAAAAGAAGGAGAAGAGAACTTGTGAGCAGATAAATCTGTTAGGCAGCAATACGCCGAAATTACACCGTGGGGCCAAGAAAGTATCCTTCCACGTTGATACTGCGTTATGGTGAGTCAACTTATGATTATGTACCCGCCGTGGATCTGAGTCACCTGACCCTGTCTCTCTTTCTCTCTTGGAGCCAAACTGGTCTAGCTAATACTACTAGTAGCTAACTGTGTGAGCTAACTGTTAGCCAGTTAGCTGTTTAGCGTCAGCTGGGAACGTTCGTTTGATGCTATCAGTTAGCCTTGAGAATAGCAGGCCCTTTGACAGAAGATGTAGTCGGGCCTGCACCATGACAAGGCTCTGGCCAGTGGCCATAGCTTCTTTTTGTCCCGCCAGCGAGAGGCCTTTCGTCAACGTGGAGACCTTGCGGCCTTTCGCCCAGCGTTCATCGTGCAGGTAACTTGGATTAATGAAAATGTCATGATGACATTACCCCACTCTTCCTTCCTTCCCCTCCCGAATGTTTTGTTAATAACGATGTTTTTTTCCAGGCAAAACATATGCTACTTCACAACATTTGGAGATACGACATGTGCTGTGTGTGAATGGTCGTTTGTGTAGCCACGTTGTGTGTGTCACGTGGCCTGGTGTCACAGTACCTGGCTAGCCTATTTAGCTGATGTCGGCCATTGGCTCCTTGCTGCTTTGGTTTCTCTGTTGACCCTCTTCTTGTTGGATTTAAGTGTTGATCTTTGTCCTTTTGAATCTCTCATACATGCTATAGTCTCTCTCTAACACACACACACACATGACAAACACACATGTTCTCTCTCTCTCTCTCTCTCTCTTTCTAACACACACAGTCTGCCTATGGCGGCCTTTCTCGATGGCTAGGCTGTGCTCAAGGATCTTCAGTCACAGTGCTCGGGTATTCTGCCACTGTGTACTCTCTGTTTAGGGCCAAATAGCATTTCAATTTCTTTCCAATGTGTCTCTCTCTCTCTCTCTCTCTCTCTGTACACTGTATATTGACTGTAGAACGGGAGCTCTCTCTCGCTCTCTCTTTTGCTATATGTTGACTGTA
>NC_140170.1:188422255-188433062 GCF_963971535.1 Notolepis coatsorum
TAAAACACACAGTGAGCAAAAATCCAAACACAGTCCAAATGTGAAACAATATCTTCGTGTAAATACACAGTGAGCAAAAATCCCAACACAGTCCAAATGTGAAATAATATCTTCGTGTAAATACACAGTGGGAGGTGGAAGATCCCGAAAATATTATTCCATAAGGAAAGAGCAAAAATGATAAAGGCTGGGTGAGTGACTGTCTGACAAAAAAGGTGGTAGACTTCAGTGTAAAGGTTACACACGAAAATTGGAAATAGGTCAAGACAGTCAATCTAGAAAAACTCACCCAGACGAGCTGCGTAAAGGAACAGGAACTAAAGTGGAGGCGAGCGCGCGCCACGGAGCAGGTATCCAAGCGGAGGCTTCTAGGAAAGCGGAGGCTTCTAGGAAAGCGGAGGCTTCTAGGAATTCCTGGAGAATAGCACAGTGAAACAGAAGCAACGGGGAAAAACATCCAGCGACAAATCAAGGCGAACCAACAACTTAGGGTGGGGAAAACGGGGTATAAATAATGAGGGATCGATTGATTGAAAGGCAGTGACAGCTGGGGAATGTGATTGAAAAGCGTGGGGAAGTGAGGGAACCAATCAGCGACGTCTCAGATGACGTCAGCGGGGAGAAACGTGTGAACGAGGGAATTGAAATACTTGACAGAAAAAATGAATGAAAACAAAGCGAGGGTGGTTAAAGGAACAGAACGAGTGAGAAGGCAAGGACAGAAACCTCACAGTA
The DNA here is from genome assembly GCF_963971535.1 of Notolepis coatsorum. NCBI lineage: Eukaryota > Metazoa > Chordata > Actinopteri > Aulopiformes > Paralepididae > Notolepis > Notolepis coatsorum. The sequence continues at coordinate 188,422,991 of NC_140170.1, forward strand.
CCCCCCCCTCAACGGGAGCCGCCCGGCGACCAGGCCGACCCGGCTCGTCAGGATGGGCCCGATGGAAGTCGGTGATCAAGCCGGTATCCACGATGAGCTGCCGGGAGACCCAGCTACGCTCCTCAGGGCCGTAACCCTCCCAGTCCACCAGGTATTGGAATCCCCGGCCCCGCCGACGAACGCCCATCAACCGGCGGACCTGCCACTGGGGGTGACCATCCACTAGCACAGGAGGCGGTGGATCAGGAGCCGGAGGCATAAGGGGACTGAGGGAGACGGGCTTAACCCGGGAGACATGGAACACGGGGTGGATGTGCATGGATGCAGGAAGCTTCAGGCGCAGGGCCGCCGGACTGAGTACCTTCAGGACCTCGAAAGGACCGACGAAGCGAGGGTTGAGCTTCTTGGCCGAGGACCGTAGCGGGAGGTCCTTCGCGGAGAGCCACACCCTCTGCCCAGGGCGGTAAGTCGGCGCGGGAACCCGGCGCCGGTCGGCACCACGACAGGCGCGCTCAGATGTCCGGAGCAGCGCGGTCCTGGTGATCTCCCAAACGCGACGGCAGCGGTCGAGGTGGACCTGCACGGAGGGAACTGCCACTTCCGTCTCCAGTGCGGGAAAGAGAGGGGGCTGGTAGCCTAGGGAGGCCTCAAAGGGGGAGAGGCCGGTGGCGGAACTGACCATTGAGTTGATCGAGTATTCAACCCAGGGAAGGAAACGACTCCAGGATGCCGGCCTCTCGGCTGCCACACACCGAAGAGCAGACTCCACGCTCTGGTTCATCCTCTCCGTCTGCCCGTTTGTCTGGGGATGGTAGCCGGAGGAGAGACTGACCGTTGCCCCCAATCCCTTGCAGAAAGCCCGCCAAACCTGGGAGGTGAACTGGGGCCCCCGGTCAGAGACGATGTCCTGGGGGAAACCGTGAAGGCGGAACACGTGGTGCGTCAGGAGGTCCGCCGTCTCGGCTGCTGAGGGAAGCTTGGAGAGGGCCACGAGGTGGACCCCCTTGCTGAATCGATCCACCACGGTCAGAAGGCAGGTGTTCCCCTGGGAGGAGGGTAGTCCAGTGACGAAGTCGAGCGCCACATGTGACCACGGACGGCTTGGAACGGGAAGTGGCTGCAAGAGCCCGGAGGGTGCCTGGTGAGAGGCCTTGCTGCGGGCACAGACCGCGCAGGCCAATACGAACTCCTTGACGTCGTTTCGCATGGTGGGCCACCAGAAACGACGAGCCAGGAAGGAGAAAGTGCGATGGACGCCTGGGTGGCAGGCGAACCGGCTGGTATGGCCCCACAGCAGTACCTGGGACCGGACAGAGTCAGGGACGAAGAGACGGCTCCTAGGGACGTTGCTTGGAGCACGTTGGAAGCGTAGGGCACGCCTCACCACACCCTCGATGCCCAAGGTGATGGCTCCAACCACTCGGGCCTCCGGGATGATGGGAGATGGGTCCTCAGAGGGTGGAGCCCCCTTGGAGTGCATCCGGGACAGGGAGTCGGCCTTCGTGTTGCGGGAACCGGGGCGGAAGGTCAGCGAGAAGTTGAACCGACTGAGGAAACTGGCCCATCTCGCCTGCCGACCGTTGAGGCGCCTGGAAGCGCGGATGAACGTTAGGTTCTTGTGGTCCGTCCAGATGGTAAAAGGCTCCTCGGCACCCTCTAGCCAATGACGCCACTCCTCCAGAGCCGCCACGACCGCCAGTAGCTCCCGATTGCCGGTGTCGTAGTTCCTCTCGGCGGGGAGGAAGCGACGCGAGTAGAAGGCGCAAGGATGTACCTTCTGGTCGGAAGGAGAACGCTGGGATAGGACAGCGCCCAGGCCGGAATCCGAGGCGTCCACCTCCACGATGAACTGTCTCTTGGGGTCAGGGTGGAGCAGGATAGGAGCGGAAGTGAACCTTCTCTTGAGGGAGCGGAACGCAGCGCATGCCGCTGGGGACCAGTCGAACGGCAGAGCGGGGGAGGTCAGCTTGGTAAGAGGCTCCGCCACTTGGCTGTAGTTCCGGATGAACCTTCGGTAGAAGTTTGCGAACCCGAGGAAACTCTGTAGCTCCTTCCGAGTGGTGGGTTCCGGCCAATCCTCCACAGCCTGGATCTTGCGAGGATCCGCTCGGGTCAAGCCCTTCTCCACGATGAAGCCCAGGTAGTCGACGGAGTTGGAGTGGAAACGGCACTTCTCCGCCTTGACGAAGAGCCGATTGTGGAGGAGGCGCTCCAGCACCCGGCGGACATGCAGGATGTGTTCCTCGAGGGTCCTGGAAAAGATAAGAATGTCGTCCAGGTACACCACCACGAACACCTCCAGCATGTCACGGAGGACATCGTTCATGAGTGCCTGGAATACCGCCGGGGCGTTGGTGAGACCGAACGGCATCACAAGGTACTCATAGTGGCCCCTGGGGGTCTTGAAGGCGGTCTTCCATTCATCGCCCTCACGGATACGGACAAGATGATAGGCACTTCGGAGATCCAGCTTGGTGAAGAACGAGGCCTGGGTCAGTGGCTCGAAGGTGGAGCTCATGAGAGGTAGGGGGTATTTGTTCTTGATGGTGATCTCGTTGAGCTGACGATAGTCGATGCAGGGTCGCAGGTCCCCATCCTTCTTTCCAACAAAGAAGAACCCGGCCGCCACCGGGGAGGAGGAAGGCCGAATGAGTCCTGCTTCCAATGACTCAGAGATGTAGAGATCCATCGCCTTCTTCTCCGGGGCAGTCAGACTGTAGAGGCGGCTGCCGGGAAGGGGAGCCCCTTGGCGGAGGTTGATGGCGCAGTCATAGGGGCGGTGAGGTGGAAGGGACTGAGCCCTGGTCTTACTGAATACCTCCATGAGGTCGTGGTACTCGGGAGGAACGGACGAGGGATCCGGGGGCAACTCACCAGCCGGTCTCCGGGGCGGGGGACAAGACGCCGCCTGTAGACAGCGGGCGTGACAGGAGGAGCTCCAGCCCCTGATGGTACCGGAGGCCCAGGCGATGTGGGGCTCGTGCAGCGCGAGCCAGGGCCTACCCAGGACCACCGGGACAAGGGGGGATTGGGTAATGAGGAACTGGATCCTCTCTACGTGGTTCCCAGCAATGGTCAGCAAGACTGGGCCGGTCCGTTGAGAGATGTCGGCCAGGCGGTGTTGGTCCAACGAAAAGATCTCCAAGGGCCTCACAAGGGCCTCAAGAGGTATGTTGGCTTGGGTGGCAAACTCGAAGTCGAGGAAGTTCTCGTCTGCCCCAGAGTCGATGAGGGCCTCCACCGTGGCACGTTGGTCCCCCCAGGCCAGGGTGACGCTCAACAGATGGTCAGGTGGTGCGCGGCGCTGGGAATGGGAAAAACGGCTCACCAGGATCTCCCGGGGTCTTGGTGAGCCCGATCTTTTGGCCGGATAGGGCAGTCGGCGATACGGTGGCCCGCACCTCCGCAGTAGAGGCAGAGACCGGACCTGAGCCTTGCCTGACGCTCCGCCTGGCTCAGATGAGAGCGTCCCAGCTGCATGGGTTCCTCCTCGCGCACCGGACGGGGAAGCCTGTTACCCTCAGTAGTGTTGGGGACGGGGCGTCCAGGAGTCCGGGGTGCTTCAGGAGGTGACAGTCGGGCCCTCTCGCGCCTTCTCTCCAGGAGGCGTCCGTCAATACGGATGACAAGGCTAAACAGCTCCTCGAGGGAGTCGGGCACCTCCCTGGTAGCGAGCTGGTCCCGGACTGCGTCACTGAGCCCCCTTATGAAGGTTAGGCGAAGAGCAGGTTCGTTCCATCCACTCTCCACCGCCGCCAGTCGAAACTCCATGACATAGTCCGTCACCCTGCTGCTCCCTTGTCGGAAGGTCCCCAACCGGGCTCCAGGGTCCAGGCCTCGGGCTGGATGGTGGAACACTCTGCGGAGCTCCGCCACGAAGTCTGGGTAGGAGAACAAAAAATCTGCTTCCATTGCCCAGGAGGAAGTGACCCACTGGGCAGCATGGCCTGAAAGTAGGTTGGTTATATAAGCCACTCGGGACCCCTGAGCAGAAAAACGGCTTGGCTGATGACGGAAAACCAACTCACATTGCATGATGAATGTGGCACATTGCTCGGGATTACCGTCGAACAGCCGTGGGACGGAGAGAAGGGGTTCCCGAGGTGCGAGATCTGCTGGGGCTGCGGGGAATGTTCCTGAAGGGTGTGAGAGATGAAAAGTATTAACGGCGTCGCCCAGCGAGTTAAGCTGGGCGAGAATCTCGGACTGTTGTCCCGCCATAGCGGCCATTGAACCCTGCATAGGCAGGACCTGGTCCCTGAGGGTCTGCACCGCAGCCGCAGCCCGCTCAAGTTGGAGACCGTGATCCCTGGTCAACTCGACTTGATATGCAAGTGCGGTTCTGACCCCCTCTGTGTCGGCTGGGGTCGTCATGGTTGGTTCGTAATGTTATGGTTTGACACCGACCCCAAACGCTAACGACACAAGAGAGTTGGATTCAGAGTTGCCAAATACGAGGGCTTGTTTATTAGATAATAGGAATAAGTGAAACAGGGAAAGCAGGTCAACAAGAACAGGTACAATGACAAGGGGCAAAGTTCTGCTGCTCTGCAGCTTCTCCCGGAAGGGTAGTCTTGGGAAGCAGGAGCAGACCTCTGTACCGCTCTGCAGACTCTCACGGCGGACCTCTCAGATGTTGTGTAAGACCGAGAGAGGGAGAGAGGGAACGGGTCAGTGACAGAGCAGACTTGAAACGAGGTGGAGGACAGGGTGTTATATTCTTCGTGTTAAACAACACAGTGAAGTGCAATAATCCAAAAACAGTCCAAGTGCATATCTTCATGTAAACACACAGTGAGCAAAATCCAAACACCGTCCAAATGTGAAATACTATCTTCGTGTAAAACACACAGTGAGCAAAAATCCAAACACAGTCCAAATGTGAAACAATATCTTCGTGTAAATACACAGTGAGCAAAAATCCCAACACAGTCCAAATGTGAAATAATATCTTCGTGTAAATACACAGTGGGAGGTGGAAGATCCCGAAAATATTATTCCATAAGGAAAGAGCAAAAATGATAAAGGCTGGGTGAGTGACTGTCTGACAAAAAGGTGGTAGACTTCAGTGTAAAGGTTACACACGAAAATTGGAAATAGGTCAAGACAGTCAATCTAGAAAAACTCACCCAGACGAGCTGCGTAAAGGAACAGGAACTAAAGTGGAGGCGAGCGCGCGCCACGGAGCAGGTATCCAAGCGGAGGCTTCTAGGAAAGCGGAGGCTTCTAGGAAAGCGGAGGCTTCTAGGAATTCCTGGAGAATAGCACAGTGAAACAGAAGCAACGGGGAAAAACATCCAGCGACAAATCAAGGCGAACCAACAACTTAGGGTGGGGAAAACGGGGTATAAATAATGAGGGATCGATTGATTGAAAGGCAGTGACAGCTGGGGAATGTGATTGAAAAGCGTGGGGAAGTGAGGGAACCAATCAGCGACGTCTCAGATGACGTCAGCGGGGAGAAACGTGTGAACGAGGGAATTGAAATACTTGACAGAAAAAATGAATGAAAACAAAGCGAGGGTGGTTAAAGGAACAGAACGAGTGAGAAGGCAAGGACAGAAACCTCACACAAATGCCACTAACCTCGCAGCTAAGTGCCTTTGTAAAAAGTAGGAAAACAACTCGAGTCACTTTGTGATTTTAATACAACATTACATTACATTTACATTTAGTCATTTATCTGAACTGGTGGTGAGAGCACTTGCCCATGACCACCCTCCTTGTTGGTTTGACTCCCGGTTGTGGTGATTTTGCCAATACGGAACTTAAATATATTACTTATGGCTATAACATCGTTGCCTCTGGGCGTGGCTGCAGGTGCTGCAAAGATTAGATATGGATGTAGTGCAAATCTTTTTGTAAAAAAAATAGATACAAAATATGGTGTAGTGTTGAAAGTGTGTTGAACGCAGTGGCGTCGTTTCAGTAAAAGCCAAGGTATGGCAAGGAGGGAGGGAGGGTGGCTGTAGCGGCCGGTGCTACATATAGTTGGAATGTCGCGGGGGGGGTGGATTCGATTTCATTTTTCTTTTTTTTTTAATCAGTTGTGCAATAGTCAATTTCGGTGAGTTGTTTCTATACAAAAGAGAGAGAGAGAGAGAGATATCGCGCTATTTATTATCTACAAAGCAGGCATGGCCAGTCCACCCTCATTTCACTGTCTGTATGCGCCCCCCCCCCCCCCCCAGACATCATAATTTGAAGACCCTGATCAGATAGGCCAAATTTATTAGCTTGATCCATCGGCTGCCACGATACATTGGCCTGAGCTATGCCTATTGTTATGCAAAGACAGGTAGCCATGGTGGGTATACTTGGCGGCTTGGTTGTTTATTATTCTGAGACAAAGAGCAGCCACCTCTGTCTGGCGTTCAACTATACAACGCGGCAGCCTTGCCGTACCAAAAAAACCCTGCCCCGGTTGAACGTGTTTAAAAGATGTTTAAAAGATGTCTTCAAACATGTCTCTGACTATGCTGACCCGCCCCCTCCTATTTCATACGCCATTTTTACAGCGGCCATTTTGATGTACATAGTCACCTGTGTGTTTACCCGTCTGTAACAACTCAGAGACCACAGTCACCCACAAACTGTTCACTCTGCTGCCGTCTGGCAAACTGTTCACTCTGCTGCCGTCTGGCAAACTGTTCACTCTGCTACCGTCTGGTAAACTGTTCACTCTGCTACCGTCTGTCTGGCAAACTGTTCACTCTGCTACCGTCTGGTAAACTGTTCACTCTGCTACCGTCTGTCTGGCAAACTGTTCCCTCTGCTACCGTCTGGCAAACTGTTCACTCTCTGCTACCGTCTGGCAAACTGTTCACTCTCTGCTACCGTCTGGCAAACTGTTCACTCTGCTACCGTCTGGCAAACTGTTCCCTCTGCTACCGTCTGGCAAACGGAAGTTACCGGAGCGTCCGCACAAGAACCAGCAGGTTCAGGGACAACAAGCCACAAGACTCCTGAACAAGGACAACAGGAGATAACCCTATTAAACACTCATGAACACACACACACACACACACACACACACCTTAATATGCACATACACTTATATGCAAGACGCTTTCTGTAAATTATCTTATTTGATCTTACTACTACTACTTATTGTGACCATTCTTGTATTCATTGAGTCTGAGCTCGAAAACTCAAAAGATTTCATTACCTGCCATGCCCCTGTATTGTTGTGTATTTGACAAAGAACTTGAACTTGAACTTGAAGAATGTCTGCAGGGAACCGTGCCTGTAATTCAGTTGAATTACATTCAGGACAAAATAAAGGCTCACATGGGAAACAACCCTTAGATCTGAAGCCCTCGGTTCCCTGAAGAACTACTACCCCAATAACTCTGACCAATCACCATCGTTCCCCTTCACCTCATTAAGAGACGCCAGATCTTTGAAGTAGTCCTCGTTACCACGGGTTACTCACAAACAAACAGACTCTAGCCACCCAAACTGCCTCTCTGCACTGCTGCGGTCAGGCAAGCGCTACCGGAGTCTCATGGTAGAGAGACAGAGACTCAGAAGGAGCTTCTATCCCCAGGCCATCAGGATCTATGTAACATCAACCCATCCATCTACACTCATTGCACACACATCCACATAATAATAATAATAATAATAATAATAATAATAATAATAATAATAATAATAATAATAATAATAATAATAATAATAATAATAATAATAATAATAATAATAATAATAATAATAATAATAATAATAATAATAATAATAATAATAATAATAATAATAATAATAATAATAATAATAATAATAATAATAATAATAATAATAATAATAATAATAATAATAATAATAATAATAATAATAATAATAATAATAATAATAATAATAATAATAATAATAATAATAATAATAATAATAATAATAATAATAATAATAATAATAATAATAAATTTAATTTATATAGCGCTTCTCAATGACCCGAAGTCACTGACAATAGTCGGGAGCAAAGTAAAAACAAAGAAACAAAAACAAAAGGAACATGAGACCATAGGGGGAACAGGGAAGACAGCATGATAGCACAAAAAGACAGGATGGAGGGGGGGGGGGGGGGGGGGGTTATGGGTGGGAGGGGTTGAAGGCAAGGGAGAACAGGTGGGTTTTGAGGCGAGCTTTGAAGGTGGAGAGTGTAGGGGAGTCTCTGATGGACTGGGGGGGGGAGTTCCAGAGTCGGGGTGCAGTGCGTGAGAAGGTGTCGGGACAGTGAGGGAGGCAGTGGAGGAGGACCATAGGGAACGGGTGGGGGGTTGGGAAGAAGGAGATCAGTCAGGTAGGCACACACGCACTTTAAACATTCACTTTAACATTAGCTTTAGACACGTTAAACACTTTAAATACCTTTAACACTATATACACCATATTTGATCTATTTATTACAAAAATATTTCCTCTACATCCATACCTAATTTTAACATTTAGCATTTCTTTTTTTCTTTTTTTTTTGCATTTTTTACCTCATTGTTTGCATTTTGTACTTAATTTTGTACTATAGGTTGTACTTTAGTTTGTATATCGTACATTTTGTATAGTGTATGAAGCACATTCTCAGGGATACAGAACTTTAAACGTGAAAAATAAAAAATAAACTTGAACAACTGACTTTCCTCTCAGCAGGTTCTATATATATATATAGTGAGACGTGCTGCATTTATCAACGTGTGAATATAAATTGGATTTCTTACTGGATCTAGGCCGGTGGGAAGAGGCTGTGTTTATCTATCGAAAATCTATCGAATTTGATTGGTGGTTGTCAGCTGGTATTGAATCGTCCAGCTTTCCACCGTGACGTTCTGTGAGAGGAGAAAGAATCTAACGAAGAACTTATTTAATACGAAGAAGACATCTTGTATTATGTGTCTTTTATCCAAAACATTCTAAAACACATATACTACTATCTACCATGTACTATGCCTATACTAATACTGTACCTACTATGCCTATACTACTATCTACTATGCTACTATGCCTATACTACTATCTACTATGCTACTATGCCTATACTACTATCTAATAATGTACTATGCGTCTATGTCTATACTACTATCTAATATGTACTATGCGTCTATGTCTATACTACTATCGAATATGTACTATGCTACTATGTCTATACAATTATCTAATATGTACTATGCGTCTATGTCTATACTACTATCTAATATGTACTATGCTACTATATCTATACTACTACGCTACTATGTCTACACTACTATCTAACATGTACTATGTTAAAAAAAATTACTACTATGTACTATGCTACTATGCCTATACAAAAAATACCTACTATGTAGTATGTACTATGCTACTATATCTATACTACTATCTAATATGTACTATGTGTCTATATCTATACTACTACCTACTATGCTACTATGTCTACACTACTATCTACATGTACTATGTTAATTGTTTTTTTACTACTATCTACTATGTACTATGCTACTATGCCTATACAAATACCTACTATCTAATATGTACTATGCGTCTATGTCTATACTACTATCTACTATGCTACTATGTTTAACTACATATCTACTATGTTACTATGTTTATACTATTAGCTAATATGTACTATGTTAATTGTTTTTTTACTACTATCTACTATGCACTATGCTACTATGCCTATACAAATACCTACTATCTAACATGTACTATGTTAATTGTTTTTTTTACTACTATCTACTATGTACTATGCTACTATGCCTATACAAATACCTACTATCTAATTTACTATCTAATATGTACTATGCTACTATGTCTATACTACTATCTAATATCTACTATCTACTATGTCTATACTACTATCTACTATCCTACTATGTCTATACTACTATCTAATATCTACTATCTACTATGTCTATACTACTATCTACTATCCTACTATGTCTATACTACTATCTACTATGTACTATGCTACTGTGCCTATACACTACTACCTACTATGCTACTGTGCCTATACACTACTACCTACTATGCTACTGTGCCTATACACTACTACCTGAATGAATGAATGAATGAAACTTTATTTAACAGATTGCAGAAT
>NC_140170.1:188433262-188445762 GCF_963971535.1 Notolepis coatsorum
GTTCTACACAGTTCCACACAGTTCTACACAGTTCCAGTTCTACACAGTTCTACACAGTTCTACAGTTCCACACAGTTCTACACAGTTCTACACAGTTCCACACAGTTCCACACAGTTCTACACAGTTCACACAGTTCTACACAGTTCTACACAGTTCTACACAGTTCTACACAGTTCTACACAGTTCCACACAGTTCTACACAGTTCCACACAGTTCCACACAGTTCTACACAGTTATACACAGTTCAACACAGTTCTACACAGTTCTACACAGTTCTACACAGTTCCACACAGTTCTACACAGTTCCACACAGTTATACACAGTTTCCACACAGTTCTAACACAAACGTCAATAACATCACCACTAACATCAACATCAATAACATCACCACTAACATCACATCAATAACATCACCAGTAACACAAACATCAATAACATCACCACCACCACTAACACCCTTTGACAGTGGCTCAGGAGGTAGAGCAGTCGTCTAGTAATCCGGAGGTTCCCGGTTCGATTCCCGCTCCTCCCGGGCAGCGTGTCGAAGTGTCCTTGACCAAGACACTTAGCAAGACACCCCTAATTGCTCCCGATGGAATGTTTTGTGAGTTACATATATAATACATTTGGTCATTTAGCTGACACATTTAGCTGGCACCCAGCTAAACTGCCTTCCTGGATTTTGTACATAATACAAGTTCATGTTAAAAGGATGACACAAAAAGCCAGACCGAGGGCTTGTTTCAGTTTTATAATAAACAATCAAACTGAGAATTTTTTTCCTGCCTATTTGTTTGGTGGAAACTTGATCACGAAGTAAAAAAAAAAATAAAAAAGTAGTGCGATGTAGCTAGCTATTTTTTGCCATGTTCTTGTAGTGTAGCTTGCTACATTTCTCTGGGGATAGCTTCCATTGTAGTTGAGCTATATTTAATCAAGAGTAACTTGTAGTGTAGCTTGCTACATTTTCCAAGTAGCTTGCCCATCACTGGTGACAACTGTGAGGCAGCCCAGGTCGCTTCTTAACCCCCCTCCCAGCCCCCCGGGTTCGCATAGACATTTTATGGGGAAGGAGGTGAAACCATGATGTAGATACTGTATGTATAGAATACAATTTCCATTATTTACTTTTTTTGTAGCCCCATTTCTCACTTACCAATCATGACGTTGAAGATGTTGAGCACGGCAGAACTCCTGAGAGAGTTAACCCATTAAAGGCCAGAGAGCCAGGCTACATTCATACATGCGTCACTGAATGGATAGAAATCTGTCAGTTACAAAAGTTCATCCTCTGAACTTTTCTGTCCGTCAAAATGGACACAAATCTGGCGGAGACGGACACATCATCAGCCCAACACACGGAGACTCTCACTGAAGGATAATTAAAACAGACATAGACGGACAGACACAACTCTAAAACACGTCCAGAGCAGTTACCTCATGGGGACACGTTAGTCATCCTGAACTGTCCCTCCCTTCTTCTACTGCAGGACACTGACTCATATTTGCGGGACACTCCCAGACATTGAGGGGAAAGTCTGTCCTCTAACTTCAGCAGCCAATTGAATTTCAAGTTGAGATTCATCATAAACGTTTTCAGAAACTGGAAATTGTCGGAAATCGAAATAACATTATGCGAGTTCTGCTTTAAAGAGTAAGTGCATCATTTTGGATTCCTAGCCCTGTTTTCTACAGTACTTCCCACTAATAGTGTAGCCTGGTAGACAATCCATACTGTGTAAATGGTAAATGCTGCATTTATATAGCATCTTTTATCAAAGCACTTTACAATTTGTTCCTCACATTTTACCCGTTCACTCACACATTCACACACAGACGGCGGAGGCGACCACGCGAGGGCAACCTGCTCACTGGGAGCAGGTTAGGGGTTAAGTGTCTTGCTCAAGGACACTTCGAATCGACACACTGCCCGAGAGGAGCGGAATCGAACCGGGAACCTCCGGATCACCAGACGGACCGCTCTACCCCCCGAGCCACTGTGCTTCATAATGCAGTGGTTTGCCACAAAACTAATATAAGGGACTAAACACGTTTCGCAATATGCCACATCAATGTGGAACGCCCTACCCAAAGCTGTAAAGGAATGTGAATCACTACCCACTTTCAAAACCTCTCTCAAGGGACACCTACGGGAGACTGCAATTCAACACTGGCCCCTGTAAATATCCTAACCCAACCCCCTCCAATGTACAGTAATTTACCTAGTATGGTTGTCAATAGTCCAATGTACAATTTTGTTTGTTTGTACAGTGTCTCCCCCCCCCCCCCCCTCAATGTACAGTTTTGCTTGTATATACAGTGTGCCCCCCCCCCCCCCCCCCCCCCCCACCCCAACCACCTCCAATGTAAATTACCCAGTATGGTTGTCAATATCCCAGTGTACCCAAACCCCCCCACCCAACCTCCTCCAATGTACAGTTTCTACGTCAAATGTATATACTCCCTTTTCTTGACTCCTTCTGTATCACAAACAGTACTGTATTTGCAAATCTGGTATGTCATAAATGTATAGATGTAGCAGTACTGACTATCTGTATGTCATGTATGTCATATATGTCCCGATGAATTGAAAATGGGGGACCCTGATGTAAACAAGACGAAAGTCTTTCTCTGGTCTGCATCCCCTTAACAATTGTGTGTATTGAGCTGTACTGTATTGTACCCATTCTGCAATCTGTTAATAAAGTTTTCAATCAATCAATCAATCAATAAAGTGATGGGTGAACAACAACAACAAAACACTTCACCATACAACTAACTGTTTTGCTTTGGGTACAGCGTGGTGTAAGTCATGAAACGGAGAGAGTTCTTGTTACCTCACATCTTGTAGCAAACTAGCCAGAGCTGCTGGAAGAGATAGATATAAAACCATACACCTAAAACAGAAGCATTGAAAGTAAAACACAATATTTACAACACAATCCAACATGATAATAGTAAAAGCAATAATAAAATACAAGATGAAATGATTAAAAGTGGTCACAGGTCTTGAGTTTTTTTGTAAAGGTGTGGCCGGTAGCACAGTGTCTTATTTCAGTTGGTAGGATGTTCCAAAACTGACTGCAACATAGGATTGACTGAAGGAGCTGGACCTAAACGGCACAATACAGTCCCGTCTCTGGGTAGATCTTGAGAGGTGGAGGGGCCTTGCCATTTAAAATCTTGAACAGTAGGCAGGCACTTGAAGTCTGACGAGACGGATTCTCACGTGAGCCAGCTGCCAAGGTTATGGGACCGTAGCCTTTTAAGGATTTCACGGCGCTGCTTGTGCTGCCTGCAGAAGAGCTTATAGGAGATTCTGGTGTTTCCTACATCAGTCCGAGTCGAGTCTCGAGTCCCCAGTGTTCGAGTCCAAGTCCAAGTCCAAGACACCTAAGAAGAGCCTGAGTCGAGTCGGAGTCGAGTCCCCTATTACATTGGTCGAGTCCGAGTCCAACTCACCGAGGTTGAGTGACATCAGCACTTGCAGGTTTTGCCCATTCGCACACGGGTGTAGGCATCTCTGTGACCTTCTGATTCTTCAGGTGGATAGTGAAGGTTCAAGGTGGATAAGGCTCAGCAGGTCCTGTCCTGTTCTGACCTGTCTGTACTACTTTCCTGTCCTCTAGTAAATCTAGTAGTTTCCCAGTGAGTATACATCCATCCTGGTAATTCAGTGTGGCAGGAACCCTCGGCTACTGTGACTCTACTGCTGACCTAGCCACATATCTAGGAGAGAGAGAGGAAGAAGAGAAGAGAAGAGAAGAGAAGAGAAGAGAAGAGAAGAGAAGAGAAGAGAAGAGAAGAGAAGAGAAGAGAAGAGAAGAGAAGAGAAGAGAAGAGAAGAGAAGAGAAGAGAAGAGAAGAGAAGAGAAGAGAAAAGAAGAGAGCCAGGAACACTGCCTACCTAATGTACTACCCACTTTGTGTTTTACTCTTAGGTGTAATGTAGCCAGGAAAAGGTATACCCACCAAAAACATGTCCAATACAAAGGAAGGAAGAGGTGCTTGAAAATAAATAATTAGAACCAAAGTTAGGACTAGTGTAAGAGTTAGTCTACTCTAGTGTATTTGCAAAAAAGTCATGTTCGACAGATTCAAGAAAGTTCTATGAAAGTGTTGAAAATATACATAAAATGTGTCCTTCACTGTAAGTAAATTATGGGAGCATTTGAAGATTATGGCATTCCTCTTCATTTTGATCTAATATGAATAACCTTCCCAAACTAGAATCCAGAGAAGCAAGACATCAATCCGAGACCTTCATCTACATATACGTATTTGGATACATGGGCTTGTGACCAACAAGGCCATAACCACCTACATCCATACTTGCCTCAAAACCTTTATAGCTTTACAGGACCTTTACCCCCATGAGAGGTTAACGCTAAATGAACGCTAAATGAATGTTAAAGGACAACCGGTAGGCTAGTAAAAGTAAGGAGAAGAGAAAAAAAAAAAAAAAAAAAAAAAATATCAACCCCCGCTCGTCCATAACGAGCGAATATAGAACAAGTCATACCGCAAATGTCATACGTGGGGGAGAGATAGCAAATAACAAAGTGACTGCGTTATTCGTTTTTAAAGCCCTTAATGGTCAGCCCCCCTCCTACATCTCAGACCTCCTATCCCCCTATTCCAACACCAGGTCCCTCAGGTCAGCCGATCAGAGGCTCCTGACAGTCCGGAGGTCTAACCTTAAGCTCAACCTTATACTACATCATTATTGGAATGAAATTTTGGAACCTATGGAACCCGTTCTAGTGACTGGCTGTCCTTAAGGAGTTTGCTCTGAACAGGGTAAATCTGCATGTTGCTATAATGCCCCTCTAGCTCATGGAACGAACTCCAACAGTCCTTAAAGCTTGAGATTCTCCCCTCTGTTGCAGAATTTTAAAACGTGATCTCCAACCTTTGTCAATCAATTTGTACGTGTTGTAACTGATTTGTTATCCTTACTTTTGTCTCGCCTTGTTGTCTTATTGTTTATGATTTTATGTGCTGTGTGATTTTATATGCCCTTTTCTTTATTATTTCTGTATGTGCACTCGACGTGACTGTAAATGAGGCAAACCTCAGTTGCCTTTCGAGTTTAAATAAAGGTTTGACATGAAATGAAATGAAATAACAATAGAGTAACAACAGAATGACTATATACGTCAGGCAGCCATTGTTCCCTGCTTATTCTGCGTTGACAAGACATGCAGGGCCATCACTATTCCTTGCTTATTCCCCAGTGTGATCGATTAGTCAAGCTCCCGGTGTTTCACTCTTATTCTCCATTGGTGTAATTCCCATCTAATTCTCTGGTAATCACAGAGTGCTGTATGCTAATGTGCCACTGTGTGAGGTAATGCACGTTATAAATGAGCTTTCTTGTTCCTTTGAGGCAGAAATGACTTGTACTATTGAAAAGCGTTCTTTTTTTGCGGAGATTGGTCCAACAGCGACTACAGACGATGGGAACACAGTGCTATACTGCTGGGGGAGAATAGAGCCGTCAGGGGTGTGACTGACTCCATTCCTCTCATCCTCCCCAGCCGAGATCTGGGCCAAGACGGCCGAGGCAACAACACACCATAAATCAAAGTGTCAATCCACGGAAACCAAGATGAATTTGATTGCACTGTGTGAGCATCATTGACTTGATGTGTGGGGTACGCTCGCTCGCTCGCACGCGCACGCGTGTGTGTGTGTGTTTGAGGGGCTGCATGGCTGAATCACTGACAGAGATACTACAGACGAACACACGACATGCTGGTAATAAAACCATACAGCGTTTCTCATTGCTATTCACCTCATAAGCCCCGCCCACATCCCCTGTTGCCTCTTCACTTCCTGCACGAAGCACAAACTGTGTAGCTAACGTTAGCTCATTATCCTTATAACAAAGACATTTCTAAAGAAATAGAACGAGAGGCGTGGCGTTTTTCATTTAAAATCCATAGACTTTGAAGGCTAATGTAACACATTCTAGATACAGTGTCATTAAAGTTTTTACATGATGTGACGAATATGGTTTGTTTTTGAAACGTCGTCTTTTTTTTCTATCTGAAGATGGGGACCATTTGGAATGTCTTTGACTGAGCCCTCATTGTCGTGCACCTCCAAGCCTCCAGCCTGACTACCCTGCCTGGTGATTCTCCTGCCTGACTACCTGGTAATCCTCCTGCCTGGTGATTCTCCTGCCTGACTACATGGTGGTTCTCCTGCCTGGTAATCCTCCTGCCTGGTGATTCTCCTGCCTGGTGATCCTCCTGCCTGGTGATTCTCCTGCCTGGTGATTCTCCTGCCTGACTACCCCCCTGTTCCACACAGTTCCACACAGTTCTACACAGTTCCACACAGTTCCACACAGTTCCACACAGTTCTACACAGTTCTACACAGTTCCACACAGTTCCACACAGTTCTACAGTTCCACACCGTTCTACACAGTTCTACACAGTTCCACACAGTTCTACACAGTTCCACACAGTTCCACACAGTTCTACACAGTTCCACACAGTTCTACACAGTTCCACACAGTTCTACACAGTTCCAGTTCTACACAGTTCTACACAGTTCTACAGTTCCACACAGTTCTACACAGTTCTACACAGTTCCACACAGTTCCACACAGTTCTACACAGTTCCACACAGTTCTACACAGTTCTACACAGTTCTACACAGTTCTACACAGTTCTACACAGTTCCACACAGTTCTACACAGTTCCACACAGTTCCACACAGTTCTACACAGTTATACACAGTTCAACACAGTTCTACACAGTTCTACACAGTTCTACACAGTTCCACACAGTTCTACACAGTTCCACACAGTTATACACAGTTCCACACAGTTCTAACACAAACGTCAATAACATCACCACTAACATCAACATCAATAACATCACCACTAACATCAACATCAATAACATCACCAGTAACACAAACATCAATAACATCACCACCACCACTAACACCCTTTGACAGTGGCTCAGGAGGTAGAGCAGTCGTCTAGTAATCCGGAGGTTCCCGGTTCGATTCCCGCTCCTCCCGGGCAGCGTGTCGAAGTGTCCTTGACCAAGACACTTAGCAAGACACCCCTAATTGCTCCCGATGTGCAGCTTGAGTGAATGGGTAAAATGTGAGGAAAGAATTGTAAAGGGCTTTGGATAAAGTGCTATATAAATGCAGCCATTTACCATTTATTTACCATTTAACATCAACATCAATAACATCACCAGCCACTAACATAAACATCACCACCACCACCACTAACACCAACATCACCACCACCACTAACACCAATAACATCACCACTAACATCACCACTAACACAAACATCACCACCACCACCAACACAAACATCACCACCACCACTAAAACCAACATCACCACCACCACTAACACAAACATCACCACCACCACTAACACAAACAACAACAACACCACCAACATCACCACCACCACTAACACCAACATCACCACCACCACTAACACCAACATCACCACCACCACTAACACAAACAACAACAACACCACTAACACCACCACTAACACTAACACCACCAACACACCATCACCACCACCACAAACACCAGGAGAGGAGAGGAGGAGAGAAGAGAGGGCCGGAGAGGAGAGGAGAGAATATGAGGGAAAAAGAGAGGCGATGAAAAGAGGAGAGGAGAGAAACTGCAAGCTCCGAGCTGCACTGAGAGATAAAGAGCAGACAGCCGCGTGTGTGTGCGTGCGTGTGCACGTCCGCGTGTGCGTGTGTGTGTGTGCGTGCGTGTATGCATATGTGTGTGTGCGTGTGTGTATGTCTTTGTGTGTGTGTGTGCGTGTGTGCATGTGTGTGTGTGTGTGTGTGTGTGTGTGTGTGTGTGTGTGTGTGTGTGTGTGTGTGTGTGTGTGTGTGTGTGGTGTGTGTGTGTGTGGTGTGTGTGTGTGTGCGTGTGTGCGTGTGTGTTTGGCATTAGACTGAATGGCTTGTCTTGACAGAAGCAGAACACTGCCACCTGATGGACACCACTTGTAATTACACAGATAATGTCTGACTCTGGCTAGAATGTATCCATGTTTCACCTTAAACATTGTTTATGAGCCTAAAACAATAAACCCTTACCCTTACCTTTACCCTTACCTTAACCCTGTACCTTTACCCTTACCTTTACCTTTACCTTTACCCTTACCTTTACCCGTACCCTTACCCTTACCTTTACCCTTACCCTTTACCCTTACCTTTACCCTTACCTTTACCCTGTACCTTTACCCTTACCTTTACCCTGTACCTTTACCCTTACCTTTACCCTATACCTTTACCCTTACCTTTACCCTTACCTTTACCCTGTACCTTTACCCTTACCTTTACCTTTACCCTTACCTTTACCCTTACCTTTACCTTTACCCTATACCTTTACCCTTACCTTTACCCTGTACCTTTACCCTTACCTTTACCATTACCTTTACCCTTACCCTTACCTTTACCCTGTACCTTTACCCTTACCTTTACCTTTACCTTTACCTTTACCCTTATAGTTACCCTTACTTTAACCCTTACCTTTACTCTTACCTTAACGTCACAGGAGGCACCATGCCCCACCTTAACCTAAAATAGAGATGAAAGACACTATTTGTGTGATCATCGATTTTCTAAATTATAATGCATTTCATCTCTCTCTCCCTCTCTATCTATCTATCTCACCTTTCTCTCTCCCTCTCTCATCACCACTAACACAAACTCTCCCTCCCTCTCCCTCCCTCTCCCTCCCTTCCACCCCCTCCCTCGCCCCCCTTTGTGCCATAGCAGCTCAATGCTAATATTTATGGCATTTGACTGATAATGGTTTAACAAAGGTACGATAATAAAGACAGATGGCGCAATCAACGCAGGACCAATGGAATGACAAACCTGTTTTGTGCTGGATCTACAGGTCAGACAAACATTGATTTAGTGTCAAAATGTTCAGAACACCTTCAACTTGTACGAGACGGTCCTATATTTACTGTGGTTTTCATGGTAAGGACAAATAGCCACATTCAACCGTAGAGGCAATGGAGCCTGTGCCTGGTCTGGTCTCTTGAAGTGAGGAAAGAGCGGTAAACCCAGTAGCCTTCTGTAGATTATGTGACATATTACAGGAAGTGATCTCACCAGTTGGCGTGATTTTCTTTCGTAGCCGTAGTTTGCGAAGTGGTTATGCTTTGGCCCTCTTTCGAAGTGGGTTATGCTTAGAGTTTATCTTTAGAGCAGGGCGATGGACCACCAGCCCTGATTGCAAACTCTAAGCATAACCCACTTCGAAGCAGAGAATATATATGTACATGGCGGACATTTCTATCCCAGAGCCCTTCGGAGCTAAACCAATCAGACAGCGTCTTCGCAAACTGCAGCTACGGAAAAAAATCACGCCACCAGTTGTACCTGCCATAGAAGAGCCTTCACTATGAAAAAAAAATCACGTCTGTGTGTCTGTGTGTCTGTGTGTCTGTCTGTGTGTCTGTGTGTCTGTGTGTCTGTGTGTCTGTGTGTCTGTGTGTCTGTGTGTCTGTGTGTCTGTGTGTCTGTGTGTCTGTGTGTCTGTGTGTGTGTCTGTCTGTCTGTCTGTCTGTCTGTCTGTCTGTCTGTCTGTCTGTCTGTCTGTCTGTCTGTCTGTCTGTCTGTCTGTCTGTCTGTCTGTCTGTCTGTCTGTCTGTCTGTCTGTCTGTCTGTCTGTCTGTCTGTCTGTCTGTCTGTCTGGTCTGTCTGTCTGTCTGTCTGTCTGTCTGTCTGTCTGTCTGTCTGTCTGTCTGTCTGTCTGTCTGTCTGTCTGTCTGTCTGTCTGTCTGTCTGTCTGTCTGTCTGTCTGTCTGTCTGTCTGTCTGTCTGTCTGTCTGTCTGTCTGTCTGTCTGTCTGTCTGTCTGTCTGTCTGTCTGTCTGTCTGTCTGTCTGTCTGTCTGTCTGTCTGTCTGTCTGTCTGTCTGTCTGTCTGTCTGTCTGTCTGTCTGTCTGTCTGTCTGTCTGTCTGTCTGTCTGTCTGTCCTGTCTGTCTGTCTGTCTGTCTGTCTGGTCTGTCTGTCTGTCTGTCTGTCTGTCTGTCTGTCTGTCTGTCTGTCTGTCTGTCTGTCTGTCTGTCTGTCTGTCTGTCTGTCTGTCTGTCTGTCTGTCTGTCTGTCTGTCTGTCTGTCTGTCTGTCTGTCTGTCTGTCTGTCTGTCTGTCTGTCTGTCTGTCTGTCTGTCTGTCTGTCTGTCTGTCTGTCTGTCTGTCTGTCTGTCTGTCTGTCTGTCTGTCTGTCTGTCTGTCTGTCTGTCTGTCTGTCTGTCTGTCTGTCTGTCTGTCTGTCTGTCTGTCTGTCTGTCTGTCTGTCTGTCTGTCTGTCTGTCTGTCTGTCTGTCTGTCTGTCTGTCTGTCTGTCTGTCTGTCTGTCTGTCTGTCTGTCTGTCTGTCTGTCTGTCTGTCTGTCTGTCTGTCTGTCTGTCTGTCTGTCTGTCTGTCTGTCTGTCTGTCTGTCTGTCTGTCTGTCTGTCTGTCTGTCTGTCTGTCTGTCTGTCTGTCTGTCTGTCTGTCTGTCTGTCTGTCTGTCTGTCTGTCTGTCTGTCTGTCTGTCTGTCTGTCTGTCTGTCTGTCTGTCTGTCTGTCTGTCTGTCTGTCTGTCTGTCTGTCTGTCTGTCTGTCTGTCTGTCTGTCTGTCTGTCTGTCTGTCTGTCTGTCTGTCTGTCTGTCTGTCTGTCTGTCTGTCTGTCTGTCTGTCTGTCTGTCTGTCTGTCTGTCTGTCTGTCTGTCTGTCTGTCTGTCTGTCTGTCTGTCTGTCTGTCTGTCTGTCTGTCTGTCTGTCTGTCTGTCTGTCTGTCTGTCCTGTCTGTCTGTCTGTCTGTCTGTCTGTCTGTCTGTCTGTCTGTCTGTCTGTCTGTCTGTCTGTCTGTCTGTCTGTCTGTCTGTCTGTCTGTCTGTCTGTCTGTCTGTCTGTCTGTCTGTCTGTCTGTCTGTCTGTCTGTCTGTCTGTCTGTCTGTCTGTCTGTCTGTCTGTCTGTCTGTCTGTCTGTCTGTCTGTCTGTCTGTCTGTCTGTCTGTCTGTCTGTCTGTCTGTCTGTCTGTCTGTCTGTCTGTCTGTCTGTCTGTCTGTCTGTCTGTCTGGCTGGCTGGCTGGCTGGCTGGCTGGCTGTCTGTCTGTGTGTGTGTGTGTGTGTGTGTGTGTGTGTGTGTGTGTGTGTGTGTGTGTGTGTGTGTGTGTGTGTGTGTGGGTGTGTTGGTCTGTAACAATGATTACTCATGCATTTCTTCTCTGAAACTTGCTGGATAGTTGGACAGTCAAAGATCAAGCCTCTGATAGGGCCTTGTATGGATGATAGGGCTAAATCCCACAGAGACATGGTTCTGTACCACTGGCTCCTGGAACCGGGCAGCCAAGAGCAGGAGAACCAGCAGGAGAACCAGGAGGAGAACCAGCAGGAGAACCAGCAGGAGAACCAGCAGGAGAACCAGGAGAACCAGCAGGAGAACCAGCAGGAGAACCAGGAGAACCAGGAGGAGAACCAGCAGGAGAACCAGGAGAACCAGCAGGAGAACCAGGAGGAGAACCAGCAGGAGAACCAGGAGAACCAGCAGGAGAACCAGGAGGAGAACCAGCAGGAGAACCAGGAGGAGAACCAGCAGGAGAACCAGGAGGAGAACCAGGAGGAGAACCAGCAGGAGAACCAGCAGGAGAACCAGCAGGAGAACCAGCAGGAGAACCAGGAGAACCAGCAGGAGAACCAGCAGGAGAACCAGGAGAACCAGCAGGGGGAACCAGCAGGAGAACCAGCAGGAGAACCAGCAGGAGAACCAGCAGGAGAACCATCAGGAGAACCAGCAGGAGAACCAGCAGGAGAACCAGCAGGAGAACCAGCAGGAGAACCAGGAGAACCAGCAGGAGAACCAGCAGGAGAACCAGCAGGAGAACCAGGAGGAGAACCAGCAGGAGAACACACACACACACACACACACACACACACACACACACACACACACACACACACACACACACACACACACACACACACACACACACACACACACACACACACACACACACACACACACACACACACACACTTCCTCTTTCCACTTCACAACGACGGACCTGTCACAGGCAACTCCACCCAATAACGTCAGCATCAATAATAACATAGTGTAGCGCCGAAGAATAGGAGTCGGAGGCGGGGTGTCGAAAGACAACGCTAAACGTTTATTCGACATCAACTTCAACGTCAACACTCTGTTTACTTGCTAGCTAACAGTAGCTCGTTTTGCCGACAGGAAAGTAACAAACAATAGTGTCCGTGCGGAACCCTTATCCCCAACACATAGTTCCGTGGGTGAATTATGTTGATCCACCACAATAGAACACAGCACTAACGTTAGCTTGTTTTTGTTGAGAAAAACCTCACGCCAATTTATGAGGCTGTAACTGAGTGGTGAGACTAAACTAAAAAGACTAAATTGAGACTAAACAAAAAAGACTAAAACTAAAATGCTCAGACCTGTAGTTGACTAAAA